>NW_026652293.1:66096910-66192355 GCF_009828535.3 Hylobates moloch | reverse complement strand
CTGTCTTCACCTGGCCTCACCTGTCTTCACCTGGCCTCACCTGTCTTCACCTGGCTTCACCTGGCACCTGGTTCCCATAGCACCTCTCTTGGCCTCACTTGGCACCCCAAGCACTCAACAGGTGCTCAAAAGGAGCAACTTAAGGCACATTTCTTCATATGTCTGAATCTGTGTCCTTTTCTGAAAAATGAAGAAGGTACTAAAGATGTTACTTCTATTCAAGAGACCTTAGATATAACTTTATTCTCTTGATGAGGAAACAGAGGCCCATGCGCCTGTGGTCCAGTTACTCAGGAGGCTGAGGCAGGAGAATCGCTTGAACCTGGGAGGTGGAGGTTGCAGTGAGCTGAGATCACGCCACTGCACTCCAGCCTGGGTGACAGAGCGAGACTCCATCTGAATAACAAAAAACAAAAGGTTTCTTTCTTCTTTTTAAAACTGACACATAACAATTTTACATATTTATGAGGTACACAGTGATACCTCAGTACATATAATGTACAGTGATCAGATCAGGGTAATTACCATATCCATCATCTGAAATGTTTATCATTTCTTTGTGCTGGGAACATTTAATACCTTCCTTTTAGCGACTTGAAACTATATATTACTGTTAACTGTAGTCACTCTACAGTGGTATAGACAACCAGAACTTATTCCTCCTATCTAGCTGTAATTTTGTATCCTGTAACAAATCTCTCCCCATCCCCCTCCCCGTACCCTTTCCAGAAGCTAGTATGCTCGGTTTACTTTTTACTTCTATAAAGCCAACCTTTTTTTTTCTTGCTAACCGTTTCCATTTGTTTTCATTATCTTCCATTGTTTCTTTTTGAAAAGATAATCCCAGAAGTTAGTACATTAGAAAAACTGTTTAACTTTTTTTAGCTTCCTCATATGGGTGAGAAAATGTTGTATTTAACACTCTGTGCCTGGCTTTCTGTCCTCTGAATGAATCAGCCATGATTTCACTAACTCTCTCTGAGCTTCCTGGGAGCTTTCTGCCTAAAGCCCTGCCATGGGTACTAATAACTGAGTCTCAGAGGCAGCAGTGGGCAGGCTTTTATTTCACAAAGTTCGTCAATCCCAGTCAGAGGAGCTAATGCAAAAAGTTAGACTCTGATCTGGGATTGAGCAGATGGTAGCAAATTAAGAACACTCCCATGTCTAACCTAAGCAAATTAATCTCGTCAATATAACAATCAGCTGTTTTACAAATAAAAGAAGGCAAACATGAAAACCAGTAGAAAGTCACAGATAAGCCCTTCTGATCTGACTCAAGTTCAAGGAGACAATCCCACAGTCCTTTCAGGTGCACAAACTCTACACCTCCAACTCCCCATTCTCTTTCTTCCTCCATTCAGCCTCAGATCAGGGGCATCACCTTGCAATATTCTGCTGACAGAGAGTGGGCCACCAACTTTGGGGATTGAACAAAAAATAAGGGATCTATGCAAAAGAAACAAAGAAAGTCAGAGTACAGACTGAGTCTAGGAGATAGAAGGATCATGGGAGTCAATAAAACACCCCAAAAGTTGCTTGCTTTCCAATAAAGTGACAACCTTTATCTCCCGCCTTGAATAAGCCACCTGGGCATGACACAGTCAGTGGAGAACTTCAGCACCTTAGTATTTCACAGATTTGTCAATAATACAATTGGAAGATGTCTTTGGAGAATAAAACCCAGCACAGTGCAACTCTGAGTATGTCAGAGTGTATGAGGCAGATGAGATTTCTGCCCCTGAAACCAACCTTGTAGTAAGCTGAACCTTGTGGAATTGCCATGTTTATGGGTCAAAACAATTGAGTGTCGGCAATTCACATGCTCCAAAGACAAGAGACACCCACACACAGCAACAGTCCAATGAGCAGTGTCATGAAACAACTTGTTCTCAAAGCACCAGAGTTCCCATTAGGTTACTGGTTCAATCAAAGATTCTGTTCTTGACAGGACTTACAGTTATGTCATAAAAGGAGAGACATCACTTCTTCCAAGTTATTGATAATAGTAGCAGTATCTTCCAGGAGCTATAAAATGACAATCACACACAACACTCCAATGAGCAATGTCATAAAACAGCTTGTTCTGAACACACTGGAGTTCCCATTAGGTTACTGGTTCAATCAAAGATTCTGTCCTTGATAGGACTTACAGTTATGTCATAAAAGGAGAGACATCATTTCTTCCAAGTTATTGATAATAGTAGCAGTATCTTCCAGGGGCTATAAAATAGGCATAGATAATAACACATTTATAGTTAAAAAAAAAACCCAAACCTTCAAAATACTAAAAACTAATATGTTTTATAGACAGGTATGAGTTCACAGATTTAAACACTAAGCATCTGTTCTCTTTGACCATTATTGGGTGGAAATGTTTCTAGAATTTATTATACACTTCCCTGCCTTCTTAAGTAGAAACAAGTTGAGATAATTTTCTTGATGATTCAAGGACATCGATTACTATATTGCGCTCTAAAACAATGATGCCACATTCAGGTATATAAAATTGTTCGTTGCAAGACTAAAGACTTAAAGATTCTGTCTCTTGTCTTTCACTATTTGTATGGTTTTTGTGCAACTAAATAAAAACTATTATGTACCTCTATATTAGTTTGCTAGGGCTGCCTTAACAAAATATCACAAGCGGGTGGCTTAAACAACAGAAATTTATTTCCTCAAAGTTCTGGAGGCTTCAAGTTCAAGATCAATGTGTCTACAGGCTTCATTTCTTCTGAGGCCTCTGTCTTGGCTTGCAGATGGCCACCTTCTCACTGTGGCCTCATTTTAACTTAATCACCTCCTTAAAGATGTTACCTATAAAAACAGTCACATTTTGAAATACTGAGGGTAGAACTTCGACATAAGAACTTAAGGGAGACGATTTGGCCCATAACAAGCTCCTATGCCCAGATGCTAAAGCTCAGGTTCTTAGATATAACTGCGTTCAAATCAAGACCATGTCACTTCCGGCTTTGGGACCTAGGTAGAGAAGTTGTTCAACCTAAATTTCCGTTTCATCCTCTGTAAAGTGAAGACAATGATACCTATATCTCATCAGTTTATTGCAATGCATGGAAAAGAATATGTGTAAACATTGTCTGGCACATATAAAGGGTTCAATAAAGATGCTATTTTAAAATAAAATCTTAGTTTGGAATTTCTTAACTATTTATCTTTTTATAACCTGCCATGTATAGTTCCCCATAGCTGTGCCTTTCCCTCTGTATTGTAGGCTTGAAAACCCAGATAATTAAACTTCTAGAATTAAATGTAAAGGGTCAAAATCAAGACCTGTAAATACAGAGCACAAACATCAGAATACGGGATTTTGGCTCTCTCTTCTGGCTGATACGGAGTTTGCTTGTTTAATTTAATGTAAATTCTATAGTAGATAAATATGGTATTTACTGCATATTTTAGATAAGATAATCACAGTGTGAAGTGTAGCTTGTCATCAATAAAGGAAAAAAAAAAGCAGTGACATAAATTGGACCACAAGTAAGTGACATCTGAAATAAACATTTGTTTTGAAAGTGGTTGGTGGTGACACATAATTTATTCAATGTTGCATACCACTTAAATAGCATAAAGAAGTCTGAAAAGCTGAACTTTCTGACACGAAGTTTCCCAAAAGGAAGTGAAATACTCAGAATACTCTTAGTGTACCTCTCAAGTATCATTCTGAAGCAGATGTCAGCAAACTTTTTTTTGTCAGACAGTAAATATTTTAGGTTTTGTGGTCACATGGTTTCTGTTCAACTATTCAACTCTGCCACCTTAGCCGCTAAGCAGTCATAAATGATACAGAAGCAAACAGGTGTGGCTGCACACCAATAAAGGTGTGTTTATGGACAATGAAATTTGATTTTCATAAAACTTGACTGTGTCAGAAAACATTATTTTTCTTTTTCTTTTTTTTTTGTCCCAACCATTTGAAAATATAAAGCCATTCTTAGCTCAGGCAGCACAAAAACAGGTGGTGGGCTAGATTAGGTCTGGGGGCCCTAGTTCGCCCACTTTGTTCTATTCTTCGCCCCACCCCCACCCCCACCCACTGAGATGGAGGAGTCTCCCTCTGTCACCCAGGTTGGTGTGCAGTGGCGTGATCTTGGCTTACTGCAATCTCCGCCTCCCGGGTTCAAGCAATTCTCCTGCCTCAGCCTCCCAAGTAGGTGGGATTACAGGCATGCACCACTGCACCTGACTAATTTTGGTATTTTTCGTACAGATGGGGTTTCACCATGTTGGCCAGGCTGGTCTTGAACTCCTGACCTCATGATCTGCCTGCCTCGGCTTCCCAAAGTGCTGGGATTACAGGCGTAAATCACCGTGTCTGGCCCACTTCACTCTATTTTAAAAGCTCAACAAGTATTTGTTGATGGTAACAACACATTTGTACTACCGAAAATAATTTGACAACTAAGGATCAGTCCAGCATCCCCCATTGCCTCTTCCCATATTCTTTATTTGAAAACTACCTATGTTGTAGCAGCTCCCTACCTGCCTTAATCAAAAGCCACTGTACACCAAGCCCAATTAAGTTCACTTACTGAACACTTTAACTAGAGTTTCAATGCATCTCTTCATAAACAGGGATAAAGCAGCATCTTGGCTAAAGGCACCAGGGCTACCAATGGCAGGAACAGGGGCCAGGCATGGTGGCTCATGCCTGTAATACCAGCACTTTGAAAGGCTGAGGTGGGAGATAGCTTAAGGCAACAAGTTGGAGACCAACCCAGGCAACAAAGCAAGACCACCCTCTCTAAAGAAAAATAAAAAAATTGGCCAGGTGCGGTGGTGCGCACCTGCAGTCCCAGCTCTTCAGGAGGCTGAAGTGGGAGGATAAACTGAGCCCAGGAGTTAGAGGCTGAAGTGACCCACGATGGTGTCACTGCACTCCAGACTGAGTGAGAGAGTGAGACCCTATCTCCAAAAAATAAAAATAAATAAAAAGGAACAGGAACTGGGCTGTCACATGGATCCTACATTTACAAAGCAGCAAAAGGTATTAAAAGTTTGTATACTGCATGAATACAAAAATTGTTTTTTGGTTTTTTTTTGTTTCTTTGTTTTTTTGAGATGGAGTCTTGCTCTGTCGCCAGGCTGGAGTACAGTGGTGCGATCTCGGCTCACTGCAACCTCCACCTCCCGGATTCAAGCCATTCTCCTGCCTCAGCCTCCCAAGTAGCTGGGACTACAGGTGCACGCCAACACATCAAGCTAATTTTTGCATTTTTAGTAGAGACGGGGTTTCACCATGTTGGCCAGGATGGTCTCGATCTCTCGACCTCATGATCTGCCCACCTCGGCCCCCCAAAGTGCTGGGATTACAGGCGTGAGCCACCGCGCCTGGGCAAAAACTGTATTTTTACCCAACAGTTGTCATCATAACATGGCCTTGCTTTGGGGAATGAATAAAGAAGTAAACTTCAGTAAATCAACATTACAAATTGTTCTTAAGAATGAATGACACTGTCCAAAGTTTTAGGTGGCTACCAAAGTTTAGTAATTATTTCTTACTCCCCAAATATCACCTGGACATTATTTCCTCAATCCTTGGGAAGAAAAAAAAAAAAAAAAAAAAAAACAGTATAAAAGTTCTGTGGGAAATTCTGCAGTCTATAATACTTCCTTTTTTTTTTTTGTATACAACTCTTCTTTCTGAAAAGCTCAAAACTGTATTGCAGTGTTCCACTCGTTCTCATATGATTCCTATGCAGATGTTGCTGTATCTTTTAGAATGAAGGGTGATAGAGTTCAGAGCATGCGACCCCCAAACAGGGCACCTTAGCATTTGAGAAAACAGCAGAAGCAGGAAGGTCATTCTCGCCTTCCTCTCAACCTTCTTCCCTGAAGCTCTGCCCTTCCTTTGAAGAAGACCCTCATTACAAGAGAGCCCATCCTATATCTTGAGAAAAGGAATGCTCTATCTTTGAAGACACAGAGATTCCAAGAAAAATCTGAACAAATAGGCCTTGCTAAATTCCTCCAGTTTATTAGCTTTTTACATCATATCCTCTTTGTTCTTTTTTTTTTTTTCCCCCTCCAAGACAGAGTCTTGCTCTGTTGCCCAGGCTGGAACACAGTGGCTCAATCACAGCTCACTGCAGCCCCAAACTCCTGGGCTCAATGCCTCAGCCTTCTAGGTAGCTGGGACTACAGGCACACGCCATCACTCCAGGCTACTTTTGTTAACTTTTAGTAGAGATGAGATCTCACTCTGTTGCCCAGGCTAGAGTGCAATGGAGCAATCACAGCTCACTGCAGCCTTGAACTCCTGAGCTCCAGCAATCCTTTCACCTTGGCCTCCCAAAATGCTGGGAGTTCCTGTGTGAGCCACCGTGCCTGGTCAGATCATATCCTTTTGTTCTCCAATCATTCGTCTACACAACTGTCCCTAAAAATACATAAACTTCCCTGTTTCTTTGGGTCTTCATTTCTAAAGGCGTCTATGTCATCTAAAACTTATATTAACTAAATGTGTGTGCTTTTATCTTGTTAATTTGCATTTTATTATAAGTTCCCCGGCCATGAACCTTATGATGGGTGAGAAATCTTTTCTTTCCTACAAAGGGAAATAAAGAGATGTTAAATTGTTTGCTGGAAATAATTCAGAGTCTTTGGCAAAGCACAGAATGAGAAGAATATTGCTGAATTACCAACCTAAGCCTTCTTCCAAGTAGACCATGAAGACTTTACTCAGTTCCTTCCAGAAACGGAAGTTTGTACATTCTGGGGTGAGAAGATTCTGACATAAAAGCACTCATGGGCCTGTGTTACAACAATGACTACCAATAACAGCATCTTTGTAATGCTCATTGTTAGCATTCTGAATAAGTCAAGGAGGGATTGACTGTACTGATTAATTAGGCAACAATTGTCTCAGTGATTTGCCTTCAAAAGGACTAGAAGTGTTAAGAAAAGAAAAGAAAAAAAGCACAACATGTCTAATACCCACCCAAAAAACGAAAAGCAATTGCAATTCATTTTATTTGGTTGGCGCTTTTCCAGAAAATATTTTCCTAGTAATGAAGCACATCAGCTTTACTCTAAAAAATTGTCTGTTTCCAGCAAGCCATTTAAAATATTGTTTGTTTCCAGCAAACAATTTAACATCTCTTTATTTCCCCTTGCAGGGAAGAAAAGATTTCTCACCCATTATAAGATTCATGGCCAGGGCACCTATGATAATTTGAAGACTTTCAAAAACATCAAATGAATCAAATAATGGGTAATTATAGTTTTGAAACCTTAAGAAATATCAAATGTGTCAAATAATGGGGCAGTACAAAGCCAACAGAAGAGCACTTTTCATTTAGAATAGTTGTATTCATATAACAAGAATTCATTGATGTGCTAACTTTACAAACCAAGAGGCACCTTTTTCATTTAGTTTATCCTTAAGTGCCCCTTGCACTGATTTCTTAAATGAACACTTGTTTTGCATGAATACAGACTTTCTTAGGAACTACAAAGCAATCTGAATACCAATAATAAGACGTCTATTCCCACCCCACCCCTTTCTTAAACAGAAACTACCCCTTTTTCTAATTCTCCTCTGGGAAGAATATCTCACCTATTCAAGATTATAAACTAATTTTTAACATTTAGTTAGACAATACGATGTTAAGACTATACTTGAGTCACGAAAAATCCCACCCAGATAAAAGCAAACCTTTTTCCTCGAAACTGTTATTCTTGTTCTATCCTCACAATATCATTAGTAAGAAAACACCGCACGCTATAATCATCCTTCAAAATGTTTACCCAACATTGTGACCCAGTTGTAAGCTTTCTGTAGCCCCGTGGAAACACTTACTTCTGGGAAGAATGAATGACTCTCAATATAGCACACATATACTCCAAAGGAAAGGCATGGTGATCTAAGTGATCTGAGGAACAGAGAACTAGGTAAAGACAGTGGAGGCAGAGTTATGGAAAGAAAAATTAAATTGTATTGGCAAGGAAACAGGCATTCTTTGGAAAGTGAGATAACAGGTCTGTCTTGTCTAGTGCTACATTTAACACAGTTTTTTGGATCTCACAATACAAGCTAGAATTCCACTTGTTTATTTCAGGGTAGATTTACATCAGTTTAGTAATTCACCCCAGACCTCTGAATAATTGTTTCATGTGGTCTACATGAATAGTGTATTATTACTCATTACCAAGTAATTACCAAGACAGTCAACAAGATATAGCCCAAAGGGAATTATACACAATAATTTGGGTGGTGGAGAGGAGGTGGGGAGGAAGGAAGAGCTGGGAGTTACACAAAGGGATGTGATTCACCTGTAAAGGTTAAGGGTGGGGGGTTACAAAGTGTTCCTGGTAGAGGAATCACAAGGCCCAGGTTCTAGGACGACACTGGTAACTAGGAAGTGTGTGACCTTGTGCATGACGAGATGGATTATTTCAAAGATTGGAGCTCATAGATCAAAAGAAGGGACTGTGCTGAACGCTCTTTGAGATTCCTCCCACTGTCCAAATACCAATTGATATCTCCACTCCGGGTATGTGCCTTACTAGGTCCGGCTGGGGAAATTCGGCCTTCATTCATCTACTCTGGCACAGTGACCGAGCCCTGGGGCATGCGCCCGGCCTCATCCTTCACCTGAGGACGCTCCTCCACGGCCGGGCGCCCCACGGGGACGTGGCGCTTCGAAGTTTATGGGGAGCCTCGCACACCTCAAGTTGAAGGAACTGCTGAATCAGGGTGCCCCCATTTAGTCAGATCTTAGGCAATCCTATGGTTCCTTTACTCTCCCTCACCTTTCCTCCTACTCTGAAAAGAAACCGGATCGGCCTGTCTGCCCAGAGGTCACCTGGGAAGAGCAGAGTGATGTCACCCGACTACCCCCAAAACTGCTCCAAGGTACAAAAGAGCCGGAATATCTGTGCATGGTCCAAAGGGACCGCAGACTCCGGAAGGTGACCCTTTAGAAGGCATTATTACTAGACTGCAGCCTCAGACTCTGGGATGGGGTCGGGAGGAAGGTGGTGAGTTTCCATCATCCCGCTGCCTTGCCGCCCGGCGGCCAGGTGCTGCTACACATTCAGACCCGACAGTTTGGCTTAGTGGGTTGCGAAAAAAGAACTCAAGGAGAGGAAGCACCTGCAGCCACCCAGGCCGAAGTTAGGGACCACTTCCCCAGAGTTACGGACGGCAACAACCAAGTCACGTCTGGAGCCACCTCTCTGGCTTCCGGCTCCGCAGGGCTTGCCCTCCCCGAGTCACCGAGGCAGAGGCCGGGGACGCCAGTAAGGGGAAGGTCGGAGGGTCGGGAGCACAGTGAGGGGAGGCGGGCTGGAGGAGCCGGGATGGCGAAAGGTGGGGGTGGGGTGGGAGGGTTAGAGGTGCCCGGGGCGCCGGGGCTGGGGTGTGTGGGGTGTGGGCGAGGTGGCCGGGGCGGCCAGGGGGCGCGCAGGATACCCTACCTGTGGTGGAGAGCACGGTGCTGGCGAAGAAGAGCGCGGAGGTGAAGTCCCAGTTCCAGTTGCCCGAGGCGTTGCTGAGCACCGACACGCCGTAGTTGCTGGCCTCCAGCACCCGGCCCAGGAACTGCTCCAGCTGCTGCTCAGACAGGCACTCGTGCTCCTCCAAGAAGCGTCGCTTCAGCTTGCGCAGCTCCTGGCGCAGCAGGTCCTCGTAGGGCAGCTCCACCGAGGAGAAGACCACTGCGCCGAAGACCAGGTAGAGCAGGTAGCCCAGCACCAGGAAGCCGAAGCACCAGGCCGAGCGGTGCCGCTCCACCAGGCGCACGCACGAGCTGCCCGCCAGGGACTGCAGCATCTTCTCCACCGCCGCCGCCAAAGCCAAAGCCAAAGCCAAGGCCAACGCCGCAGACCGGCCGGAGCGCGGCCCGCCGCCCCCTCCGGCCCCACCGCCCCCGCCCCCGCCCGGGCCTGGCTCCCGCCCGCCGCCCGCCGCCCGCTCCCCCGCGCGCCCGCCCGCTCAGCTCCTCCGGGCAGCGCCGTCTCCCTGCGATTGGCTCTCTCGGGCGATGTTTTTCTTCCTTCTTTTCCTGTTTCCTTGCAATATAAAAAGCCCAGATGATGTGGCGCTGACGTGGTTGCCGGCTCAGGTAACCCGAGAGTCAGCGGAGACCGCGCGCAAACTTGGCCAGAGCGCCTGGGCTGGGCTGCCGGGGCCCGGGACGCACCGCCTTCTGCGCACTCCAGAGGTGGGGCGGGCACTCGGTGGCGCCCAGACCCCGACCCGACTGCCACCAGCTCCTCCCGCTTCCTCCCTTCTTGGGTCCAGTAGCCAAACTCTAGCTGACCGCGCGCGGCGTGTGCGTGTGTGTGTGTGTGTGTGTGTGTATGTGTGTGATCGCGCGCGTGTAGTGTGGGCCGCTTCTGGGCAATGCGCTGGCCGTCCAAGCCCCCTGTCCGAGCTACTCCTGTTTGCCACTTATTTTCTCCTAATCAAAGCGAGTATTACAAAACAGCAAGGGCTGAAGTACTTTCCTTCTTTGTCTTATTGGCCGAAGGACTGAGCAATCTGGTGCCAGTATTGACGGTGAAAATACCAGAATATCAGAGTTGGAAGGCACCTTGAATCAGTCTCCTCTCTCCCACCCATCCCCCTCACAAAGAGGACTTGAGGGAAAAGGAGAGTCTCAGAGAAGTCCTATTTCTGAGTTCGAATTTTCTAAAACACGACCTTAGGTTTTATGGTGAAAAAACATCCCAAATGTGTCAACTGCCAGAAGAAACCGAGCTTTCCCAAGTGTCACTTCTTTTTAAAGTGACAAAAATGTGGGCGAGGGTCAGCAAGCTGCCTGATTGTGGATGAAAATAAACATTGGTACACCCTTTCTGGAAAGGCAATTTAGCGATATGTCTCAAGAACCTTGAAAGGGTTTATTTGTTCTGATTCAGTGATATGTCCGAAGAAAAAACAATCAGAGAGGCACTTACTTACAAAGACTGGTCATAGACGATATCTATATATACATACATGTAGTTGTATAACATAGTGCATACACACGTGAGACACACACACACACACACGCGGTATAGATGAAATAATGAAGACTCAGAACAATCTAAATATTCCAAAATAGAGAATGGTTAAATAAGTTACGGCATCTTTACAGCATGGATACCATGTAGACATTAAACACATTAAAGGTGTGTCTAAAGACTATTGAAGCCAAACTGTGTAGAATCTCAAATATGTAAAATATTTGTATTTTGTTACAAAATAAAATGACATCTGCATTATTAATCAACTGCATAGGAATAAAACCAGCTCCTGGAAGTTGTCTTTGGGTAATAGTAGAGTATATAGATGACTTTCCTTTCTTGTACCTTTTAATATTTTTCAAATTTTCTACAGTGGATATATATTATTTTTGTAATCAGGAAAAACATTTAAAATAAACAAAACTGAATTGTACTATTAATCATTCCAACACCTAGCTGAACATCTGCCTACTTTACTGAAGTTCTCTAAACAAGTCATGTTTTGTATTTTCATAGAAACTCGTGCAAATGTCTAACATATATATCAGTGATTTTTCACTTTTAGTCAATAGCCTTACCCCCTACGGTACTCAAGATTGAAGCCAGCCCTCCACTTTACCTCTCTGTACTTCAAACTTTACTCATTAGTAATCCATTTCTTCCCTTTGCTCTTACCCCCAAGGAAAAATACACCTCCTTATTTTCAAGGTGAAAGGAAGCACTTACCACTCTCAGTCCTTCTGCCTCTGGGACCCCTTCCCCATCACCAAGTGCCCTACTCTTTTAGAACTTGAATTCCTCCTTCTCCCTCAAGTCTCCATCCTACAATGTCCTTCTCTGTCCTGCTCTGTAACCCTTGCTTGCCCTATCCTATCCTTGATCTTTGCCTATTTGCCCTGTTCAGAGACCTCTTCATTCATGAGGCTACCCTCGGCCATAGCAGACCCTCAGAATTCTCCTCCTGTCTGTCATGATCATTTTTCTCCCCATGTCTCTGCTCACCTGATTCCTTCTGCTTGGACAGTTCTTCCGCCATCTCCGTCTGTAACACAGCTTATATCCTTCAGGACCTGGCTCACTCATGAAACCTCTGATTCCCCAACAGGATGCGAGTTCCTCTTCCCAAGCCATACGACCCTTTGAATGCCAGATTGTGTGGGGTACTTGTGATGAACTGCAGGTGCAGGTGTGGTTATATCATCACACTCAAATATACATATATGTATTGTGGGAAAAAGAGTTTTTGGGATGCCAGTTGAGTTGGTCTCCCCTGTGTGAGACACCCATGGGGAGCCATGGGCAACCTCTGAGAAGGAAAGTCTCCTTATTGCCTTCATGTCTTTATGCCCTGAGAGGATAACTGCTCGGCGGCATTCCACAGGTTGCTCAGGGAGATAAGACTTCTTTGAAGCAGTGGAGTATAATCAAACATCTTGACTCCTCCTGAAACTCACTCCCACCTGTTTCAGTCCCAATAAGTTAAAGATCTTAAGTAGTTTAGACACACGCAATCTTAAGTAGTTTAGACACACACCTTTGCTCAAGGAAATTCACAGAAACCGCCACTACTATACATCTTATTGAATGACTCACGAGTTCGCCTTCACTGATTTATCATTTTCCTCATCCCTTCTTCCCCCTCCCATCTGCCCTAAGAACAAATAGCTTGTAAACCAATAAATTAGTTGGAGCCCAAGAGCTCTGGGTTGTGAGCAAGCCTCCTACACAACAGTTCCCTGGACCCGCCTTTTAAACACTTATTCTATCTCTTTCTAACTCCTGTGTCACCGCTGGACTCAGGGTACCTGCTGGTTGGTGTGGGGCTGGTTCCCCCAACATGTATATGGCAGCTTTGAAATATGGTTGCAAATTCTTTGACAGTCCCTCACCAAGAGGTAGGGTTTGTGTCCCCTATCCTTGAAACTTGTGACTACTTCAACGGACAGAGTACATAAGAGATGATACTAGGTAATTTCCAAGTCTAGATGATAAAAGGCCAGCAGCCTCCAACTTTGTTCACTGGAACAATCCTCTCTTGGAGCCCTGAGCCATCATATAAGATGTCTGATTAACTTGAGGCTGCCATGCTGGAGAGGCCACATGTAGGTGTTTCAAGGGGCAGCTCAGTGAGCCCAGCTTCCTTATCATTCTCGCCAAGACAGCAGATAGATGTGTGCAGCCATCTTCAACTCTCAAACCAGGGCATCCACCTGCTGAATACCACTGGGTGTCTTACCTCTGTCTATCTACCTAGGAACAGAACTCCCAGCTGAGCTCTGCCTGAATCCTGAGATATCATCAGACGGCTGTCTTAAGCCATTGAGTTTTTGGCTAGCTTGTTATACAATAATAGATAACTGGAACAACATGCATCTTGACTACATTTAATTTTAAAAGTTATTATTAGAAGTTTTCTTCAGACAAATTTGCCGTTTTCTCCATAGTTCCCTTCTCTGGCTGAGACTCTGCCCCAGCTCTACATCACAACTAGGCCAAGGATACCAAATATTTTTAAATCATGTTATCCTCAGACTACAAGTAGAAACTGGAAATGTCACGGAAGTGGTCTGATAGGGGCATAGATCTCATCCTGCAGGACGAGATACGTTGAGTGGAGCCTGGATGTGGGGCTGGGAAACACAAAGACTTCTGTGGTTCTGGCTCTCCGAGTTGATGGGAATCCCAATAATAGAGGTTGGCTGCCTTCCTTCCTCGTCCTGGGCCACTGCTCTAGACAGATGCTCCTGTCTTCAAAGAAGTTAGCAATCTCAGAAATGTTAGAATTTTTTCTTCTGAAGTTTGAAATCTTTACCCCACAAGATTTGTGTGTAACTCACTGCTGACTAGCTACTTCTCTCTGGACCTCCCAACATGGATTAAAGGGACCATACAAGCTGACATTTTTGCTGACTCACCCCCACCTAGCATGCCACATGCTATCCCCAAGCATGTTTTAGAAGAGAATGGAAATATGGAAGAAAACTCAGAGAAGAGTGTAGAGATACAAAAGAGGGGATGAAGGGGAGTAGGAGTGGGGGAGTAAAGAGAGTGAGGGAAGAGGCTGTGGCTTCTTTCTGCTTCCTGCATCAGTGTTCCCTCTAACAGACATAATTTGTGGACAGGTGACCATGCTTTCCGAGAAACAAACTCTGGGCTTGGCACAGAGCCTTGCAAGTTAATCTGATGTAGAGCTAATGATGTAAATGATCACTACTGTGTTGTATGATAGATACGTGGGCGTCAATGGGCTTCATGACCTCAACAGGTTGAGATGATGAGAATAATTTGTACAGACAATGGTTCTATAGGAACTTGGGATCAAAAAGTGAAATTTACAAATACAGGGTTGGGAAAATCCAGTCAATCAGCAATAAGTACAAAAAGTTAGCATTTGCAATTCCACCTCTGGGTATGTACCCAAAATAATTGGAAGCGGGGACTTGAACAGATATTTGTATATCCATGTTCATAGCAGCATGATTCACCGTAACTAAAAGGTGGAAGCAACCCAAGTGTCCATCCACAGATAAACGGATAAAAATTATGATACATACATACAGTTATAGAGTATTCAGTCTTAAGAAGGAGGGAAACTCTGACACCTGCTCTACATTTGATGAACCTTGAGGACATTATGCTAAGTGAAATAAGTCATTCACAAAAAGACAAATACTATATGATTCCACTTGCATGTGTACCTGGAGTAGTGAAACTCACAGAAACAGAAAGTGAAATGGTGGTTGCCAGGGGCTGGGAGAAGAGAGAAGGGGGATTGATTGTTTAATGGGTATGGAATTTCAATTGTCCAAAATGAAAAAATTCTGAAGATAAATGGTGGTTGTGACTGCATAACAGTGTGGATGTACTTAATGCCACTGAACTGTACACTTAAAAATGGTTAAAATGCTAAATTTTATGTTATGTGTATTTTATGGCAATTCTAAAAAAAGAAAAAAGTTAACATTCGGATGGACAGAGGGGCCACATGCATTAATAGCAAGCTGAAGCTCTCCCACCAGCTGATGAGCTCCCAGGCTCTATCTGTGACATGGGGCCCTTGAAGAAGCAGACAGCCACCATTTCCAGAGAGTGCTGGGTGGTTCAGGTGGGGCACAGTATAAGAAACCTGAAAGACCTGGCACAGACGCAGATGCAAGGCACATGGCTGGTGATGGGTCTGGAAATTCTGCTTAGAGAAGTGGCTGGAGGATTCCAAGTGCTTTCCCTCAGTAGAGAAAACTTAGGAGGATCTGGTAGCTACACATGGAAAAAAAATGTGAGTTTATTTTTTATGTCTTCAAAGGGCAGTGCTAAGATTAATGGGTGGAAGATACAGAGTGTAGCATTTAAAATTCACTGTACAAGAGAACATTCTATTCATTTGAGTTGACTGTCAATGGAATGAGCTGCCTCTAGAAACAGTGAGCTTCCTTTCATGAGTGTTCAAGCCGAAGGCAAACAATGACAAATTAGAGAGGTAGAATGAAGAGCATTCAGCCGATGTCATGTAAGGTTCTTTCCAAGTCTGAGATTTTATGGTTCCAGCATCTATAAGGTCAAGGGCAGGGGGAGAAAAAAAATGAACCAAGTGAAGCAAAAAGTCACCCTGAGATGCCTCTGAAAATTTTTGGATCCACAAGCAGGGATGCCCAGAATGTTCTAGCCCTGAATCTCTAACTCCCCAATGGTGTCACATCCAGGTGTCAGGGAACACAGACGGAGCAGGCGCTCAGCTTCTCTGTTATCTTTGGCTGAGGGTGTTGCCAACTCCTCTTGTTGTGGTAAGGTGGCTATGCTCTGAGGCATGCAGATCAGGGCTCAGCCTCCAGACAGGGCCTGCCAGGAGGCAGCAGTGACAGATGATGCTCCTTCGTGTCTTCTTCCTCCCCACACAGGCCTGTGGTGGCCTGTCCACTGGTGGCCTGAGTGATGCTTATCATTTTCCTGCCTTCATCACCATCTCTTACCCATGCCCTCCAATCAGACTTTACCTGTGAGTGTTAAATCATAATTGGTCTCTGCTCATCTCTCATTCAACACATACTCCATGGGTATGAGAGGTGAGGAGAGGAAGGAAAAGAAGAAGGGGCTCTCCTAGGAGCAAGTGAAGAAAGATGGATGAGAAACAGATCAAATGACAGGGAGAGGAGCTGAGGGTATTCCAATGCCATCCACTGCTCTGTCCTGTCATGCATATTTGGAAGGTGGCCCCAGCCCAGCCATGCACTCCCCCACTCTCCCTGGCCTCAGAGTACTCCCGTGCTGAAGTGAGATGCTCATCTCAGTATTCACTCAGCTACCTCATTGCTTTCTCCCAAACAGGCCATATGTGTCAGCTTCTTGGAATGGGCTCACCCACACTTGTTTGCTACCATGATTTCAGACCATGACTATATCGGGGGTGGTGGCCTTGCCGCTGAAAAACAGAAAGAACACAAAAGGTGGATGATCTTTTTTGCCTCCTGGAGCAGTCTAGCCCTGGCTGCCAGTTATTATCTGTGCACTGAGTCTTATGGGCACTGGGCTGACACCTGGATGAACAGCACCTGAGCTGTAAGCTCTTTGACAACACTGGACAATACACTTCATAAACCACTGTATTTGCATGTGACACACGTCAGTAGCACAAACACAGGGCACTGTGTGGCATTAGGAAGCTTGCCAGCAGAGAGTAGTTTGATGCTGAAGGTCAGCTTTTTATCTTTTCAGGAACCTGCATATTCAGAAAAAAATTTTTCAGATCTGGGGACACTGGGATTCACCACTTCCTCCTGCTCAATTCTAGTGCCTGAATGAGATCTGCAAACATTCACTTCATACAGTTTTGAGTTTGCTACATTAGCAACTCCCTTAGATCCTAGAACAGTTCTGTTCCTTCCCTCTTCAGTGCCACTTTCATTGGAACTTTCCCTTACTTCAAGATCCCATTCGAATTGGCCCTTCAGGTAACCTCCTTTAGCAATGTAAACATGCAAAAACCCATCTCTCCTCCATCTGAATTCATGCTACACATGCTCTCTGTTTGAGTCACTAGGTCTCTAGCATGCACCTCCCAGTGTTATTAGTCACTGGGTCCGTAACATGCACCTCCTAGTGTTATTATTATTATTATTATTATTATTATTATTATTATTATTATTTGAGACAGTCTCGCTCTGTCACCCAGGCTGGAGTGCAGTGGCTCATTCTCGGCTCACTGCAACCTCCGCCTCCTGAGTTCAAGCAATTCTTCTGCCTCAGCCTCCTGAGTAGCTGGGACTACAGGCACACGCTACCACGCCTGGCTAATTTTGGTATTTTTAGTAGAGACGGGGTTTCACAATGTTGGCCAGGCTGGTCTCGAACTCCTGACCTTGTGATCCACCCCCCTCTTCTTCAGCCACCGCGCCCAGCCTGCTATTTTTATGAGCAAATGTATTGTCTCTCCACTAGATTGTACACTCTTAGGAGGAAACACGTTAAAGATGTGTCTAAAAGTTATTGAAGCAAAACTGTGTAGAATCTCAAATATGTAAAATATTTGTATTTTGTTACAAAATTAAACGATATCTGCATTATTAATCAACTGCATAGGAATAAAACTAGCTCCTAGCAGTTGTCCTTGGGTAATAGTAGAGTATATAGATGACTTTCCTTTCTTGTACCTTTTAATATTTTTCGAATTTTCTATGCTGGATATATATTGTTTTTATAATCAGGTAAAACATTAAAAATAAACAAAGCTGAATTGTACGATTAATTACTGCATCTCTTAGTTCTTTTTATTTTCTATAATATTCTTCCCTGTGATACGTCTACAGTAAATATTTTTCATTTTTTAGTTAATAAATATTCACAATAATTACACTTCCCTCAGGCAGCAGTGTGTTGTTCAGTGGGAAGTATTTGTAGAACCATGGTCAGCCACCCAGTGCTTATGCCTAAATATCTGTTATTGTATTTAATGTGAGGAAATTGGCTCTTAGCACCCGACATGCCCAAGGAGTTCTAGATAGGGAATGATTTATTTGCGGAGTAATTCTGCTCTATTGGATTCTAGGATTCTCCATATACGGTTGACAGTTGAACAACATGAGTTTGAACTGTGCAGGTCCACTTATACATAGATATTTTTCAATAAGTATATTGGAAAAATTTTCAGACAACTACAGCAATTTGAAAAATCTCGCAGATGAGGTGCATAGTCTAGAAACATTTTTCAATTAAGAAAAATTTAGGTATGTTATTAATGCATAACATACATGTAGATACTAGTCTATTTTATCACTTACTACCTTAAAATAGATACAAAGTATTATATTAAAAGTTAAAAATTATGAAAAGTTACACACACCAATACTTAGACCATATACGGCATCATTTGCAATTGAGAGAAATGTAAACAAATGTAAAGACGCAGTATTAAATCATAATTCCATACAATTCACTGTAGTACTCACTACAGTGAATTTTATGCAATTAAAAATTTTGTAGTTTAAATTTGAAATTTATGCAGTTAAAAATTGTGTAGCCACCTCCTGTTGCTATTGCAGTGAGCTCAAGGGTTGGGAGTATCAAACACTGAAAATGCCATATGATGCTAATCATCTCTGCCTGAGCAGTTCATCTCTCCAGTAAATGGCATATTGCAGTAAAAAGTGATCTCGCAGTCTCACATATTTTTCATCATGTGTAGTGCAATATAATAAACCTTGATTAGCACCATGGGGCCCATAAAAAGTGCCACTAGTGATGCTGGGAGTGCTCACAAGAAGCAGAGAAAACTCCTGATATTACCAGAAAAAGCTGAATTGCTTAATATGTACCATAGATTGAGATCTGCAGCTGTGTTTGCCCCCATTTCAAGATTAAAGAATTAAGCAGTGAGAACCATTGTAAAAAAAGAAAAAGAAATTTGTAAAGCCATTTCTGCAGTTAAACTGGCATGTGTGAAAATCTTGCATTTTATGCAAACTATGTTTTTATCTTATATTGAAAATGCAGCAACTGGGTGCAGTGGCCGACGCTTGTAATCCTGGCACTTTGGGAGGCCAAGGCAGGTGGATACCTTGAGTCCAGGAGTTCAAGACCAGCCTAGGCAACATGATGAAACTCAGTCTTTCTAGAGAAAAATCCCACAAAAATTAGCCGGACATGGTGCCAAGCCTGTAGTCCCAGCTACTCCAGAGGCCGAGGTGAAAGAATCGCTTTAGCCTGGGAGGCAGAGGTTGCAGTGAGCTGAGATTATGCCACTGCACTCCAGCCTGGGTGACAGAGTGAGACCCTGTTTCAAAAAAAAAAAGGAAGAGAGAAAGTTAGGAGGGAAGAAAGGAAGGAAGGAAGGAAGATGCAGCTTTTTTGTAGGTGCAGGATTGCTATAAGAAAGGCATACCTGTAGAGTCTAATATGACTTAATAAAAAGTAAAGTTATTATATGACAACTTAAATAGAAAGGAAGGTGAAGGATTTAAGCTGGAGAATTTAATGCCAGCAAAGGATGGTTTGATAATTTTAGAAAGAGTGTTGGTTTAAAAAAGATCAGGATAATAGGAGAAGCAGCTTCTACCAGCCAAGAGACAGCAGACAAGTTCCCAGACACCAGTAAGGAAATCATGGAGGAGAAAAGATATCTACCTAAACAGAATCTTCATGCAAATAAAAGTGCCTTATTCTGGAAAAAAAAATGCCACAAAGGATGAATATTTATTAGTACAGAAGAGAAGCAGGCACCAGGATTTAACTCAGGAAGGGACAGGATAACTCTACTGTTTTGTGCAAATACAGTTGTGTTTATGATCAGGACTGCCTTTATCTATAAAGGCACTAGCCCCTGAGCCTTGAAGGGAAAAGATAAACACCAGTCACTGGTCTTTTGGTTATATAACAAGAAGGCCTGAAAAGTGGGAATGCTTTTTCTGGATTGGTTTTATCAGTTTTGTCCCTGAACTCAGGAAGTACCTTGCCAGTAAGGGACTGCATTTTAAAGGTCTTTTGATATTGGACAATGTTCGTCGGCACCCAGAATCCCCTGAATTCAACATAGTTCCCATCAAAATGGTCTAATTGACCCCAAACACAATGTCTCTAATTCCGTCCCTAGATTAGGGGGGTCATAAGGATCTTTAAGGCTCATTACACACAGTACTCTATGGAAGGATTGTCAATGCTATGGAAGAGAGCCCTGATAGACAGAACGTCATCTGTTCTGTCTGGAAGGATTACACCATCAGAGATGCCATTGTTATTACAGAAAAAGCCACAAAAGCCATCAAGTCTGAAATAATACATTTATGCTGGGGAAAACTGTCCAGATGTTGAGCATGCCTTCCCAGGATTTATGATAGAGCCAATTAAAAAAATCATAAAAGAGATTGTGGAGATGGCAAAAAGGGGGGGCAGGGGTGAAGGGTTTCCAGATGTGGATCTTGGAGGAATTCAAGAGCTAATAGACACCACACCAGAGGAATTAACAGACGATGACTTGATGCAGATGAATGCTTCCAAACCAGTGCCAGATGATAAGAAAGAAGGCATAGAAAAAACAGTGCAGTGCCAGAAAACAAATTGACATTAGATAAACTGGCAGGCGCATTCTGATTATTCAAGACCATTTTTGGCTTCTTGTATGACATGAACCATCTATGATATGGGCAATGAAATTAAAGCAAATGGCAGAAGAAGGATTGGTACCATATAGACTTTTTTTTTTCTTTGACGGAGTCTCGCTCTGTCACCCAGGCTGGAGTGCAGTGGTGCAATCTCAGCTCACTGCAACCTCACCCTCCCAGGTTCAAGTGATAGAATCACTTTTTGAGAAATAAAAAAGCGAAAGACAGAAATTATGAGACATTTCCATAAAGTTACACCAAGTGTGCCTACCTCTCCTGCCTCCCCTTCCACCTCCTTCATCTCTTCCACCTCTGCCACCCATAAGACAGCAAGACCAACTCTTCCTCTTCCTTTTCCTCCTCAGCCTACTAAACATGAAAATGATCCGCTCCCACTTAACGAATAGTAAATATATGTTCTCTGCCTTATGAGTTTCTTAATAACATTTTTTCTGTATCTTATTTTGTTGTAAAAATACAGTATATAACACATATAACACATCAAATATGTGTTAATTGACTGTGTTATTGGTAAGTCTTCTGGTCAACAGTAGGATATTAATAGTTAAGTTTTGGGGGAGTCAAAAGTTATACGTAGATTTTTGACTACACAAAGGGTCAGAACCCGAACTCTTATGTTGTTCAAGGGTCAGCTGTATAAAAAATATCTTTTGCGTTCTATTTAATCCAGTGGAAGGCAAAATTCCTCCATTAGACATTTAATTCTCAATGTCTGCTGTGTCCTTAACAAATAATAGAGGTTGAAGAATATAAACAGACAATTGATAATGGCAAAACTTTGTAGACAATTAACAGGCTGATATGAAAACTGAGAACTTGGCATTCTAAGCCAGATCATCCAGGCTCAACTACCGCTTGCAGCCACCTACTCTTAGTGCAGCCTTTGTAGAATGAAACAACCTTTCTAAGCCTCAGTTTCTCTTTCTGTAAAAATAGCAATAATAACCGTACCAACCATTTAGGATTGGGAAGATAAACGAGGTATGCTTGTAAAGTACTTAGCACAATGTTGGACACAGAATAAGTGCTCTATAAATTTTTTCCCTTGTAAAGTTACAAAACAGGAAGGGCTGCCTTGTTTTGCCAGTGTGGAATTTCAGCACTGTATATGGTGCCTGTCACAGAGTAGGCATGAAATAAATATTTGTGCGATGAATACATGGAGAGATCAGGAGGAGGCCAAGAGTAGGAAGAGGGAATTGGGGTGGGGAGACTGTTCAGTGTGAATTCAGTGGGAGCCGCCGGGCGTGGTGGCTCATGCCTGTAATCCCAGCACTTTGGGAGGCTGAGGCGGGCGGATCACTTGAGGTCAGGAGTTCGAGAGCAGCCTGGCCAACATGGGAAAACCCTGTCTCTACTAAAAACACAAAAATCAGTGGGCGTGGTGGCAGGGTAGTCCCGGTTACTCGGGCTCGGGAGGCTGAGGCAGAAGAATCGCTTGAACCCTACAGGCAGAGGTTGCAGTGAGCCAAGATCATGCCATTGCACTCCAGCCTGGGCGACAGAGCGAGACTTCATCTGGAAAAAAAAAAAAAAATTAAAAAGAGTTCAGTGGGAGCAAAGCTGGCTTTACTTTGTTTTCCCCTCTGCCTTTGCTGTCTTTCATCCTCTGGCCATGCACTTCTTAGCGATGGCCTCTTTGTCTTCAAGACCTCCATGTACATTCCCACTCTCCCTCCTGCTGAGGCATCTCTCTGCCTGAAATGACTTCCTTCTCTTCTCTGGTAATCCCCAGTCCAAGTCCCCTGTCTCCTCCAGGAAAGTTTCCCTATATGTCTTCCACTTCTGACCTCAACTCCTGCAGTGCTTAGGGCAGTCATTCATTTGGCATCATGACTCTTGCTTGTGAGGCACCTTTTCATCTCTCGATCTCTTCTCCTTGGCTGAAAATCTCTTACAAGATGCTCCCATAAAAAGAATAGGAAAGAAATTTAGGCAATATAAACAAGCCAAGTCTACTACAGAGAACAAGTGGGAAGTGGAAACTGGAATTTGCCCAGTAGCTTCCATTTTATCTATGAAACAGGAGGGGAGATAATTGCTAAGAGTGATTAAAAAGAGGTTGGGTAGTGGGCTTGAGGAAAGATAAATGGGAGAGAAAACTGACAAGAAACAAAAGAGAGTGTTGAGATGTGTTGAGGACACCACTGAGTCGGAGACTGCACATGTGCGGTGGTAATAATCTCTTCAGTTTTGCCATTTTCTTTTTTTTTTTTTTTGACAGGAAGTATCACTCTGTTGCCCAGGCTGGAGTGCAGTGGCGTGATCTCTGCTCACTGCAACCTCCGCCTCTCAGGTTCAAGCAATTCTCCTGCCTCAGCCTCCCAAGTAGCTGGGACTACAGGCACCCGCCACCACACCAGGCTAATTTTTGTATTTTTTTTTAGTAGATACAAGGTTTCACCATGTTGGCCAGGCTGGTCTCAAACTCCTGACCTCGTGATCTACCTGCCTCAGCCTCCCAAAGTGCTGAGATTACAGGCGTGAGCCACCGCACTCAGCCCAGTTTTGCCATTTTCTGCAGCAGTTGTCAGTTCTTTGAGTGACATGAAGATAGAGATTTGCTAGGTGAGGGGAAGAGTAAAGGAACTAGTGAATTGAAAGGCCTCTTTAAAAGGAGATTAGTTAAAATAATGGACCACAGTGTCTACACTGCATAGAGAAGGAAATAAAGGCAGTGAAGAGCTAATAAATCAGAAGGAAATGGAAGAATTACACAGCTGCTGGATTCCATGTGGTGGGAGACTGGTTACAGTTGGCAGATGGGAATGAAAGATGAAAAGAGAGGAAGCTGTAGTCGCAGGGGAGACGACTTAGTTCGGAAGAGAGGGATGAGTCCTGGGTTATGGCCATCTCTAGCAGTTAGCTATTGCCAAAGTGGAGGGAAGAAAGTCACCAGAGGGGCTGCAAGTCTAGTGTTCTGTTTATCCATGTTGAAGATGCATGACAATGCCTGGACCAGGAGAGAGGAAGGCAACATGCCAAGAGCAGAAATCTTCAGGGTCTCAGTAATGAGTGGGAGGTTAGTGGATGATGGAGACAGTGGCTGAAAGAAGAAATACTGCGGTCAGGGGTGCCTGGCCAATTGAGGGTCCTTTTACTGAAGAAAGGAAGGGCAATTGTTTGCAAATTGATTCAGGGACTTTAGAAGGATGCGAATCCCATCTGCAGCCCCGAGGGGTAGTCAAATGAGCATCCTCCTCCAAGGGATGCCAGGACTATTCCAGGACAACCGAGCTTCAGGAAGGCATAGAGGTAGAAGGTATTCTGTGTAGGCGTAGGTGCAGAAGTAGGTGAAATGGATTTGACTAAAGGGTCCCAGAGGGTACATAGAAAACTTTTCATAGGAGAGGAGCCATGGAAACTCTAGTTACAGGAGAGGAAGCCCAGAAGAAACTGCAGGTGATAGCAGAGGAGAGGAGGGATACATGGAGAGTTTACATTTTGCAAGGTGAGCAAGACAGAGAAATGCTGCCACACAGAATGAACTGGTCTCGAGGTTTCAAAGTCAACTGTGGTAGCTTGAATGAACTGCAGCTGAGGCTCAAGGTTGAGTGGCCCTGGCCATGGTCCACCTGGCTAGCAGGCAGTGTCTTCTGCTCACTCATCCAGTGTCCTCTACCCTCTCACCTAGTCTTCCCCCAGACCCCACTGGATGCAAGAACAGGGTCACTTTCAACTTCAGAGATAATGTCACCGTAAACCAAACACCAACCGTGGCTGGTCTTGTTACTATTCCCTTAATGCGATGTGCACGCTAGAAATTTTCATTCTACATGTCTCAGTCACTTAATTTCAGAGCACTTATTTTTCTTTTAAATACTTTCACTTTTCTCTTTGCTTTTTTTCTTAAATAACTTCACTTTTATTTCATGCTTTAAAGTTTGTAGATCATTTCCATGAAATAATTCATTAGACAAATTCATTATTGTACTTTCATTACAATAACTAAGCAGGCCAGGCAGCATTATTCAATTTGCATAGATGAGTAAACTCAGACTTTGGGAAATCATTTTTCAAGGGCATCTTTAGTTCAATGTTCTTTCGTTGTCATGAAGGGCCTGTCCTTTGAACTGCAAAGTCACAGCACATACTGACAGAGTTACTCTGAAACATGCAAAACGATTATGATGCCGTTGTGTGATATATTTTAAAATGAAACCTAAGGGTTTAGTAATAATAGCTTCCTGTCACTATTACTTTGTCATCTTTCAAGGACTTTTAAATCACTGAGAAATATATTTGTTCTTTTCTGAAAACCACATGAACGCAGATGACAGCGACAGATAATCAATCAAGAGAATGATATAGTGTGGTGGCTGCATTGGAAACAATGAGTACGTTTAAAGTCTGTTTAAGGTGACAGTCGTCTCTGAAAAATAGGAGTTGATGGGCCTCAGCCAGTGCTTCTAAGATTTTTATCATTCTGAGAGAGTAACTGCCTTTTCAATCCAGATTTTAAAAAGTCAGAAACTTCCTGAACAAGCAACTCTTAGAATGAACTTGGCACTTAACATGTTTGGAGATCTGGGAAGAAGGAAGGTTTTCATGGTTGTTTTCAATCTTATCTAAACATACTTGGCCAGAATTAATAAGAAGTAAAAATACCCAAAGTGTTCATCCCTTAAAGCAAAACAGATGTCGATTAGGGATTCAGCATACACATCGTGATCAACTTGTAACGACCCCAAATCTTTATTGGGCTTTTTAGTAAGTATTTTGTATTTTACAATATTCACCTGACTCATGAAGTTGTTGTTTTTGTAGGTAGAATGATGGTCTACCTGCAATTACATGGTTCAAAGTAATGTTTATCTAAAATATAAGACAGTTAAAGCTCTTTCTTTGATACACACTCCTCTATGCTACCTGAAAAATATCTTCAGTTCTCCTCAATTTTTTATTCTTTTTTCAAGATAGGTAACCTGTAAGGCTCATACAAACACACATCAAAGATCTTCACCTGGACTCTTTTTTTTTGAGATGGAGTTTCTCTCTTGTCTCCCAGGCTGGAGTGCAATGGCATGATCTAGGCTCACTACAACCTCAGCCTCCTAGGTTCAAGCAATTCTCCTGCCTAAGCCTCCCCAGGAGCTAGGATTACAGGTGCACCACCACACCCGGCTGATTTTTGTATTTTTAGTGGAGACGGGGGGTTTCACCATGTTGGCCAGACTGGTCTCGAACTCCTGACCTCAGGTGATGCGGCTGCCTCAGCCTCCCAAAGTGCTGGGATTACAGGCGTGAGCCAACGTGCCCGCCTGCACCTGGACTCTTGATCCTTTGGCTGACATTCCTCTCCACATCTAGATCACACTCCACAGCTCGTTTCCTAGAGGAAACCTGTCATCCAGAGAGAAGGGAGAAAGCACTTAAGAGACCTAAAAATCTGCCCAAGAAATTCTTAAATCCAGCTATAATCAACTAATGCATTATTGCTTTATATTTATTCATCAGCCATAGTCATTTAAGTGTTAAATAAACAATGCAAACTCTGTCCTCTCCTTTAGTTGCTTTTTCTAGAGTTAAAGGTAAACAAGAATAAAATACTCCTCTCCTCCCACCACCACCACCCCAGCGTCATATCATACCCAGTTTGAGGGATTTCTTTACACAATCTGAAATGCTATAAATATATACTGTGGTTAGCTGGTTCACATAACAAAAAAAATGATTAAACATGTGTTATGCATCAGGAGACTGATGAAATATCACTATGGAAACTTTGATGCTGAGTTTATATATGTAAAATTTTCACTTGCAAAGTTACAGTTGCAAGTATCTTTGTCCAGATAATTGGGCTTCTTCATCAGAAGCAAGGAATCACCTTCCCATTTTACTAACCACCTATGTTGAACATTAGTCTAAACTGTCAGTATGATTTGTCACTTTTTTCACTGCTGAAGTGACAATAACAATCGTCCTCACATCTGTATTTTTCTATAAAGTTAACAGAGATAATTCATACGAAAGCATGAATATTTGGCCAATATGCATCACCTCAATGTGTGCTTATAGTGTTCCTAATAGTGGTTTTACATATATGTGTGTGTGTGTATATATATATATATTACAGGTATATATATGTGTGTGTATGTGTGTGTATATATACATATATATATATATATATATATATATATATATCTCCATTCTTCACCCCAGAATAGTGCACATTCAAGATTTCCAGCAGATTTTGGCATTCCACCTTTGACAATCGATTGACAATTTTCTTTTAAAGAATTTAAATGGTGATATAAGGAAAGGAAGACAGGGGACCTAAAGTCAAAATCTCATCAGCCTATGATCAACAAACTCATCTAGTACAGATATTTACATGGGTTGTGCTTTAAAACCAACCAACTGACAGAGATTACAACATCTCTGCCATGAGAAGCTTACAAAGAGTGCGTTATAAGAGTGATAACATTTTCTCCAAATGTTTTAGAAATATTAACAATAAACAGAAATACAACCAATAGGATTTGTAGTTTTTCATATAAGATAATAGCATATTTATGTATGTACAAATATCCTGTATTAAGGGTTAATAAAGTCCTTTATATAACTTAGATATGTATATATATGCATGCCTATATCTGTGCCCTTTAATTACACTAATATTAAGCAGAATTCTTTTACTAAATATTTAATTCCAGCCAACCACAATCTATTGCATTAAAGTGCATTTGTCCTGAACATGATTTTAATTCATTCTGCAATAATAGTCATATCACTGTTATCTATAAACTCCTGTCTGAATTTGTCAAGTCCACAGAAATTTTTAAATAAATGTTATATAGGAACTGGATTTAGAGAACCCATGGTTATTTTGTGTAAATGTCCTGTTGTGGAAATCTGATAGAAATATAAACAGTGAAAAAGAATGAAATGACAGCCAGGTCACTACCAAACTGAGTTGAAATTCAGCCAGGCAATTTACTAAATTCAATCTGATTTTTATTGTTGTCCTCTTGCTATCCATTTCAACTTGATTAAATATTTCTTTGAATCCTATACAAATTTTCATTAAAGATATAGTCATAAATAAGAAGCTTACTAATATCTGCCCAGTTTCCAAGTTTTAGCCTGCATTCCACCCTCCTCACAAAAGTTCGTTATAGAAAGCTTCTAAAACACAAGACAGGCCGGGCACGGTGGCTCACGCTTGTAATCCCAGCACTTTGGGAGGCCGAGGCGGGTGGATCACGAGGTCAGGAGATCGAGATCACGGTGAAACCCCGTCTCTACTAAAAATACAAAAAAAAATTAGCCAGGCGTGGTGGCGGGCGCCTGTAGTCCCAGCTGCTCGGAGAGGCTGAGGCAGGAGAATGGCGTGAACCCGGGAGGCGGAGCTTGCAGTGAGCCGAAATTGTACCACTGCACTCCAGCCTGGGCGACAGAGCGAGACTACGTCTCAAAAAAAAAAAAAAAAAAAAAAACACAAGACAAGCCAGGCATGTGGGTTGCACCTGTCACCCCAGCACTTTGGGAAACTTAGGAGGGAGGTTCACCTGAGGCCAGGAGTTCAAGACCAGCCTGGGAAACAAAGCAAGACCTTGTCTCTGAAATAAATAGATTTTGAAAACACAAAATAAAACACAAAACACATGAATACAGAACTGATTAAGGAGCACAAATATATTTCAGCTACATTAAAGATTGTCACTTATACAGTTATTAGCTTTTTGACAAAGGAGCCAAAGCAATCCAATGTAAAAAGAAAGTACTATTAAACAAATGGTACTGAAATATCTAGATATCCTTTTTTTTTTTGAGGTGGGGTCTCTCTCTGTTGCCCAGGCTGGAGTGCAGAGGCACGATCTTGGCTCACTGCAACCTCCACCTCCCAGGTTCAAGCGATTCTCCTGACTCAGCCTCCTGAGTAGCTGGTATTACAGGTGTGTGCCACCATGCCTGACTAATTTTTTTATTTTTAGTAGAGGCGAGGTTTCAACATGTTGGCCAGGCTGGTCTCAAACTCCTGAACTCGTGATCTGCCCACCGTGGCCTCCCAAAGTGGTGGGATTACAGGTGTGAGCCACAGCACCCAGCCAATATCCATATTTGTAAAAATGAAGCTCAGGCCATGTACGGTGGCTCATGCCTGTAATCCCAACACTTCGGTAGGCCAAGGTGGGTGGATCACAAGGTCAGCAGATCGATACCCTCCTGGCTAACACGGTGAAACCCTGTCTCTACAAAAAATACAAAAAAATTAGCCAGGCATGGTGGCAGGCACCTGTAGTCCCAGCTACTCGAGAGGCTGAGGCAGGAGAATGGCGTGAACCCAGGAGGTGGAGCTTGCAGTGAGCCGAGATTGTGCCATTGCACTCCAGCCTGGGTGACAGAGCAAGACTCTGTCTCAAAAAAAATAAGAAGTTCAATCTCCGTCTCTCACCATATACAAAAATTGATTTGAGGTAGCTGATATGCCTAAATATAAAAGCTAAAATCATAATGCTTTCAAAGGAAAACAGGAGAGTCTCTTCATTACTTGCTGTGATCTTTAATTGTGTGGATCCACTTGGCTAGGCCACAGTACCTTACCCAGATATTTGGTCAAACACTAGTCTAGATGTTGTTGTGAAGGTATTTTGAGATGACGTGAAGATTTAAAGCAGTAGACTTTGAGTAAAGCAGATACCCTCCATAATGTGGTAGACCTCATTCAATCAGTTAAAGGCCTTTAGAATAAAAGATTGAGGTCCGCTGAAGAAGAAATAATTCTGCCATTGGACTTGAGCTGTATCAACTCTTCCCTGGGTCTCCAGCCTGCTGGTCTACCCTGCAGATTTTGCACTTGCCAACCTCTACAATCATGAAAGTCAATCCCTTAAAATCTCTCTCTCTCTCTCTCTATATATATATATATATACACACACACATATATACATATATATACATATATACACATATATATACATATATACATATATATACATATATACATATATATACGTATATATATATATGTATGTATATATATATAAAATGTGTCCCACCAAACCATGGAAAGAGAGGTAAGAAGTTGTAACATGTGTTTGTTGCATTTCATGAATGAATGAATGAATGAAAGAGTAAATGAATTCTGACTAAGAGAGATTTATTTATAAACACAGTACCATTTACATTAGAACCAACAAGAATGAAGTACTTAGAAACAAATTAAACAATATATGTATATATATATATATACACACACACATACACATATACTCACACACACATCCTATTTGTTCTGTTTCTCTGGAGAATCTAGACAATACACTTGGGGATAGGCAAAAGTTTCCTAGGTCGTAGGAAGCAATAACCATAAAATAAAAGTAAAAACTAAAAAATTAAAATTATACTTTATAAAAATTAAAACTTTTGTTCATCAAAAGCCACTGTTAAGAAACTATGAAAGCTACCACTGTTAAGAAGCTAGGCAAGGTACAGATAAGGGTAAAATGTTCACAAAACGTAATATCTGGCAAAGAACCGACATCTAAAATACATAAAGAAATCCCACGCATCAATAATAAAACAACAACCCAATAAAAAATTCAAATGATTGTAGCAGACATTTCACACAAGAAGATGTACAAATAGCCAATAAGCACAGAAAAAATGCTCAATATCATTAGTCATCAAGAAAATGCAAATTACAACTATAATGAGCTATCACTTGACACCCACCAGAATAGCTAAAATTAAGAAGACCCACATGTTGGCAAGCACCTAAAGCAAACATTGTTGGTGGAATTTTAAAATGGCACAACCACTTTGGAAAAAGGTCTGGAAGTCTCCTATAAAATTAAACTCACATCTAACCTACAGGCATAAGCCATTTCATTCCAGGAGAAATGAAAATATATGCCCCCCCAAAGACTTTGGCAAGAATATTCATAGCAGGCTTATTTATATAACAGCTAAAATTGGGAACCACACAGGTATCCATTAATAAGAGAATGAATAAATAAACTCAATTGCCTACACACTGGAATACTCTCAGCCATGTAAAGGAAAAGAGAGATTGCTGATACACAAGACAGCATGGGAAGATGAAAGGAAAATTGACAGGGAAGGGGAATGAGAGAATTTTCTGGGGTAATGATAATCTTCTATATTGTGACAGGGGTTTAGATTACACACGTGTAAGGTTGTCAAAACTCAGCAAAGCAGGCTGGGCATGGTGGGTCACGAAAAAAGAACAAATAAACTCCCCATTACACTTTATTGGAAAATGTTATCTGTTTCTCCTAATTCTCTCTTAATCCTCACTAGCCCATTAATTAAACATTGCTTTTAGTTTTTAAATGTGAATTTGGGAATATTGACAATTTTCCTAATTTAACTTAAATTGGAGAAAATGCAGAATTTTGCTTTAGAACTAGTGAATACACTATTTTGTGTTTTCTAATGTGTCCCACCAGGCCATAGAAAGAGAGGTAAGAAATCATAACATGTATTTGTTGCATTTCATGAATGAATGAATGAAAGAGTAAATGAATTCTGACTAAGAGAGATTTATTTATAAACACGGTACCATTTACATTAGCACCAACAAGAATGAAGTACTTAGAAACAAATTAAACAAAATATGTTTACACTGTGTATGAGGAAAACTATAAAACTGTTGAAAGGAATCAAATTTCTAAGAAATGGAATAAATGGGATTCTATGTTCATGGCTAGGAAGACTCAATATTGTTAAGATCAGTTTTTCTCAACTTGATCTATAGATTCAATGCAACCCCGATCAAATCCCCAGCAAGTTATTTTCTGGACCTCAACAAACTAATTTTAAAGTTTATATGGACAAGCAAAAGACCTGGAGTAGCCAATGTAATACTAAAGAATAAAGAGCAAAGTTGGAGAAGTTATACTACCCAACTTTAAGGCTTACTATAAAGCTATGATGATCAAGATAATGTGGGTATTGGTGAAAGAATAGACAAATAGATCAATGGAACACAACTGAGTCCAGAAATAAAACCACAGAATTATAAGTCAATTGATCTTTGACAAAGGAGAAAAGGCAAGGCACTGGAGAAAGAATAATCTTCTAGTTCTGTACAAGAACAACTGGACATCCACATGTAGAAAAAAATTAATCTAGACACTGACCTTATACCTGTCACAAAATTCTCTCAAAATGGATCACAGATCTATAGTGATAATTTATGTAAATGTTTTAATACTGTTGAGATCATTATAATGCAAAATATAAACCTTCAAGAAGACAACACAAGAGAAAAACCTATGGGACCTTGGGTTTGGTGATAGTTCTTACTATAACACCAAAAGCAGGATCTACGAAAGAAAAAATTGCTCCGTTGCACTTTATTGAAATCAAAACCTTCTGCTACGTGAAAGACGCTATTAAGAAAATGAAAAGACAGGCCTGGCATGGTGGTTCACACCTGCAACCTCAACACTGTGGGAGGCCAGGGCAGGAGGATTGTTTGAGCCCATGATTTTGAGACCAGCCTGGACAATATAGTGGGACCCAATTTCTACAAAGAAAATGAAAAGACAGGCAAATCACCGGTTAGAATAAATTATTGCAGAATACATTTATCTTTCTATGTTTCTATCTCTCCTGGGGATCAAGGGGTTGGCTGATGTAAGGCTGATGGTGCCTTCTGTGGGAAGCAAAATGTCCTGTGTCCAACTCATGTCTTAAGAGAGACAGTCCATGAGTTTTGCTGGGACAGAGGTTTTAATGTCTGGGGTAAATAGTCTCTGACACAGGGGGCAAAGTCATCTTCAGTGGTGAGATCTTGTGTTGGGATGATGTTTTCTGAGGTGATCTCCATCATCTCCAGTGGTGAGATTTTGGGCCAGGATGTTGCTGGCTGAGATGTGGGACTGGGGTATCCTTTTCAAGTGGGTACCCACTTGAGTTGATATGGGCCTCACCAATGGCCATGTTTGGTTGAAACAATGGGTTACAGGAGGGTTGGGATCTCTGGATTGTAACCAATAAAAGCACCCCAACCAGTATTAATAAGACCAACAGTTAATAAAATGGTGGGTAACTGCACCCAAAAAGGTATTTTTGTTTGTTTGTTTGTTTTCGTTGGAAGTTTCGGTTCAAATGGGTCTCATGCTAGATGAGCAGCTGTCTGACCTGTGAGACAATCTGTGGTTAATGAGTCCCTCTATCTGGCCTCCAGGCCTTATGGGATGGGAATAAAATATAAATTCATTTTAAATAATAGGTTAAGGCCTGGAGCAAGATAGATAACTTTGGGAGTTTATCTGTTGTATTGGAATTTGAAAAAGAGTTGTTTGAGGAGATTATTGTGTCCCTCTGTTAAACCAGTTACCTGGGACCAATTAGGGACATGGAAGTTCTATTGAACGCCCCTTGTAAGAGCCCAGTATTGATTCATTGAGTATTCCAAGAAGTAAAATGTGATCTTGGTTACCACCAAGTAGTTTCTGTAACTTTGAATGGAATAAGGCTTGCACTGGGAAGGCCTTGTATTGTTGCCTCAATATACGTGGAGACGTGATTCTGCTTTGTATTTTTAGTGTCTATGAGGCAAGAGATTCCCAGAGTTTTGTTTTTTTTTTTTTGTTTGTTTGTTTTTACCTTAGGGGGATAGTTTTCAAGTAACGGCTCAACAGTTTATAATAAATGGGAAGATAGGCCATTTGTTGACCAGGGCATCCAGTGCTAAGATGGCTGCCTGAAGTTTGATCAAATGTGTTGTTTCTTGGGTCCCATCCTTTATCAGGGACATCCTGGTTAAAAACGGAAAGCAGCCACATTCCACTAAGCTCCATGTGTATGATGGTTAACAGTGACATTTGCATTGTCTACCAATTCCCATTACTGTTCACTAAGTTAATCCCAAGGGGCTTTGCAGGTAATCAAGGGCTCTGGGGGAAGGGTGACTCCCTCCAATACCCTGGCATCTGGTAAGGGACTAAATTAAAGGAAGCCACACCCTTCTGCAGGTAGAATATGTCCTGGAGCCTAGGTTTGGCTGCATCCTGTCTTAAGAAGGTTTTGGTGACCATGCCTAGTTTGTGGGGTGCTGTTTCCATGACCCAAAGCATAATGGACAGTGAGGCATGGAGGGCCTTAGGCTCAGGGTCTGTGAAAAAACTCTATTTCCAGGAGAGCTCCAAAGTGGCCAGCCATTTATTTTAATGGTGCACAGCATGAGGCTGAGGGGGACAATTTTCCTTTCTTTTCTTTTCTGTTTTTTTGCATCAGGAGCCTTGGGGCAACTAATGGCCATAATACAGGGTTTAGAGACTCCCGGAGGCCCAGAAGAGATCACCAATGGCTCTACAGCGAAGGAGTGTTTTTTGTGAAGTCACTAAGAGGAGTGCCTGTTGATCTTAATTTATAAGTAAAGTTTGTAAATAAAGAAGATGTCGCCACCGGAACCAAAAAGTACTAAGGGATATTGGGCTTATGTTTTTAGTGAGTGCATCAAATACACCTCCTTGCAACAGGATGTCATCAACGACTTAATGTCCTGCCTGTGCTCTTGGAGAAGGTGAATGTCACTAAGATCTTGTTTGTAAAGATTGTGTGGAATGGCAAGGCTGCTGCAGTACTCCATGGATAGCCTGGAAAAGCTGTATTATATCCCTTAGGAGGTGGAGACAAACTGCAGCTGAAAGGCTGTTGAACTGAGTAGAACATGTTAGCCAATCTATAGAGCAAAATATTTACTGGTTGTTGATTGAATAGAATCAATAATTTTAATAATACTGGACATTGGGTATAGGGCCCTAATGGATAGGACCACAGCATTAAAGTTGTAGTAATCCATTTTAAGGCACTCATTATTTTTCCCAGTTCGAGAATAGGCAAAATTGAAGTGGACAAGCAGTGGAGATAATTACCTCTTCATTAATTAAGTTTTATATATATACTGTTTTAATCCTCGGAGGTCCTGTTTTAACTTACATTGGGCCGTATTAACTGTTTTAATTGGGAGTGCACAGGGTCCTGTTTTATCAAGCCAATTTGTAAATGCCAAAAAGTTAATTTTAATTTATTAGTCATTATGTTAGAACACCTCTGCCCAATATGGCATATCTTAGAGCAATGGGTACTATGACTATGAGAAATTTAGGCAAGGCTATGGGTAAAGTGAGGCATATCCACTTTTGTCTATATCATGGCTAGTTACCTTGTTAAGATTAAGCGCCATGTTTAAACATTTAGTGGGATCCCCAGGTATAATTATAATTCAAGTTCCAGTACTGATTAAGTCCACGAACTTTTGTCAATCAGTGCGTTTAGCAAATGTTAAAATTAAGTTAGAAACTATGTTGTATAGACACAAAAGTCAATCAGAGCTTCTTAAAATCGTTTTTGTTACATAACTTCTTGAGTGTGTAAGTTCACTATATAAATTTTGGACTTCCAATTTAATAAAATTAGGGAACTTGGTTTTAATTGACCTATAAATACAGAATTTATCATATATTTATAGTAAAATATTTTGTATATGTATATATGATTGATTTAATTACCTTTTATCCTCCCCCCATATCTAAGGGTTTGCTTACAAACCAGTAAATAATCTAGGGTTAGCATTGCATTATATGTGCTAGACCTCACATTTGCTTGGTAGAAAATGTTTTAAGTTTCTTCTTCTTTTTTTTTTTTTTTATCCTTGGACTTGTAGCTTCGTTGTTGTTTGGGAGATTGCTGTTGTTTTAGGCTTTTAAATCTTGAAGCAGCAATTTTGGTTTCTGTCTCTGGTTGGTGAGAGGAAAAGGAGTGGTAAGCAGCCGCGTGCCTCTAGGCAGTAGCCTCTTCTTGGGATGCCAGTAAACACCAGATTATCGCTCCCTTCCTCTTCCTTTTTCTTTTAAATAAAACCTTAATGGCCTGTGTTTAGAGGCGGCTAAAATGTTTTTCCTCTCTCGTCTGATGTTTACCTGACAAGCTCCTGGTGGTCCAGAGTGGCCCCTGTTGCGAGTTAATTAGGGTCGTAATTAAGGTCCCTTATTAGAGTCAGGGAGAAAGCAAATGAAGCAAAGGAAGGCAGCACAGAGAGATTGTTATCGGCGAGGTGCCAGGACCTCTCTGGGTACTGCCTCACTAACGCAGTGGGCAGTCAGACTGTGATGTCCCTCTTGCAATCTGCTCAGCCTTTACACTGATCCAATGCACCCCCAGGCACAGGTTACCCCTCTCCGCCTCTCAGTGACAAGCCATTCAGCTGAGTGAGACCTTCAAAATACAATCAATTTCACCGTGACCAGTAGTTCCCATTAAGGGGAGTGATAGCAATCATTGTCTCCCCTCTTGCGGTGCTAAGGCTGTCAAGTGGTAGGTCCCAGGAAGGACTTGGACTTTCTAGGACCCACCCAGCTGAGGGATGGGAGTTTTGGCAGTGCTCAAAAACAACAGGCTGTCAAAGCTGCTAACATACTTAAGCTTTATGAACTTAGGAATTTTCCTCCTCCTCCTCTTCCTCTCTCTCTTCCATCTTTATTCATTGCTGTATCCTCAAAGCCTGGGATGGTACATGGCAAACAGTAACCACTTGTTCCTTCATCCTTCAGTGGAAGAATTCCATTCTGAAACTATGACCAAATGTTCAGTGCTGTCCATAACTTGGTTCTAGAAGTTCAATTCTAGTAAATAATATTTATATTATTATGATTTTGTAAATAGTGTTCACGGCAGGACCAAGGAGTATGCTAGCACAATGTTTCATTCTCTAAGAGACCAATGTTAGTATCCCAGAACCACTTAAAGAAAAATGTTTATGACATCAAGGTAAAGTGGATTTTATTTTCTTATACTCCATCAGTTACATACAACTAGGCCACATTTCAGTTTGCTTTCTATTTGGACAAGTGGGTTTTTTCACTATAGTTTTTGTTATCCTGAAGTTTCTCCATTGTTCTTCCACCTTGCGTTAAGTACCTTTACTATAAAAAGTTTTTCCATCCTTTCAATCACACTACGTGTTGTTCTGGGGAGTGACATTTTCCCTGGCAATCCCTCTGGTGCTCCGGTCTTCCTACTGCAAACAGGGCTGGTGAATCTTTAGCTCTGCAGCACAGTGTTTACTCTGAGACTTTGCTGCTCTCCTGGCAGAAACCCCTGTTTCTGGTACCCCATACCTTCCACTTTCTGGGGTGATTTTCTGGTGCTCTAGAGTACATCTTCAGGTAGCTCCCAAAGAAAAAGGAAAGAATAAGAGGTGTGAAAATATCTTTAGTTCAGTCTTCGAGCTGCTAGCGTGGCCAAAACATACAATGCTGCGTAAAATCATTTTCTCTCACCGCTTTGAAGGCATTTTTACATTTCTCCAACACACAGTGAAATTGATCAGAAATATGATGTCAGGGCTCACTCCTTCTCTGTTTTGAGTGATTGTTTTCCTTTTGGAGAAATTTTAAGATTTTTCTCCTTATTCTCAGTGTCTATAGCTTTTCAAATATCCATCTTACTTGGCACTTAATAAGTCCTTTCTATTTGAAGATAGGTCTTTTTTCAGCTCTAATGAAAGTCACCTGTTTATTTGATAATTTCTGCCTCCATTCTATCTACTCTTTTTGGAAATCCATTATAATTATTATTATGATTTTAGATTCAGGGGTACATGTGCAGGTTTATTACATGGATATATTTTATAACAATGTGGTTTGGGCTTCTAGCATACTCATTACTCAAACTGTGAACATGGTACCAAATAGGTAAATTTTCAACTCTCACTCCCCCTGCTCTGTCCCTTTTGAAGTCTTCAGGGTCTATAATTTCCATCGTCATGTCTGTGTATACCCATTGTCTAGTTCCCATTTGTAAGTGAGAACATGTGGTATTTAATTTTCTGTTTCTGAGTTATTTTACTTAGGATAATGGCCTCTGGCTCCACCCTTAATGTTGCAAAGGACATGATTTTATTCTTTTTTAATGGCTGCATAGTATTCCATGCTGTAAATACGGCACATTTTCTTTATCCGGTCGAGTTATCCAATCAACTGTTGATGGACCCATAAGTTAATTCCATGACTTTGCTTTTGTGAATAGTGCTGTGATAAACATACAAGTTCAGGTTTCTTTTTTATATAATGATTTAATTTCCTCTGGGTAGATGACCAAAGTGGGGATTTCTGGGTCAAATGATAGTCCTATTTTTAGTTGAAAAATCTCCATATTGTTTCCCGTAGAGATTATACTAATTTATACTCCCACCAGCAGAGTATAAGTGTTTCCTTCTCTCTGTATTCACATCAACATCTGTTGTTTTTTTACTTTTTCGTAATAACCATTCTGATTGGTGTGATATGGCATCTCATTGTTATTTTAATTTGCATTTCTCTGATGATTAGTGATGTTGAGCATTGTTTTTATGTTTATGGGCCACTTGTATGCCTTTTTCTGAGACATGTCTGTTCCTATCATTTGTCCAGTTTTTAATGAGATTGTTGGTTTTTATCTTGTTGAGCTGTCCAAGTTTCTTATAGATTCTGGTTATTACTTCTTCGTCAGAGGCATAGATTGCAAATATTTTCTCCCATTCTGTAGGTTGTGTGTTTACTCAGTTGATTATTTCTTTTGCTGTGCAAAAGACACATAGATCAATGAAATAGAACAGAGAATCCAAAAATAAAACCACACACGTACAACCAACTTACCTTTGACAAAGTCAACAAAAATAAACAATGGGGAAAGAACACCCTATTCAATAATTGGTGCTGGGAAAATTAGCTAGCCATATGCAGAAGAATGAAACTTTGGCCCTATCTCTTACCATATATAAAAATTAAGATGAACTAGAAACATAAATGCTTGACGTGAAACTATAGAAATTCTAGAAGAAAACCTCAGAAAAACTCTTCTGGACATTGGCCTAGTCAAATAAGTTTTGACTAAGACCCCAAAAGTAAATGCAACAAAAACAAAAATAGGAAATCCCATTGTTATTCAAATCCAGAATTTCCTAGGCCTATTTTTTACTCAATTTTTTTCATCACTTTCCTTGAGGCTCTGTGTTTTGTGAGATTTCTTTTACTTTGCTTTCTATTTTACTCATTTTTTAACTTAAAAGCATAAACTTAATGTCTAAAAACATAAACTTTATGTTCTCTGATGTTCTGTTTTCATAGACTTGCTGTTGTTTAATGGCTGAAATATCCTTTTGATTCTTGCTAAGTATCAGAGCAAAAGCTTTTATTCAGTTACATTATGTGCTCTGCACTATCTATTTCCCCCAGGGCCCATTTTAATCTTTATTTTAATATTTCTCCTTCATGCTGTGGTCTCTTTATATACACCTATCTACTTAAGTTGAAGAAAGAAAGCCTGAGATAATGGGTATGAATTGTGTATGCAGGATTCCCCAGTATAAGCTTCTCCCTTGATGGGAAATACTGATTGGGAACTTAATGTGAACATGAGGACTGTTTGCTTGGCTTCCTCTGATGGCAAGAAGACAGGTGGTGAGCTATTGAGTCATAGTCCCTGAAGATTCCAAAAACTAAGAGGAATTTACTTTCAGAACCAACACTGTCTACATTGGAAGCCTCAGCTTTCACTTATTTTATTCAGTCTCTCAATTAGACTTGCTAATGGGGACTATTTTTTATTAATTAATTAATTTATTTATTTATTTTGAGACAGTTCCACTCTGTTGCCCAGGCTGAAGTGCAGTGGCATGATCTTGGCTCACTGCAACCTCCACCTCCAAAGTTCAAGTGATTCTTGCACCTCAGCCTCCAGAGTAGCTGAGGACTATTGAGGATGGAAGGCAAACCACTTGTGCTCAGTGAAGCTAATCTGCTATTGACACAGGAAATTTTCCTTGACCCCTTTGCAGGCCTCGAGACAAGGGTGCCTCGCTTACTCAGCTCGCCACAGGTGAGTGGGTGCAGGAGCCACAGTGAGTGCTTTTGGGTGCTGGCAGGAGCAAAACTTTGTGCAGCTCTGTGGCAGCACCTAGACGGGTACCTGCAATCCCTGAAGCCCCAGAGGGTGTGTGTTACAGTGCTCTTTTAGTTTTGCCATCCACAGATGGGTGAAGTGTTAAACAGCTCAGTGAGCCATCTGCCTTTTCACAAGGGCAGAGGGTCAGTGTGACAGACTTCAGTGTCTGCACCTGTGGCACCTGAGCTCTTGTTTAGCGTCCAGGAAAATTCAGGTCACACAAACAAATTGAAGGGTGATGAATACAAAGTATTTTATTGCCAATGAATGTGGCTCTCAGCAGGAAGAGGAGCTGGAAGGGAGATGGAGTGGGCAGGTGATCTTCCCCCAGAGTCCGGCTGTCCCAGCCAGACTCCTCTCTGAAGCAACGTCATCAAGCCATCTCTGAAGTCAAGCTGCTTCTCTCTGATGTCAAACCACAGTCTCCAATGGCCAGCTGCTTCTCCTCTTCTCCCCTTCTCTGCCCTTTGGCAATTGAGTCAGGAGTTTTATAGGTACAGGATGGGGAGCAGGGCAGGCCATGGTGGTTTTGGAAAAGGCAACGTTTGAGTGGGAAAAACAGGAATGCATGTTCTCACTTTGGGCCATGGTTCCAGGTTCGGGGGTGGGGCTTTGCCAGGGACCCTGCCCTTTTCTGCCTAGAATTTCTCTGCCTCCTGTTCCTATCACTATTGCAAAGTCTCCCATTGATACAGTGACTTAGACATCAAGAATTTCATTTCTCTCACATAACAGTCCAGTTCTGCTCCATGAAGTCATTCAGGGACTTACGGTCCTCTTATCTTTTTTTTTTTTTTTTTTGAGACGGAGTCTCGCTCTGTCACCCAGGCTGGAGTGCAGTGGCGCGATCTCGGCTCACTGCAAGCTCCGCCTCCCGGGTTCGTGCCATTCTCCTGCCTCAGCCTCCCGAGTAGCTGGGACTACAGGCGCCCGCCACCACGCCCGGCTACTTTTTTGTATTTTTAGTAGAGACGGGGTTTCACCGTGGTCTCGATCTCCTGACCTCGTGATCCACCCGCCTCGGCCTCCCAAAGTGCTGGGATTACAAGCGTGAGCCACCGCGCCTGGCCCTCTTATCTTCTTTCTATGCCATCTCCTAGAGCAGCACTTCTCAAATGTTAATGTGCATAGGAATCACCTGGAGGTCTTATTAAACTGCAGATTCTAATTCAGTTGGTCTGTGGAGATGCCAGGTATTCTGCATCTTTAATGGGCAGGAGCTGCTGCTGATGCAGATGCTGCCAACTGGAGAAGAATTTAAAAGCCAGGCACTAGCATTGTTCTCATCCATACCATTGAATTTCCATTAAATTCTGTATTCCAACCAGGTGCAGTGGCTCACACGTGTAATCCCAGCAACTCAGGAGACTGAGGCAGGAGAATCACTTGAGCCTAGGAGTTCTAGACCAGCCTGGGCAACATAGTGAGACCCCATCTCTAAAAAGATTTTTTTTTTAATTAGGCAGGGGTGGTGGTGTGTGCCTGTAGTCCCAGTCACTTGCTGGGAGGAGGAGGGGGGATCACTTGAGCCCAGGAGATCATAGGTACAGCAAGCTATGATTGCACTTCTGCATTCCAGCCTGGGCAGCAGAACAAGACCCCATGCCTATAAAATAATAATAATAATGAACAAAATTCTGTATTCCAGCACAAGAGATGGTGAAGGAGCGAGAAGGCCCAAGCCTGAAAGCAACATCTTCATTTTCACTCCCCTGCCACTGGCGAACTTATAGTAACAGGTGCACTAACCCAGCTATCAATCTACCACTATGGAGAAAAGAAAGACTGAATGTTGACAAACAACTGGCTGCCTCCACTAAGTAGTGAGACTGGACTGGAAGTTTTAAATTTTTTTGATTTTTTAAAAATAAGTTGTCTTCATTAAATATTAAGTAAGAAAGCATTTATGTGTGTAAGATATAAAGAAAAATAGTAGAATGAAAACTGATATAGTTATCACCTGATAACTTTTTTAACAAAAAGGATTACTCCCACTTTCTTTGAAGTGCCTTCTGAAGCCATCTTCACTTCTCTTCACTTTGATTTCTGTTCCTCCCACATGCAAAATACGTTCACACTCTCCCAAGATTCCCCAGGGTCTCATCCCATTATAGCATTATCTCAAAGTCCACAAATTCATTCAAATCATCTAACCCAGCTGTGAATGAGTCCCCTGGGTATAATCCATCCACTGACCTGTGAACTAAAGAGACCGGTTGTTTGGCTCCAACACACTGAAAATAATATGATGGGACTTGTGTAGGATAATTATAGACATTCTAGCACAAGTAGTGAAAAAATGGGAGGTAAAAAGCAATCACTAGCTTACAAAGTTCTGAAATAGAGCAAAGCAAATGTAGATTTTTTTTTTCAAGGCCTGTGATGTGGTTTGGATGTGTGTCCACTCCAAATCTCATGTCAGAATGCAATCCTCAATGTTGGAGGTGGGACCTGGTGGGAGGTGTTGGATCCTGGGGGTGGTTCCCTTCAGCACCCCCTTGGTGATGAGTGAATTCTCACTCTATTCGTTCACATGAGAGCTGGTTGTTTAAAAAAGCCTGGCATGGCTCTTGCTCCCTCTTTTGCCATATGATACCCCCCTGCTCCCCCTTTGCTCTCCTCCATGACTGTAAGCATCCTGAGGCCCTCACCAAAAGCAGATGCCAGCACCACATTTCCTGTAAAGCTTGCGGAACTGTGAGCCAAAAAAGCCTCTTTTCTTTATGAATTACCCAGTCTCAGGTATTCTTTTATAGCAACACAAATGGACTAATATCGCCTGAGAACAATCATTTGTAGTGTTTGGCCCCACACCCCAGTTTCTTGGCTTTGCCTTCTTGGTGATTGACTCCACCCTCTAGGCTCTTAACCCTGCCCTCTAAGCTCTTGGCTCCACCCTTTAGGCTCTGTGCACACCATCTCACTCCTTCTCCATCCCTTGTGCTGGAATACAAATTTTTTTTCATTTTTATTTTTATTTTTATAGAGATGGGGTCTCATTCTGTCACCTAGGCTGGAATGCAGTGGCGCAATCATAGCTCCACCCTCTGAATCATCCTTAATTACTCATAAAATGTAGCAGGTGTTTGCAGTTGAGTTATTTATCAGCCTGCTTCCTGCTAGTAGAATTTGGGGGTATCCAACATTCTCTTTCATTTTATATTTTCTCTTTTCCTTTTTGTCTAAGATGGTAGTGTTTCTGCTGAAGCAATTTTCTCAAGAACATTGTGAATCCTGAATTTATTTCACAGAGATTCACTCCGTTAGACAAAACCCGCACTCCCAATATTTTTTTATGTGAGCCCTTCTTTACCTTTGGCTTCTGCTGAGATAGCTGAGGGACAGCCTTATAAGTTTGCTAGAGGCCCTCTGTGTTGATTAAGAGAATCTGAGGGGCACACCCTTCATCTCTTGATGGGGCCTTTTGTGTGATTTCTTGATACTTCTGTGGTTTTAGAAAAAGTTGTGTTGTCAATCACACACCCCTTTCCTCTACACCACACTTTTAGCAGTCTTTTCTGAAACTTAGCACCTAATGCCATCTGGAAAGGCTGAACATTTTCAAAATCTCCTATTTTTTTTTTTTTTTTTTTTTAATTGTTGTTGAACTGTTCTCTCCTCAATTTATCTTCCTCCTCTTGCATATTACAAGTGCCAAAAAGAAGCCAGGCAGCACCTTCAAATCTTTGCTTTGAAATTTCCTGAGCTATATATTCGGCATGACACATTCTGTTTTCCACAAAAATTCTGTTAAACTTTCTGCCTTTACAGAATAAAGATTCCTTTTCCTTCAGTGGATGGGAAAACGGTGAAGAAAATCACCATTAGAAACACACCAAAGTAATAGCGTGCAACATCCTCCTAAGTATGCTCGAATCAGTGAGTGAAAATCTGAGGAAAAACAGGATATTAAGATGGTTTCAAAGTTTCTTTCTCATAATGTTTATCAATCACAAAAGGAAAAAATGGTAACTCTACAGTAATGAAATCTGATGGACACCACTTAACCAAGTTATCAAGGACAACACTAAGGTAATGAGACATATTGAGATCAGGTACACCAAAGAACACAACATCACTTCTGTATTATTTTTGCCTAAAAAAATAACGTTATTATAATCATGAGGAAACTTCAGAAAAGTGCAAATTAAGATATATTCTCCAAAACAGCTGACCAGTGCTTGCCAGAAGTGTTATGGTCATAAAAGACAAGAACAGACTGAGGAAGGGTCCTGCATTGGAGGGAACGAAGAAGACACAGCCACCAAATGCAGTGGGGGATCCTGGATTAGATGCCGGAAAAGAAAAAAAGACAAAAGGAGAAACTGATGTCATTCAAATAACGTCCATAGTTTACTTAGTAGGATCATATCAATTGATAATCTCCTGGTTTTTATCATTGCATGATGGCTATGTAAGTTGTTAACATTAGGGGAAGCTGGGTGAAAGGGTTTACATGAGCTCTCTGTAATATTTTTGAAACTTTTCTAATTTAAAAATAAAAGCTGAAAAAAAGCAAACAGAACCCAGGAAAATATAACAATGACAATACATCATGGCCAAATGCAGCCTACTCTAAGCATATACATTTGATTTAATATGTGAAAATTAAGTAAGAAATAGGCAGCAGTTGTGCTATCTATTTGCCCTCTGTAGGGGTATGTCCAGGGAAGAAGGGGTTCACCTAGTCATATCCCCTTATAAACTTGATAATAACAGAACGCCTAGGAAGCACGCTAACAGTATTTGTTAGCAGGAGAATCCTTATCTGTTTTTAGCAATACCAGATCTGTACTAATTATTTGTTATGAATAAAACATAAGATTAATGTATACCTGGAGCATGATTTTTGGAAAATATTACATAGACTGTGTACCTATCTGGTATGGTTTGGCTCTGTGTCCCCACCCAAATCTCATGAGGAATTTTAATCTCTATGTGTCAAGAGAGGGGCCTGGTGGGAGGGGATTGGATTATGCGGGAGGTTTCCCCATGCTGTTCTTGTGGTAAGAGTGAGATCTCTCAAGATCTGGTGGTTTAAAGATCTGGTGGTTTAAAAATGTGGTACTTCCTTGCGAGCTCTCTCTCCTGCTGCCATGAAAGACCTGCCTTGCTTCCCCTTTGCCTTCTGCCATGATTATAAGTTTCCTGAGGCCTCCCCAGCCATGCAGAACTGTGAGTCAATTAAACCTTTTTTCTTCATAATGTACTCAGTCTCAGGCAGTTCTTTAGAGCCATGTGAAAACAAACTAATATAGTATCTAAATATAAAATGGAGATTTTAATTACCAAAATCACTTCTGTTTATGTAGGTGATATTCCAAATGCACTACTCTCTAAAACTCATGTGTTAAAATTGCGTCCATTGTGTTAAGATTTTTGGAGTTGTCTTGGTGATTATAGACATCTCTTTGCTTAGCCTGTGCAAAGATTAAGAAAAAAATGAATGATAACATATTTTAGGACACCAGGAATACAATGCAACTTTCTTAAAATATTGAAAACTTTCCATCTGATAGTCTGAATGAGATAGGGCATTATACTAGAGGTCTTATGAATGCGATAAGACCAGAAAAATAAATAAAAGGTATAAGAATTGAAAAGAAAGACATATAAAAATTAAAACTGGGCAATGCGTCTGACTATTAAACAATTACATGACTGTATATAAATTCCAAAATATCTAAAGATAAGACTTTTGATTCTAGGTAAGATGTGTTCGGTCAGGGGAGGCTAACAATTTATCTATCTATAAGAACTAACTAAAAATTGATAAATTACAATAATTAATTGTTAAATACAACAGGCAATGTTGGAAGTAACAAGTACAGGTGAACTAACATCCTGTGGAGAGAAGAGCCCACTCTAGGTGAGCTGATGACCACCAGCTCTTTCCTTCCCTGGCGGCATTTGCCAAGTCTGGGCCTGGGCTGAGGGTCAGATTTAGCCCATGGAGGAACTCAACATATAGGGAAGGAAAAAACAGAAAAGCTCTTGGCAGTTGCTTCAGGATGGTGTGACAGATTGGACACTAGAGGAAATAAAAATGCTTGGCTATTTTCCCTACATGCAATGCTTCTTGAAGTCTCAAGGTGTACAGGAAGCTAGGAGCCTGATGTGGAAAGGCGGAGTAAAATATCCCCCATTTGGGCTTGAGAAACAATGTCCCATTGTGGACAAAAACAAAACCAACCCCCTACTCCATCCCTTTAAGATGTTTGCCTGATTTTGATTCTGTACTACATGAGATGAGAGACTAAAGAGTGAGCTCTAAACCTTTAAAATGAAGGATTCTCATGAAATAGAACTACCAGTATTTCAATCAAAATTCTGTAAGGTTCATGCCTGGGAAAGAAGTGAGGGCCAGGCATGAAGGCTCATGCCTGTAATCCCAGTACTTTCAGAGGCCAAAGCAAGAGGATTGCTTGAGAAAGGAGTTCAAGACCAGCCTGGGCAACATAGTGAGACTCCATCTCTACAAAAATAATTTTTTTAAGGCCAGGCACAGTGGCCTCAGCCACTCAGGAGGCTGAGGTGAAAGGATTGCTTGAGCTCACACATTCAAGGCTATAGTAAGCCATGATCATGGCACTGCACTCTAGGCTGGGAAATAGAGTGAGATCCCAACTCTAAAAAAAGAAAGAAAGAAAGGAATAGAAGTGAAACTGATGTGGATTGAGCCTCACTAAAACTGTGCCCAGTCCTGATCCTGCTCAAGCTCTAATTGGAATGAGGTGATGTTCCTCAGCCTATCTGTCTCAGAGAGAATTCAAAATGAAAGAACGCTTACCCACTCATGTTATAAGGCTAGTATAACTCTGACACAAAACTAGAAAAGACATGACAATAAAGAAAAATTATAATGCCAATATTCCTCAGGAACACAGATGCAAAATAATAGCAAATCAAATGCAGCAAAGTACAAAAAGGATAATTTCTTATGATCAAGATGCATTCATTCCAGGAATTCATAACATAAGAAAATCAGTCTTATTGACCATGTTAATAAGATAAAGAAAAATTTATATGATCATTTAATACATACAGAGAAAGTATTTCACAAAATCAACATCCTTTCCTGATGGAGATTTAGAGTAAACTAGGAATATCAGGACACAGCCAGGAAGGTCTTCTGGTGGAGGTTATCTATAAAATACTCATCACTAACTTTATAAGTAATAGTAAGATATTGAATGCTTTCCTCTTGAGTTATGGAAACAAAGATGTTCCTTATTAAGCACTTCTATTTAACATTGTACTAGAGTTTCTAGGTAGCATAATAAGCAAAGAAAAATATATATAAATTATGCATGACATAAACTTTAAAACTGTCATTCATAGACAATATAATTGTATACATAGAATATACAAAAGTCCAACACATATTTGAAGTAGTAAACGAATTTAGAAAGATCATTAGACACCAGGTTAATAGGCAAGCATCAACTAAATTTCTATTTCCTAGAGACAAACAATTGAAAATTGAAATTATAAAAACATTTCCAGTAGCATCAAAGAACATCAAATGCCTAGTAAAAATTTAATGGAAGATGTTATCGTAGAAAGAACAATGGCCTCCTAAAGATGTTCATGTGAGAATCCCTGGAACCTGTGAGTTAATGCCTTACATGGCAAAAGGGGCTTTGCAGATGTGATAAAGTTACAGACTTTTTGATGGAAAGACTACTCTACATTATCCACAAGGTCCCAGTCTAGTCACATGAGTCCTTATTATCAGAGAACCTGGTTACTGAAAGAGATATGAGGATAGAAGTAGGGTCAGGAAGATGTTACATTGCTGGCTTTTAAGATGGAAAAAGAAGACCATGAACCAAAGCATTCAGGTGGCTGCTAGAAGCCAGAAAAGGCACTGAAATAAACTGTTGCCTAGAACTTCCAAAAAGAATGCAACTTAGCTGCTACCTTGAATTTAGCTCTGTAAAACCTATTTTGGACTACTGACCTCTAAACCTGTAAAATAATAAATGTTTGTTTTTCTAAGCCACTATGCTTGTGGTAATTTGTTACAGCAGCAATAGGAAACTGACATAGATCTTGGTTCCAATACTATATACTTTTGATACCAATACTCTATACTGTATACTTGTGTTGCTGCTGTAACAAATATTTAAAATTATGGAGAGATCTTTGGACTTAGGCAGTGGGTAGAGGATGAAGGAATTTTAAGGGACATCATAGAAAAAGCCTAGAGTGCCTTCACCAGGCTGTTAGGAAACTATTCCTAGTTTATTCTGAAACTTCATCATGAAAAGGTGTTGAATTTGTGAAATACCTTTTCTGTATCTATTAAAATGATCCTATAATTTTTTTCTTTATCTTACTAACATAATAGCATTGATTGATTCTTTTATGTTATGAATTCCTGGAATAAATGCATCTTGATCATAAGAAATTATCCTCCTATGTATTGCTGGATTTGATTTATTGTTATTTTGCATCTGTGTTTCTGAGGAATATTGGCATTATAATTTTTCTTTATTGTAATGTCCTTTTCTAGTTTTGTGTCAGAGTCATACTAGCTTGATAACATACATTTGTAAGTATTTCTTCATTCTGAATATTAATGTAATGACTGCTAGTGAGTACTCAGCAAGAAGTGAGCAGGATGGTGGAGAAAACCTATGATGTCTTATAGAATATATAAATTGTCATAAACAGGCTATTGGTGGAAATATGGTTGCTAAAGCATTGCTAATAAGGGTTCAAGAAGAAATGAATTCAATGAGACTGGAGGAAATTACAACCTTGTCATATAGTGGTAGAATGTTAAGCGGAATTATATTCTATAGTTATGTGGAAAACAGAATTTGTTACGAACTTGGATATTTAGCTGAGGATATTCCCAAGCAAAGTGTTGAATATGCAGTCTGGTTTCTCTCTGCTTTTCATTATAAAATGTGAGAGGAAAGAGAACTGTTAACCCAAAAGAAATCAGCACTTGATGATTTGGAAAATTCCCAGTCATTCTAGGTTATGAAAGATGGTAAACTTCAAAGAATCACAGGAAAGCTTGCTCTGGAGGGCAAATCAGGGGAGTAGCTGGACAACATTTCCCTCGTGGTTTGGAAGGAACAAAACATCTTTGAAGGAAGTAGGCATGTGATTCACGGATTTCCTCAGCTATCTCAGCAGAAGCCAAAAGTAGACGCGGGGTTATCTAGAAAAGACCTGTGGATGAGCCTCTTTTCTAATGAGTAAATCTCCATGACATATGCCAGTGACTCACATTGTCCTTGAGAATTTTATACCAGCAAAAACACTGCCAACTTAGACTGAAGGAGACAGCAGGAAATGAAAGGCTATTGGACTCCTAAAAGTCTACAGGTAGAAAGAAGGCCGTAAAACTACTCAGCTGCAAACACATGCTAGCCTTCGTTGCAAAAGATAACTCAGAGGGCAGAGCTGATAGTCCAGAGGGTAAAACCCTAAGCCCAGAGGGCAGAGTTGTGAACCAAAGAGGTTTATCTGAAGGACTTAAACCTAATGTTGTTTTCCCAGCTTGATTTTGAAATTGCTTTGGACTGATGATTTCTTTTTTCTTTCCGTTTTCCCCCTTTTTGAACAGGAATGCTTGTAACTGGTATTCATACTTGTACCATTTTGTATTAAAAAAAAAACACATATTTTCAGCCAGGCGAGGTGGCAGGCACCTGTAGTCACAGCTACTCGGGAGGCTGAGGCAGGAGAATGGTGTGAACCCGGGGTGCGGAGCCTGCAGTGAGCCGAGATCGCACCACTGCACTGCAGCCTGGGCGACAGCGAGACTACGTCTCAAAAAAAAAAAAAAAAAAAGCAAAAACAAACAAACAAAAAAACAAACATTTTCTCATATTTTCTAGTGTCACAGGCCCACAACTGGAGAAAAATTTGCCTTACGATGGCTCATATCCAGAGTCTCACCCATATCTGACTTAAATAATTTAGATGAGATTTTGTACTTTAAGTTGACACTATAATGGGCTGCAAATTTCGGGGATATTGTGTTAAAGGAAGCATATTTTGCACATGGAACAAATGTGAACATTTGAGGAGCAGGAGGTGGAGTATGGTAGGTTTTGTGGGGAGTCACTGAAGCCTCTGTCCAACCACCAGCAAGGAACTGAGATCTGACAACAGCCATGTGAGTGGGTCTTCATGATGACTTCTTCAGAGGATTGCAGCTCCAGGTCACAACTTGACCGAACCCACATGAATGACCCTGAGCCAGAACCACTTAGCTAAGATTTATGACCCTCAGAGAACTATGTGAGATAATTAATATTTGTTGTTTAAAATTGCTAAGTTTGGGGGCAATTTGTTATGAGGCAACAGACAACTAATATAATTTAGTAATTTTATTTAAAAAATAATGCAAGTACAATCCAAATGTCCATCCATTGATGCGCAAATAAGTAAAATATTTCTACAATAGAATATTATGTAATCATAAAAAGGGATGAGATAGTGATACATACTGCATGATAGATTAACTTTGAAAGCATTACACTGTGCTCTCACTTATAAGTGGGAGCTGAACGATGGGAACGCATGGACACATAGAGGGAAACAGTGCACACTGGGGAATACTGGAGGGTGGAGGGTGGGAGGAAGGAGAAGATCAGGAAAAATAACTGATGGGTACTAGGCTTAATGCCTGTGTCACAAGATAATCTCAACAACAAACTCCCATGACACACGTTTACTTATGTAACAAATCTGCTCATTCTGCACATGTAGAACTTAAAATAAAAGTTAAAAAAAAAGAAAAGAGAACCTTATGCTGAATGAAATAAGGCAGGCATGAAAGACCATATGTTTATGATTCAGTTCAATGTATATAAAATGTCCAGAATAGGCATACGCATAGAGACAGAAAGTAGAATCGTGGTTGCCAGGGACTAGAGGAGGGAAAATGCAGAGTGACTGCTGATAGGGGCAAGACTACTTTTTGGGGTAATGAAAATGTCCTGGAATTAGACAGTGGTGATAGTTGCACAACTTTGTGAATATACTAAAATCTGCTAAATTGTATACTTTTTAAAAGGATGGGTTTGTGGTTATGTGAATCTTATTTCGACTTTGAAAAGGAAGGGGAAAAAATAAGAAAAGTCTTTTGACATATGTATGCAAAAGTTAGAATTGAGTTAGAATTAAGAATTTTGTTTGTCTTTTATTTAAGAGATGCAGAAATTGTAGTGATGTGGGATGGCAGGGATGGGAGAGAAAGAAAGGGAGCATTAAAAAAAATGGCTGAAGACTATATTTCCTTCATGGTATTTAATCAACAGAGGCAAAAGACAAGTTAATTGAAAATACTTTCTGTGGCCGGCTCACGCCTCTAATTCCAGCACTTTGGGAGGCCGAGGTGGGCAGATCACTTGAGGTCAGGAGTTTGAGACCAGCTTGGCCAACACGGTGAAACCCCGTCTCTACTCAAAATACAAAAATTAGCTGGGTGCGGTGATGTGCACTTGTAATCCTAGCTACTCGGGAGGCTGAGGTGTGAGAATCGCTTGAACCCGGGAGGTGGAGATTGCAGTGAACCGAGATGGTGCCATTGCATGCTACCCTGGGCAACAGAGCAAGACTCAGTCAAAAGGGAAGGGAAGGCAAGGGAAAGGAAGGGAAGGGGAGGGGAGGGGAAGGGAGGAGAGGGGAGCGAAGGGAAAGGTAGAAAAGACAAGACTTTTGTGTGTGTGTGGACTTTACACAACAGCCTTCAGGTCTAATACTTTCTGAGACTGAAGCACAGAAGCCATACTTTCATAAACATTGCAGAAGTATAAGACATGGTCTCTGAAATCAGGGCATTTAAAATTTATTTGGGGGGAAAAATTAAGAAACAGGTAACAAAATGTGATAACAGAACTGAGTGCTAAGTTTCAAGATACAAACTATAAATCTGTAGGACCTTAGAGAGAAAGATCCAAGAGGGCAATTTGAGTCATTTCATCTTCAGTTGTTGTTATTTTAATAAGTTTTATCTTTTATAAGAATCCAAGAGATAAGCAGAGGTCTCAATTGTGCAAAATGGCTGTTCTACCAACCCCCTCTAATGCTGATTAAGTTTTCAAATATTAAAATAGAACCAAAAACAGGTTTAATTTTTTTAAGTAATACATGTTTATACAGTGTACACAATTTTAGACAGTACATAAGTTCCTCATCTGTGGGTATAAGCCCCTTGAAGCCTCTGGGTTTTGTGTCCCTCAATTTCTACCCGTACCTTATGCACAGTAAGTAGCCCATACATCAGTCATCGAGTACTGAAACCCTAGCCTTTCTGGAATTTGCCCTCTATCAACCCTTTCTGGAAATTAAGCATTCCAATTCTTTCACTAAATGCATTCCACTAAAATGCCTAAAACAGTGTGTATCTTTATCAAAGCATTTCACTAAAATGCTTAAAACAGTGTTTGTCTGGTGTGAAAAGGTATGTCCTGTGAATACCCCAGATTATATTTAGCAGCACTCTTACGCACTAAAATGGTCAAGATATAAAGAGCCTAGGGATCCTAGAGAAACATGTTTTCCTTCAGAGAATATACTTCTGATGGTCCTCTGTGGGTGTTCTCCTCAGCTTTCCTCCTAAGTATTTATATACACTGCTCATACCTCCACATTTCCTTGACAGGTAAAGAGAGATCATTGTCAGAGCCTCGTGCTGTGCAAAGCCAAATCACCGTGGAAATTTTTAAATGAATATAAGTCCAATTTCTCATGATCGATTTTGCTTTTCAGACTTCTTTGAGTTCTCTTTTGTTTCTTTAACAAACTTGTATTCTAGAATCCAATACTACAATATTGGGACTCAAAGCTGGGGGCTGCCTATCAAACAAACCTTCTTTTATTTATTTATTTTGTTTGTTTTTTAATTTTAATTTTAATTTTTGGAGACGAGGGCAATCACCATGTTGCTGGTCTCAAATTCTTGAGCTCAAGCCGTCCTCCCACCTCAGCCTCCCAAAATGTGGGAACAAACCTTGAGAGTGAGTGTAGCACTGTGGTTCAGAGCAAGGATACTGGTGCAGTACCCCCAACTCTGCTACTTACTACTTAACCTTAATTGCTCTGTGTTTTGCTTTCCTTATCTATGAAATGGGTATGCTACTACTATACCTATCTCTCAGGCTTGTTTAAATATTAACAGATGCAATACATTGCAAGCTCTTAGAAGAGGGCTTGGACACAGTAAGAGTTACACAGGTATTAGCTATTATTATTACTGTACCTGGAAACTGCAGCATCTAATGGAACAATTTGAAAAATCTCTGCTCCAAAGTATTGAAACATTTATTATGTAGCTCTATATTGCAAGCCTGGGGCAGGGGTTAGGGGAATGTTTGTCACTATATTTATATCAGATAACTTATGCTTGATTCCTGATTGTGGAGAAGCAACAAAGAAATAAATATTAATCAAGGTACACTATTAATGGAAGGCATTAAGCTGACTGATGCAACCTATAAATTCCTCATTCCGCATTTCCTTGTTTTTTCTCCTCCTTACTTTCTCACCCCATTTCCCCTCTTCCATTCCTTTTGCATTTCTTTGATTAAAATCTCTTAAATCTACACTAAATTATTTTTCTATGCTGAAACCGAGAAATGAGGAACCCCCAAAAAGGTAATATTAAAAGCAGAGTTAGTATGATGTTATAACCAGGAAATTAAACTTTTAATTTGTTGTTCTATCTTGAAATTATTTTCCTTATTCTTAACCATAAAAAAAGAATGATCTACTTTAAATATGGCTGCATTTTACTGCAGAGGAAATTGCTTTGCTTTTGAAGTTTGCAAATCTGAATCCATTTATATTAAAACATGTCAAGCCATCTTAGTTTCTCACAGGCTGCCATCCAAGAAGAACGCATACTCCATTTGTTCTCTTTTATGACAATCCCCTTCACCACATGCTATCATCCCGACTTGCTCCTATTTTGGAGTTTTAAAAGCAACATAATGATTGAAGGTGCAAGAGAAGAGTGAGCACACGCAGTTGGAAAAAAATGGGGCCAATAGACTTACTCAATGCAGGGTAGCCACAAACCTTCAATTTGCAAAACACACACACACACACAAAATGCAGTATCTGTGAAGCACAATAAAAGACGGTATGCCTGTGTGTAAAATTATAGATGAAAACCAACTTTGAGGATTAAAAGACATTATAAAGACATGGCATCACGATTTAAAATGTTATTTCTTAGTTTTAAAATGGTGCTGGAGTTTGAATAGTGACCTGTCATTGTATTTCCAACTCTTTTTCCACATATGGAACACAGAAGCGGTTATATTGAAGCTAGAAAACAAAATAACAGGAAGGCAGTGATGTTATAATCACCATGGTAACCCAGCAGCGTGCATATATAAAAAATCTAGTAGTACCATCACAGAACCCTGTGTGCATAAAGATAGGGTTTAGCAATCTAGCTGTAAGAAAAAAATAACAGAAAAACCCCAGCTCATTCACTGCATCAGTATTTTTGAGAGCTCTCTGGAGTACTAGGCAAGTTTTATGTGAGATGAACAGTTAGAAAAAAAGAAAAAGAAAAACGTTGTATGCCTTTAGGGGCTTTCCCTGTAGTTCACTTAATGATGAATTTATTACACTTTTTGCCTTTCAATTAATCATCCCAACTGTTCTGTAAGCCCAAAACTATTCTGGGAACTAGTAGAAAAGATACAAGACATGGACACCACCCTGCAATAGAAAATTAAAATATAGTACAAGGGCACTGCATCATTAAGTCCTAATGGTGTTCTGTTCCTTCTATTCTTGTTTTCAATGTTTTCAAGTTCAACTTCCTCAAGGGAGAAGATAGTGTCTAGATTATTGTTTTATTTCCGATATTGAATTCTGTGCTTGGCATGTGGTAAAGATTCAGGAAGTGTATGTTGAAGGAATGAACACATTTCTTGAAAAAGCCAAAGCTACCTCTCAGCAAACAGCTCATTTCCCGGGCACTATGCCAGCCTTATGCGGAATCGGAATTTTCCTCTGACTTTTTAAGTAGCTATTCTTAATAATAAATTGGGAATAACTATTAACAAATATTAGCAAACCTTTGACTGTGATAACCATTGTTTATTATCTGAAATATCTCATTTCCTTAGGAAGAGTAATTAAAGACTGGAAATCATAAAAATCAGAAGAAATAGGATTACTGCTCTAATTTAATCTCATAGCTGTCCTTGTGTGATAGCTTAATAATATGTTAATCGTTTTTGCTTTGGTCACATACTGCCAGGTTCAAGAAAATATACACTATGTCTCTGCACATGAGTAAATCTATAAAAAGATTTTTGCTTCTAGAGCCTGTACTGAAATCATATTGATTTTTAAATGTATAAGGTTGCTTTTAATGCAGTTAGCACATCATTTATTCCATGAATTTAATGGAGCACTGTTAATGAAGCATGCAAGACCTAAAGGAAGTCTCTAGCCATGTGAATATTTAGAAAGGTGCTTTTTCCCCCTCTTTGCAAGTATGGAGCACACCCCAGAGAGCAAGCAAAGTTATAGGAATTGCAAACCCGCATGCCTGCCTGATATGCTGGAGCCCCTTCCACCAGGGCAGGGCATGGGGACTCAGCGAAAACTGAAAGAGTTGGAGCTGGGCCGGGCCTGGTGGCTCACGCCTGTAATCCCTGCAGCTTGGGAGGCCGAGGCGGGAGGATCGCCTGAAGTCAGGAGTTCAAGACCAGCCTGGCTAACATAGTGAAATCCGTCTCTGCTAAAAATACAAAAAATTAGCTAGGTGTGGTGGCGGGTGCCTGTAACCTCAGCTACTCAGGAGGCTGAGGCAGGAGAATCACTGGAATCTGGGAGGCGAAGGTTGCAGTGAGCCGAGATAGCGCCATTGCACTCCTGCACTCCAGCCTGGGCAACAAGAGCGAAACTGTCTCAAAAAAAAAAAAAGAAAAAAGAAAAAAGAAAAAAAGAATTGGAGCTGACCATTGGCCCCCAGGGACTAAAACACCCAGGGTTTCACAAAATAAGTTTCAGTTTTCAACACATTTTGCACTGTCTGATTGGCAAGCAAAGTCACTCTGAAGAGTAAAAGACAAAGATGCAGCCAGGAGACATTGATACCAAATCACACAGTAAAGTGTGGACGTAAATCTTCTGGTCAAGGTCTTACTTTACATTCCCACAGGGTCAGTTCCTTCCCTGCTGCTTTCTCTAAAATGTGTGCATATATTTCTCTCACTCGCAGCAATGCCTGATACAACACACTGAAATCAAGCACATTCATATATAATATTCACACCAACTGGAATAAAGATTACAAGTAGCCTCATATTACTTCAAGTCAGTTTTTGCTGCCAAATGAGTTCAGGTGAGGTGAGATTTTGCTGTCTAATGAATATAAAAAAAAAAAAATTGGTGTTCATATCATCTTGGATTCTGGATTCGCAAGCGAGGGATCATAAAGCACTCAGCCACTCCCCACCATATCTTGTTACCCAGCCCTACCTCTGCCTTATGCCTCCTATGACTGAGAAGTTTACCAAAATGATGAAGGAGTCACATTCCTGTTTCATGGCTGCTATATCCAGGAAATGCTCACATGGGATTCAATTCTCCAGGGTCAATAGCTTGGTGAAAGGCACCATTTCCCCCTCATACAAAAAAGCAGGGTGATTTTCTTAGCACTCAAATGTAGTCTACAACTGAGGGTCTGTGATGAGATGGTGGTTATTCAGCCAAGGAACAGGAAAGAGCTTCCAGACAGAGGCCCCAGCATGTGCCAGGGCTGAGGGGCCCAAATACAGGGTAGTTGTGTGGAATTGCTAGTGACTTGATGATGCTAAGAATAGACATAGGGACAAGACTGGAGCAAAGAATGGAAGTAGTGACGAGACTCGAGTTAGGGGTGGACGTAGACAATTCAGAGAAGTTGGCCTTGTATGTCATATGTCTCTTTATTCTGAAGGGCGTTGAGGAGGCATGAACAGGATTTAAGCAGGTAAGGGACATGCTGAGATTTGTGCTCTTTTGAATATCCTATTGAATTTAGTATATCATACAGGATTTGCCATCAGATGCATCACAAGGAGGGACTCTATTATTGTTGCCTTTATTTGAATTATAACAAGGAAAGGCCATGAGGGTGTAGATATAGAAAACACTGGTGGTTATTTCCTAGTGTTAATCTTTTCTTTCTTCTTTAGTAATAGAATCTATGGACAGAGGGAATAATGACTACATTTCTTAATAATGCATGGGTCTAGGTATTGTGGTGAAGAAAGATATAAAAATCAGATTTTAAATTAAGATTTTTATTAGTTCCTGAATATATCAAAATTCCAGGCTTTCTTTTATGCAGAAGTTTAATTTAAGAACCATTCTAGGAATTGCTTGTGATGACCTAGGGACAGAGGTCCCTGTGTTCAATAGCAGAAAGCAAAAAAGGCTTGGTTCTACTTACCAGGGAAGGAAAAGGTGGAGATTGTAGTTATAAGTCAGGAAGCTTCAGAAAGACTACTGGGAAAAGGTGTTGATAACTCACATACACTGGCCAGGGTTTGTCCAGTAAAGTATTAGGGGTTTATCACATTGTTGAAACTTTTCTAACTACTGACATATATCACTGTTCTATTATGGAGGGTCATAGGGCTAAGCTCTGGCCAAGGGGTTATAAGTAGCCATGGTGTCTTCAGGGAAGGTACTTGTATTTCTCTCTTTCCTCCTTGCTGGGAGGCAGATGGTGAACAGCAAGAAAGAGGAAGCCTGGGCTCTCAGCCCTGTGGAGATGCAACACCATTCCCGGAATATCTATTTCTGGACTTCTGTCATATAAGAGAATAGTACATTTTATCTTGGTTAAGCCAGTTATTTTGTACTATCCCGTACAGTCAGTCTATTTCTAATCAGTGTGAGGTTACTGATAATTTGAGGTTTTAGTGGTAAAGATATCATCTCTTTTGTTGCAAACACCATTAGTTTGGAAATTTTCTCTTCTTTTTTTTTAATAGCACTTTGAGTTTCCATTGTATTGTTTGGAAATTTTCAAAAAAGACTTTAAAAATATTTTTAATTACTATATAATAATTGTACATATTTATGGGGCACAGTGTGATGTTTCAATACATGTATACAATGTGTAATGAAAAAATCAGGGCAATTAGAATATCTACCACCTCAAACATTTGTCATTTCTTTGTGTTAAGAACATTTAAAATCTGCTTTTCTGGATATTTAAAAAGATACCATAAATTATTCTTAACTATAGTCACCCTACAGTGCTATAGAACACTGCTAGAAATTATTCCTCCTGTCTAGCTGTAATTCTGTATACATTAACCAAGTTATCCCTATCTCCACCTCCCTTCCATCTTTTGCAGCCTCTAGTAACCACTATTCTATTCTCTACTTCTATGAGATCAACTTAGATCAACTTTTTTAGCTTTCACGTGTGAGAGAGAATATGCAGTATTTATCTTTTTTTGCCTTGCTTATTTCACTTAACATAATGTTCATCAGGCTCATTCATGTGGCTGTGAACAATGGGATATCATATTTTATGGCTGAATAGTATTCCGTTTTTCATGGCTGAATAGTATTCCATTTTGCACATATATCACATTTTCTTTATTCATTTATCTCTTGATGGACAGTTAGATTGATTTCATACCTTGACTATTGTGAAGAGTGCTGCAATAAACATGGGAAAACAGATGTCACTTTGACATACTTGTTTCCTTTCTTTTGAATATATACCCAGTAGTAGGATTGCTGGATCACATGGTAGTTCTATTTTCAGGTTTTGTGGAAACACCATACCATTTTTCATAACCATACAAATTTACATTCTGACCAAAAGTGTATAAAAGAGTTCCCTTTTCTCCACACCCTTGTCAGCATTTTTTTTTTTTTTTGTCTTTTAGATGATAGCCATTCTAACTGGAGTGAGATGATATCTCAATGTGGTTTTGATTTGCATTTCTCAGATGTTTAATAATGTTGAGCATTTTAAAATATACCTGTTGTTGATTTGTATATGTTCTTTTTAGAAATGTCTATTTCGATCATTTTCCTCTTTCTAAATTAGACAATTTAGGGTGGATTTTTTTTTCTTATGAGTTGTTTGAGTTCCTTGTATATTCTGCATATTAATTCTTTGTCAGATGAATAGTTTGGAAATATTTTCTTTCATTCCTCAGGTTGTTTCTTCACTCTGTTGATTGTTTTCTTTGCTGTACAGGAGCTGTTTAGCTTGATATAATCCTATTTGTCTGTTTTTACTTTTGTTTCTTTTGTTTTCGGGGCTTTGTCCATAAAATCTTTGCCTAGACCAATTCCTGAAGCATTTTCCCTATGTTTTCTTCTAGTACTTCTTATGTTTAGGTCTTTAATCCATTTTACATTTTTAAAAAAAAATATGGTGCTAGATTGGGCTCTAATTTAATCTTCTGCATATCGATATCTAGTTTTCCCAGCAGCATTATTGAAAGACTATAGTGTGATGCCCTCCACTTTATTCTTTTTGCCCAAAATTTCTTTAGGCTATTTGGGGTCTTTTGTGATTTTATACAAATTTTAGCATTTTTTTTTCTATTTCTGTGAAGAATGTTATTGGATTTTGATAGAAATTACATTGAATCTGTCAATTGCTTTAAATAGTATGATCATTTTAATAATATTAATTCTTCCAATCCATGAACATGGGATGTCTTTCCATTTGTGTGTGTGTCCTCTTCAAATTCTTTTATCAGTATTATATGCATATTATACAGATTTTTGTTATCTCCCTTGTTGAATTTATTCTTAGGTTTTTTTTTCTGTAGCTGTTGTAAATGGGATTCTTTTTAAATTTCTTTTACAGGTTACTTATTATTGGTATACAGAAACACTACTGATTTTTGTGTGTTAATTAGGTATCCTGCAACTTTACCAAATTTATCAAATCTAAGAGTTTTTAAATGGAGTCTTTAGGTTTTTCTATATATAAGATCATATCATCTACAAACAGAGAAAATTTGACTTTCTCCTATCCAATTTGGATGCCCTCTCTTTGTTACTCCTGCCTAATTGCTCTGGCTAGGACTTTCAGTACTGTGTTAAAAAGGAGTGCTGAAAGTGAACATCCTTGTCTTCTTCTAGCTCCAAGAGCAAAAGCTTTCAACTTTTCCCCATTCATTATAATGCTGGCTGTGGGTTTGTCATGTGTGGCCTTTATTGTGTTGAGGCAGATTCCTTCTACACCTAATTTGTTAAGATATTTTATCATAAAGAAATAGTTATCAAATACATTTTCTGCATTTATTAAAATGATCATATGGTTTGTGTGCTTCATCCTATTGATCTGATGTATTATGTTTATTGTTTGCACAGGTTGAGCCATCCTTTCACTCTTAGAATAATACCATTTGATCATAGTATAAAAATATTTTGATGTGTTTTAAGATTTGGTTTGCTAGCATTTTGTTGAGGATTTTTGCATTTCTATTCACTAGGAATATTGTACTTCAGTTTTCCTTTTGTTGCTGTGTTCTTGTCTGATTTCAGTGTCAGAGTTATGCTGGCTTTGTAGAATGAGTTTGAAGAATTTTCTCTCATTCAAATTTTTGGAATAGTTTGAGAAGAATCGATGTTAGTTTTTCTTTAAATGTTTGGTAGAATTCAGCAGTGAAGCCATCTGGTTCTGGGCTTCAGATAGTTCTTTTGGATTGTGCTGGCTTTTGCCTTCCACCATAATTGTAAGTTTCAGATAGGCTGGAGAGAAGTGAGAGCCAAGCAAAGGGGTAAGCCCCTTGTAAAACCATCAGATCTCGTAAGAACTCACTCACTATACTAGAACAGTATGGGGGAAACTGCTCCCATGATTCAACTATCTCCAGCTGGTCCTGCCCTTGATACATGGAGATTATTAAAATTCAAGGTGAGATTTGGGTGGGGTCACAGAGCCAAACCATACCACTCATTGTGGTGGCATGCACCTGTAGTCTCAGCTCCTCAGGAGGCTGAAGTGGGAGGATCACTTGAACCTGGGAGGTTGAGGCTTTATGAGCCATGATCATGCCACTGCACTGCACCCTGAGTGGCAGAGTGAGATCCTGTTTGTTTATTTGTTTTTAATAAAGAACAAAGAAAATCCAAATAGCACCATTAAAATGAGCAAGGATTTAAATAGACATTTCTCCAAAGATGTTATACAAATTTCCCACAAGCATATAACAATGTTCAGTATCACTAATCATTAAAGAAATGTGAATTAAAACCACAATGAGTTATCACTTCATATCCATTATGATGGCTGCTATCAAAAGCCAAACAAAACAAAAAAACCCACAACTGTTGGCAAGTATATGGAGACACTGGAATGCTTGCCCCACTGCTAGTGGGGCATATGGAATATAAAATGTTGCAACCACTATGGAAAACATATACCTTCAAGAAATTAAAGGTAGAATTACCATGTAATCCAGCAATCCTACCTCTGTGTATATATCCAAAAGAATTAATAGCAAAATCTGGAAGAAATGTTTGCACACTCATGTTCATAGCTGCATTCGTCACAGTATCTGAATGGTGGAGGCAACCAGGCATCCATCTACAAATGAATAAATGACAAAATGTGATATATAAATATAATGGAATACTGATCAGCCAGAAAAAAAAGGAAATTCTGACACATGCTACAATATGGATGAACTTTGAGAATATTATGCTAAGTGAGATAAGTCAATCACAAAAGGACAATACTATATTATTCCAATCATATGAGGTAACTAGAGTGGCCACATTCATACAAAGAAAAGGTAGAATACTGTTTGCCTGGGGCTGGAGAGTGGGGGAAAGAGGGAACAATTGTTTAATGCGCAGAAAATTTCAGTTTTGCAAGATGAAACAGATCTGGAGATCTATTGCACAGCAATGGAAATATACTTAACACTACTGAACTGTGCACTTAGATATGGTTAAGATGGTAAATTTTATGTTATGTGTTTTTTTTGCCACAATTAAAAATAATAACTTTTAAATGGCCCCCAACTCTACCCTCTAAAAAACAACATGAATATTTTTACACATATTTTGCCATGATATAGAACCATTTGGAGCTAGGATATTTATCCTGAAGTTGAATTCATAGGTAAAACAATTGGTCTTAAGTGGTTAGGAATTGGTCCAGTTTTCTGTATTGACATACTTCCTGGTGCCTCTGTGAATGTGAATAGTTTCATTTGTATTTCCCATCCCCTTTTCTCTGGTTTAACTGACCTCAGTGTCTTAGTACAAACAAGTTACTGACTACATCCACTGCAAAATAATTCTTAGCAATAAAAGAATTTCACAAAATTTAAAGATTTCATTAATTTGTGAAATTCTCCAAAGGGAGGGCAAGGTTTGAAGCAGGCTATCATTCTTTAATAAATACAGTTCTCCTGTGTGCCACAGAATATCAGGTGTTCATTTTGATCTCTTGAGCCTGCAAATAAAGGGATTCACTACATAATTATGATTTCTTAGAAATAATTAGTAGAAATGCATTGTCCAAATCTTACCACCCTCAAGATCAAATCACCCTTCATCTCTGATCTTTCTCCAGTAACTTCAGGTCCTAATGTTCTCTTTTGTTTCTCTACCCAATAGAACTCATTGATGAATGTTAAAATTGATTGAATGCTATGGAGATCTTGATTAAAAGATCTTGATTGAGAGATCTTGATTAAAAGATCTTGATTGAGAGATCTTTGAGATCAGGGACCATAGTTTATATCTCTTCTATGACTCTGGTGCCAGCATCCTGTTTGTCATGTGATCATACTGTTGTTCCTGCATTAACTATGACTAGTGCCCTCTTTAATCTTCAAGTGTTACAGTTTACTCATGAGCTACATTACATGAGAGGGATATTAGCCCGACTCTGTAGAGTGGGAAATGGGATCTGGGGATTGTTCCTTTCCAAAGACGTTAGTCAGCTCTCCTAGTTCTCATATCTACCACGTGCCCATGCTTTCAGCTTTACCTGGTGCCTTCATTCATGACCTTTCCAGAGTTCTATGTTTCCAACCAGCTTGCTTCTTGTTGGCTTCCATACACCAATTCTCCACAGGCTAAGGATTCATCTTTGCTTGATTGCCACTCAGTTACCACTTGTCCATCACCTTTCCATCTTCCCAAAGTTGGTAAGTGTGTTGACTTTTTTTCCTGTGCATTTATGCCTTTGGTTTTTAAATTCATTCGTTTATTTAAAACTATTAGGCCAGGTGTAGTGGCTCATGCCTGTAATTCCAGCACTTTGTGGGGCTGAGGCTGGTGGATCACTTGAGGTCAGGAGCTTGAGAGCAGCCTGGCCAACATGGTGAAACCCCGTCTCTGCTAAAAATACAAAAATTAGCTGGGCATGGTGGCACACACCTGTAGTCCCAGCTACTCGGGAGGCTGAGGGAGGAGAATTGCTTGAACCCGGGAGGTGGAGGTTGCAGTGAGCCAAGATCACACCACTGCATTCCAGCCTGGGTGACAGAGCGAGACTCCGTCTCAAAATGAACAAACAACCAAACAAAAAAAAATTCATTTTCTGTCATATTAGTATGATTCAAGAGACAAATTTGTGTTTTTAATCTATCATGTTTAGCTGACCACCTCACTGTACCTTTATTGTCAAAGCAAAGTTTAATCCTGAGAATGTTCTATTCAGAGAAAAGTGGCATAGCTGTGGAATTTGGAAATGAGGAGGGGCAAGAGATAAGATTTCAAGGGGATTCCTTTGCACTGACAAGGATTTCACACTAAATTCAGAAAGCAATGCAGAACTTCTGGAGAAATTTAATTAGAAATCTAAGACACTTTTATATGGTTTGGTTTCTCTCATCTTTAAACTCCCATTGGATTTTTTGGTCTCCAGCCCAGCACAATCCAAAAGAACTATCTGAAATGATACAAATGTTCTCCATCTACACTATCCAATATGGTATCAACTAGCCTCAACATATGATTATTAAGAACTTGAAATGTGACTAGCAAAACTGAGGAACTGAATTTCAAATTTTATGCAATTTAATAACAAACTTAAATACACACACGTAATTAGCATCTCTTGAATTAGACACCACAGCTCTTGCTTTTGAGATTTGATTTCATAATTTCCTAATTATTTCATTTGTTTCCATTGTGTAACCCCAAACAGGGTCTAAGACTCTAAAGATAGTGATCTGTTCTAATAATAACCTTGACTCACAGTTCAATAGCACATAGCAGGCTGGGCACGGTGGCTCATGCCTCTAATTCCAGCACTTTGGGAGGCTGAGGCGGGCAAATCACCTAAAGTCAGGAGTTCGAAACCAGCCTGGCCAACATGGTGAAACTCTGTCTCTACTAAGAATATATAAATTAGCTGGGCGTGGTGGTGTGTGCCTGGAATCCCAGCTACTCAGGAGGCTGAGGCATGAGAATCACTTGAACCCGGGAGGCAGAGTTTGCAGTGAGCCGAGATCACACCACTGTACTCCAGCCTGGGTGACAGAGGAAGACTCTGCCTCAATAAATAAATAAATAAATAATCAAAAATAAAAAGAAATCAATAGCACGTAGCACAGAGCTATACAATGGACTTCTCCCTGATTTTGATGCCCAGGGGAGAATTCTGAGCTGAGAGTCAGCAGTTCTAGTTGGTCCTGCCACTAAAAAGCTAGGTGACTTTGGGAAAATTTATTAATTTCTTGGAGTCACAATCATGTCAAAAAAATGATTAACAACTGGGTCCCAAATTATTTGTTACCAATAGTAGTTGCAGTGTTATTGCTTTTATCAATAAATGAGAGGAGCTGTGCAACCCTCTGAGTTTTGCATTTCCAGTGCAATTGAAGGGAAAGCTAGAGTGCTTGGAATTCCCTTGGGAGTATGTGCTAGAAAAAGTTTGGGGCCAGGCACGGTGGCTCACACCTGTAATCTCAGCACTTTGGGAGGCCGAGGTAGGCAGATCACTTGAGGTCAGGAGTTTGAGACCAGCCTGGCCAACATGGTGAAACCTGGTCTCTAAGAAAAATACAAAAATTAGCTGGGCATAGTGGAGTGCACCTGTGTTCCAGCTACTTGGGAGGCTGAGGCAGGAGAGTCGTTTGAACCCAGGAGGTGGAGGTTGCAGTGAGCCAAGATTGCACCATTGCACTCCAGTAGAAAAAAAGAAAAAGAAAAAGTTTGGATATAGTGTTAGGAAGTTAAACGAGGAATCTGCACCTTGTACTGTCCCCTTCAGGGAGCCTTAGCACCTGTGTGCCTCAGTCCTCTTCTGAAGAATTTCTAACAAATTGGCCAACATTCTGTATACAAAGAGCCTCAGTACTTTGAAAATGTGAATTTGCCTGACCTGGCATCCTTCAATGGGCAAAGGAAGAGCATCTATGCAGTGTGTTAACTTCCTGAACCCATCAGACTTTTTGGGGTGGTGGAGGAGTTTGAATTTGATTTGTAGAAAGATCATAATCACTAATAGTATGGACAGATGCTGAAAGATATCTAGAAAGACAGTGGAAGCCCGAGAGCAGCTGAAACTGTGACTAAGTAAACAACCAGCAGCAAAAGAGAAGGACAGTGGAGAAAAATGATTAGACACAGTAGAGCAATTAAATCACTGTAATAATAAAGTAATGGGGTAGTTAGTAGAGACCACTGGTGATTAAAGAGACTTCAAGATGACCTGATCACTAATTACCTCCTGATGACCTAATTATATCCAGTGTCCCTGAAGCCCAGCTATGCCACTGTATTTCTCACTTCCCATGTCCTTACCTTGAGGTGACCCATAGACTCCTACTTTGAGGTAACCTAAGTACCCTGTGTTCCCTTGTATGCTAAAAAAAAAAAAAAAACAACCCTAAATACAGAAATAAATGCTGACTTAATCAGTCTCTCTGGGCTCACTTGCCTCAGTGCAACATTTTGGGGTTGAGCCAGATGACCTTCAAAGCTCTTTTCAGCTTTAATTTTTATTTCAACACAAGACTATACTTGGGCAAAGTAGATGGTTTGCACAGCAGTGCTCTAAGAATATGAAAGAAAAAGAGGTCACCACAGCCTGGAGTTGTCAAAAAGGCTTTGTGGAGGGGTCACTGGCATAAGAATGCTGCCTAGACCTCTAACTGATTCTAAATTTGACAGAAGCTCAGGTGAAGCACACCACAGTGTGAGCTAGTTCAATCCTTTTGTGAGCCTGTCTCTGCATAATAACTCTATTTTTAAATGTGGGTGTTTTCTCAATTACAAATATGTATTTATTGGAGAGGAAAATAAAAGAACAAAAGTAAAATCATAATTACCTCCATTACCTAGTGATGGTGATTATTAATAAATTCAACTATTTATCTCCTTTTCATGCTGTTTTCTTCTCTCTGTCTCTCTCTCTCTCTCTGTTTAAAGTGATAGACAGGGTCTTGCTCTGTCACCCAGGCTAGAGTGCAGTGGTGTGATCACCCATCACTCACTGCAGCCTCAACCTCCTGGGTTCAAGTTGTCCTCCCACCTCAGCCTCCCAAGTAGCTGGGACTAGGCATATGCCATCATGCCTGGCTAATTTTTTCATTTTTTGTAGAGACAGGATCTCACTATGTTGCCCAGGCTGGTATTCAACTCCTGGACTCAAGCAATCCTCCCTCCTTGACCTCCCAAAAGTGCTGGGATTACAGGTATGAGCCACTGTTCCCAGCCTTCATGCCCTTTTCACCCAACATGCATTGTAAATATTTTTTGGTCATTAAGCTTTTTATGAAAATTAGACTTTAATAGCACACAGGATTATGTCATATGGATATACCAAAACTTAACTAAAGTTTCTCTCATCTTTCAATGTTTTAAAGAATGCCTTGAAGAATATACATGAATCGTCGTGTACATTTTTGATGCTTTTCTTGGATAAGCCACTGAACACAGATGTCTTCATCTGTTCAGGCTGCTATCACAGCATACCACAGATTGGATGGCTTATAAAAAACAGAAATGTCTTTCTCATAGTTCTGGAGGCTGGAAAGTCCAGGGTCAAGGTGTTGAGAGATTTGGTGCCTGGTGAGGGCCTGCTCCCTGGTTCGTAGATGGCATCTTCTGGCTGTGTCCTCACATGGTGGAAGTGGCAAGGGAGCCCTCCAGTGCCTTTTCTGTAGTGGCACTAATCCTATTCACCAGGCCTCCACCCTCATGATCTAATCACCTCCTAAACCCTCCCCGAAATCCTACTACCATTACCTTGGGAATTAGGATTTCAACACAAAATTTTGGGGGTGAGGACACAGACATTCAGCCCATAATGGCAGAATTTTGAACATTCATAAAATGTTTCTGAGTCTCCCTGCTAAAGTGTCCACCAGAGAAGTAGTGCCAATTTATGCTCCTACCGGGAAAAGACTATAAAAGTTTTACCCCTGGGTCGGTATTGAGTATTACTTTTCTCCAAAACTTTTGTCAGATTGCCATGTGATTATAAAATCTTATTCTATTTTCCACTTCTTTGATAATTAATGCAATAATCTGCCTTCATGTTTGATGGACATTTAAATTTCTCCTTTTGTGAATCATCTCTTCAAACCATTTACCTGTTTTTCTATTGTTGTGCTTATCTCTTTCTCGTTGATTTGTAAGAACTCCATCTATATAAAGCATATTCTCACTGGTCTGTTTAAGAGTAAAAACATTGACATTTCCCTATGGCTGAAAGGGAAAATGACTTCCCCCCTCTTTTTTTTTTTTTTTTTCAGAATATTTTCTTAGAAAAAAAAGCTAGTATTTATAAATCCTTCCCCTGCCCTTTGATATACATGTAAATCTTTTTAAAGGCTAAACAAATTTCTTATGAGCTTTATAACCCACAAATGTTTTTCTTAAGGGCCTGAGAGGCATTTCTTGGAAATGTAAATATTAAGGAAGATAGTGCCCCTATTTTCTGGTTCCCGTGGGAGCTTGCTGTAAGCTTTGACTGATACTTGTCATAGAGATAAGAGAAATTTTATTTTCTTTCAAATAAAGGCAATTAATTAGCACAGATGTCTACCCCAGTTACCAGGTGAATATTAAGCAAATGGCGATTGTCAAGTTCTCTTACACAAGGACAGTTTATCATTATTCCTGGGAACATGTATGTGATAGATTGTATCTACTTGGCTATATTAAAAAGGCAGATTACTTTCTGGTTTGTAATCTCATTAGCGTATTACCTGTGATGTGCATCACAGTCTGTGTTAATGCTTACTTAATAATAAGTTTGTTAGGCTAGGCATGGTGGCTTATGCCTGTAATCCCAGCACTTTGGGAGGCCAAGACAGGAGAATCACCTAAGCCCAGGAATTCAAAATGAGCCTGAGCACAGTTGGAGATCCAATCTCCACAAAAATTTTTTAAAAATTTAACCAGATGGGGTGGTGTGTACCTGTAGTCCCAGCTACTGAGGTGGCTGAGGCAGGAAGATTGCTCGAGCCTTGGTGGTCAAGGCTGCAGTGAGCCGTGACCATGCCACTGCACTCCAGCCTAGGTTACAGAGCAAGACTCTGTCTCAAAAAAAAGACCAAAAAAGCCCAGAAAACATGTAAAGCACTAAGAACAATGCCTGATGCCAGTAGGCACTCAGAAATATTAATTAATACTATCATGAAATCTCATTATTGCTAAAATATTTAATATGGGAATATTTCTTTTTCTTTTTTTCTTTTCTTTTCTTTTTTTGAGATGGAGTCTCGCACTGTCGCCTGGGCTGGAGTCTGGTGGCACGATCTTGGCTCACTGCAACCTCTGCCTCCTGGGTTCAAGCAATTCTCCTGCCTCAGCCTCCCGAGTAGCTGGGATTACAGGCATCTGCCACCATATTAATTTTTTGTATTTTTAGTTGAGATGGGGTTTTACCATATTGGCCAGGCTGGTCTCGAACTCGTGACCTCGTGATTCGCCCACTGAGGCCTCCCAAAGTGCTGGGTTTATAGGCGTGAGCCGTCGCGTCCAGCCGGGAATATTTCTTTTCTTCTGGAATAGCTGTTCTTAAACCAATGTCAGTATTATAATTGTTAGCATGTTAGAACAAAGAAATGGTGTTTTTTGTGTGAGCCTGTGAGCCTCAGTTTTTTCATCTGTTAATTCCTCACAGAATTATTGCATGAATGTGAACATTGAGGGACACGGTATATTAGTTTGCTAGGGTTGCTGTAAAGATGTACCACAAGCTAGATTATTGATGGCTGTTGTGAGACTTCAGCTCTCGTCCTCTTAGTTTAAAGGAATTTAAACATAGACACACAGCAAAAGAAGTGCAGCACAGAGTAATTAATTGAAAAGGAAAAAAAAATTCTGAAAGTTAGGTGCAGAATTGATAGCACACCCTGAGAGAGAAAGAATTCAAAGCAGTCTGCTCATAAAGATGAGAGAGAGAGACTGGCTCTAGGGAGACTCCCTTTATGGATTATTCACAAGGAGATGGAAACAGGTGTAACCGGTAAGCATGTTCTGGGTGGTCCTGGGGTGCACATGTGCAGTAACTGTACATGCTTGTTCATGCATTCCATGTCACATTAACATCTTAAACATCCATGCAAGGGTGTGTTTTTTACTATTATAATGAGCAAAGGGTCAGTTTGAGGACAAGTAAAATCAAAATGCTCATGCTTTCTAGAAGGGAAAGTCCCTACTGAAGATAGTTTTGCTTGAATGAGCTCGATTACAATGCAAATGATGAGGCTTATTGTGTTGACTGTAAGGTCACTACCTTTGCTGCATGCCAAGGACAGTCACTTCTTTGACTACTTATCCTGCCTCAGGATAACTTACACAAGAAAAATTTATTGTCTCCTAGTTCTGGGAGGATGGAAGTCTCAGATCAAGGTGTCAGCAGGGTTAATTCCTTCTGAGGGCTGTGAAGGTAGAATCTGTCATTGATTTGTAGGTGGCAGTCTTCATGTACACATGGAGTTCTCTTGTATGGCTGCCTGTGTCCAGATTTTCCCCTTTTATAAGGACACCAGTTATACTGGATTACTCTAATGACCATATCTTAACTTGATCATCTTTTTAAAGGCCGTATTTTCAAATAAGACCTCATTTTGAGGTATTGTGGGTTGGGACTTCAACATATGAATGTGGAGGTTGGGTACACAGTTCAGTTCATAACACAAGGCAAAGTCCTCTGCTCGTGGATGATGACAACTGTACCCAGGTGGAGTCATTTCCAGAGGACAATCCTCATGTCCTATAAACAGAAGACTTGGAAATATTCCCAATTCAATTTTAAAGAGGTTTCATTTTGACTAGAGGAAATGGTCTTTGCTGGAGAAACAGTCATTTAAATTAAGTTCCTTTCTTCACCTTGTCTTTCTGCATCTGTTAACTAAGAATAAAATATCACACATGTGAACCCTACATAAAATTTAGAGAAACTTAGACATCTTTTAGGTTAACACCATTATTAAACCTTTATGTATCCAGGAAAATTGTCTTGTTCTTAGCATGATTAATGTTAAATCTACATGTCTGCATAGATTTTTCTCATTTTGATAACAGGCTGTGCTTGAATTCAATTTACCAACACCAGAGCAAGGATGAATGGGGAAACAATACAATCAATAAATTTTTTTTTCTTCTAAAGACAGCAGTAAATCACATAAAGGTCTTCATAGTAATTATACCCTGTGGCGATGGAACTCTACAAAAATCTCATCAATTTTACAGCACTTTAGTGTCTGCCCCATGGCTTAACATATGAATTATTGGGGAGCTTATGTGGAGAATTAGTCATGAGCGAGGATAGAAAAAGAAAAAGCTGTAGCTAGGCAGGAGAAATCTGCAAAACATTTTGTTTACTTGTACAAGGAAGGGTGTTGGTGAGACCCCTCCTAATCCTCCTTTTCATCCTCCTGTTCTACCTGCCCTTCCTCCCAAGATTAATTTGGGATGTGTACTCACAACATAAGAGAATGCAAATGAAAAGTTCACAGGGTCAGGGAAAAAAGTGAAAAATAGCCAGGAGACACAATGGAATGCAATGAAAAGTCTGAGTGTCAGAGGAGATGTGGGCTCATATTTCTCCACTTTGAAGGACCTGAGCTCAAGATCATACAGTTGTTTCAACTGAAGTCAGACAAACCTAAGTTGCAATTCTATTCCTTTCATTAATAGACTTTGAATAGTCACTTAATTTCTCTGAGCCCAGGGGTGAGTAATGCCCACCCTGCAGAAATACTATGATGACTGACATGTTCAGACAGATGTGAGAGCAACCAATAAATGTCCAATCTGAATGTCCGATTCATTATCTGGCAAGTAAGGGATACTAATAACAAAGGCAAAATAGTAGCCAGTGGTGATGGCCAACAACTTCAACATAGGAGCTGGCTTAAGGCCTCATGATATGCTCAATAATTTGCAGCTAAAAGTCTCCGCTGTCCAGAGAGCAGGGCTTTGCTACATGGTTGGACTTCTACGTTTTCCCTGCCTCCCTACTTGGCCAATGCTTGGTAAGAAACAAATTAATCAATAAAACAATGTCATAAACCTCAGCAAGAAAACTGTGCTGTGCTTCTTTCGGTTGGGTAGATACAGGGTTTGGTTTCTCTCAAGGATGATGGAATGGAAGCAAATGTCATGAACCCGAGAGAAACTAGCAGAGTTAGAAAGTGAGTCTATCCACAGAAGCTAGAATAAGGACTTTCAACAGTAATTTGCAAAGACATTTCCCCCTGTTTAGATTTGTCAGGAAGTGGATTAATAGAAAAATTCTCAAGTAATGGATCAACAGTTAATTCATTATTTGAATGTTACCCACGCAGGCAAAAAGCTATAATATAACTTTAATCACCACCACACTGTGGTTTCTTTAAAGAAAGTTCTTGTTTTGCTGATTCCACAGCTGCCTGGGAAAAAGGACTGTGAGTGTAGGAGGTGACTATTTCACCATGCACTTAATTCTGTGTGGATACAGAAAGTGAGTAGGCTGGAAATGAAAATTCTGTCATTGTCATCTTCGTAAAGACTAAGCTAAGTGGAGGAGGTGGAAATCATTTGGGTGGCTGCTGATACAGAAAATGCAGTCTCTAAAATAATATAACATTAAACACATTAAATAAACAATGCACTTTCTTCAATACATTTTATTTGATCTTTGATTATTTGCATTCCAGTTTATTCTGCATGCTATAACCTTTATTTCTCAGTTTTTTTCTTGTAGGCAATTTATACTTGAGTTTGCTAATTATTGCACTGGCAGTTATTCATCCTGGAAACCAGCACCCCGGAGGTGCTATTGACATTTTTGTCTTAAATATATCCATTTCAAAAACATGGGATGAGTTTGTATCATGTCCAGAAGACTATGCCATAATGAAAGCAGTAGAGACGGCTGAGACACAGTTCATATCCACTAGGATATCAAGCATCATTCCAGGGGAAGATAAGATTACTCACAATGGTGCAGGGAGAGGGTGTCTGGAATGGTCCTTGAAGAGAGTGGTGCTTGTATTGAAATTTGAGGGATGGATAAAGCTGAATGAGTCATTCTAGACAGAAGAAGCAGATTGAACAAAAACTAAGAAGTGGGAAGGGCTGATGGATGAAACAATTTAAGCCATCTTGTTAATGAATCATCATCACCTTTTGAGACCAGTGGAACTGCTGTAATAAGACAGATCAACAAGAAAAAAACAAACAAGTTATTAACCTGTATATCTCGTATATACATGGGAGAGACAGAATCAGTGGTCCTCAAACAGGTGGCTTAGAACTCTGGCTTATATAACATCTTCACAAAGAACAATAAATTTTTGAGGAAATTAGAGGACAAAAGAAAAGGATCTTGAAACTTTAGAGGCAGCAAATTGTGGGAAGGCAAATATGGTGGATAAAGGCCGGTTAGTAAATTTGTTATGTAAATTCCTCTGGTACTGGTTTTCAGGATAAGAACCTAAGTCATCTCCATTGAGAAACCTTTGTCCTTCTTGGTAGAGGGGAAAGGAGGATGTCTTTACAAATTTAGGTCCTGCTTTTTTAGGCAAATAAGAGCAGAGCAGAGAGCTTTTCTTGTATCTACTTCTCAATTGCCTTCAGCTCAAAATAATCCTTACGCCAAAGTGGCATATTCTGCTTTCAAGTGCTATCATATTGTTTTGATTAAAAAAAAAAAACACCTTAAACAACCATACATATATATACAAAATATAACAAAAACTTCAACTGGGGTGAGTGACTGCCCACACTGGTCAAATAACTAAATGCAGTCAACATGATATATACAATTACAAGGTAATATGCAAATGTAAAACATTTTCATTATCTTTAATCTGTTCTCATATATGCCTACTCCTGACATCTTTTTTTTTTTTTTTTTTGAGATGGAGTCTTGCTCTGTCACCCAGGCTGGAGTGCAGTGGCATGATCTTGGCTCACTGCAAACTCCCCCTCTCAGGTTAAGCAATTCTCTGCCTCAGCCTCCCAAGTAGCTGGGATTACAGGCACCCGCCATCATGCCCGGCTGATTTTTGTATTTTTTATAGAGACAGGGTTCCACGATCTTGGCCAGGCTGGTCTTGAACTCCCGACCTCATGATCCACCCGCCTGACATCTTTTAGAGAGATTTCTACACTGGACTAGCTCTGAAAGAGACTATATACAAGAAATGTAGACACTGCCTACTTCCGGTTTTAGGTTCCTGGAATTCCTCCTCACTTATAAAGCTTTTACCCTTTTAGACGTCTGGGATTTCTCCCCACTTTTACAAGGATGGTGTATGTAAGAGTTAGCAAGATGTTCCCTATTCAAGTTCCAAAGGTAAAGGCTCTTTTGCCCCAGGACAGAAGTGAGAGAATCCAAAGAGCATCCTGGGGGTACTGACTAGAAAACAACTAGTTTAGCCAGTGGAATGGGATAGGGAAGAAGAGAAAAGAAATACTATTAGACTTGTTCTTGTGGAAGCAAAATCCTCAGTGTTCTACATAACATAGGAATTATGTATTTTTCTAGCCTAAAATTCTCAAACATAAATTTGATGTGTTACTTTCACTAAGAACCAGCTTATTTCCTGGTGATTGTCACCTATATTAACATACATATGAGCAGAATTAGAAAAATATAAAATAATTTGAGACTCAAGTAAGAATAAGATAGCCCATTTTCTCTTATTTGTTCTATAGACAATATACGCTATTGCCATTTTCTTTTTATTGCCTTAAATTCTGCTATAACAGGCCAATAGATCAATAAATGTCATTTTCTTATTTGACTAAAATCACAAAGTGAATACAAATTTCAGCCTTCCAGGCACAGAAATGTACTAAATATCAAAGCATTAGGCACCCCAGAGTATTACAGCCAGATACGATAGTATTACATTCCATTACAAGAAATGATGCTCATTTTTATTCCTTTTCTTATGAACAATTTCCTTTAGAATTTTTTTTTTTACTTTAAAATTTTAATCTAAGTGAGAATTACTATAAATGAAGCAATGAGATTAACAGCAAAAGCCAAACTTACCATGTTCATCTGTCTTAGACACAACTGAAAGGGGCATTAAAGATTGTTGGTCCAGGGCCGGATGCGGCGGCTTATTCCGGTAATCCCAGCACTTTGTGAGGCAGAGGCGGGCGGATTACCTGAGTTCAGGAGTTTGCGATGAACCTGGCCAACATGGTGAAACCCCGTCTCTAATAAAAATACAAAAATTGTCCAGGTGTGGCCATCCATGCCTGTAATTTCAGCTACTTGGGAGGCTGAGGCAGGAGAATCACTTGAATTCAGGAGGCAGAGGTTGCAGTGAGCCCGAGATTACGCCACTGCACTCCAGCCTGGGTGACAGAGCGACAGAGCAAGAGTTGATCTCCAAAAAAAAAAAAAAAAAAAAAAAAAAAAAATTTTTGGTCCTACCCCTTCCCATCATCTGTCAGAGTATCTGATATCCAAAGACAAGGGTATGGCACAAGGTCACACAGGATATTTTTTAGCAGAGCCCTAACTAGAGGTAGGCAAGCGTGAGCTGAGTGTGAGGGGATAGGCAGCCAGAAAGACACAGATTCGGACAAGTATTTTCAGTGTGTTGCCAATGAAGGGGATGAGTGGTAAGGGAGAGACAGGGAAGATGTGTTATTATTTTTCATCTATGGGAACAGTGGTCAACTTAATGGCTGAGAAAAGAAGATGACACAGGGAGGAACTGAAGATTCCAAGCAGCGGCACAGGGAGAAGGAACCAGCAAAACTTGGAGGATGTGAATCAGGAGCAGAGGGAAGGAGTTTGCACCAAAAGTCAGACAGAAGTACCTCTTCCTTAGAACAAAGAGACAAGTACCTTGCTGAGCAGACTAGAACAAAAGTGAAACCTGAGGACACACGAAGTCGATACTAAAAATAAAAAATCAGCAGCCAGGTCCATGGCTGTCGTCCAAAATCAGAGTCACAAGGTATCAGGAGGAGGCTGGGAGCTGCTAGGTGATGCCAAGAGCCCAAGGTGCTCGAAGTCGCAGTTTGCATAAGGACATAAATGAGGGAAAGCCAACGGTATCAAGGAGTTAGGGACCGGGAAGATAGAAACTTGAACACGGCAAAAGATGAAAGAAGGGTCTAAGCAATACTGCCAAATAGTGTGTTCTTTGCATGGGACTAGAGTTAGTTGGGGAAGGACCACATTTATGGAGCCCTTGTTATATGCCAGAACAAACCTGTGAAGTAAGGACTCTGATTATCCCATTTGTACAAATGAGGAAAGTTAAGCACAGGGGGTGTTAAGGTGCTTTTCCCAGCTGGTGTTCATAAGCAGTGCTGGAAATGAGATCCAAACCTGGTCTGACTCCAGAGCCTCAACTGTGCCAGGATACTGCCTCCCTGGTTCCACTAAGGTCTACTAAGGGGCAGAAGATACAACCTGGCACATGAGGAAAAAAAAAGTCTCTGTGGTATACACATAGTGCCAAGAAGATAGGTGATCAAATCAGCGTTATTTAATGGAAAGGATTTGCAACAGGGAGACAGTACTAGGGATGACTAGAGCAACATGTGAGTCATCCTTGCTTCCAGAGGCTGAACAAGCCCAAGTGGGGAGAGTCAAGGACTGTCAAGCCTGATCGCAGAGAATGTTAATGGGAGGGATGTGTCATCCCTACTCCCACGTGGATGGAGCTCCATCAGCAAAACACTCCCAGCCTCACCCAGGGAAAGCGAGAGTCTTCCCTGATTGGGAGTTTGGAAGAAAAGTGAGGCATTGTTTTCATCCTCTTATTCCTTCCTTTTTGAAAGGGAACCTGACTGCAGAGAGAACGTATTGTTGATTACTGTCAGCCCTGCAGAAGTTTACACACAGAAGCCTTGCCTTGTGGTGGAGGGCAGAGTGACCCAGCACTGCCTTGCAGGGGCCCAGGCCCTTGGCCTCCTGAAGCTTCACTGAAAAATCAACTCACAAAAGGCTGATTAAGAGGATAAAAGGTGTACACATCTATCTAATATATGTACACGTGAAGCTTCAGAATGAAGATCCAGCCCCACAGTGGGTACAGAAGCTTATATAGCATCTTGAGGTGACAAAAGAATGAGGGCTTAGATCCTGACAAAATAAGGATGGGAAAGGGGAGAGGAACCCTGTTGAGGGGTAATATGTGATTACTAGGGAGAATGAAGGGAGGGGGAACAGAGATTAACTGGTAAATAGTTCTTTTTGGAATTTGAGTCGGAGAGACAGACATTGTCTTACAAAGGATCTGTTCAGGTGTGGTCACATCTGGGTCTGCTTTCCTGCAATAGATAATGAGATAACAGGAAAGAGAAGAAAAACCAATTGATCTCCTTCGTGGTTCTGGACTTTAGGCAGATAAAGGAACTTCAGAGAACAGCTTTTTCCTATGTTTTGGGAGAAACTGTGGAGGCTGGGGGAGGTCTGAGGGACCTTGAGGCTGCTTTAGTTCAGTTTGTCAAAATGCCGTATTTTGGAGCATTCGTTTCTGAGCCCCAAAAACCTCTAAATGGATCGCAGCTAAGTATTAGGAAGCCTACTTGCCTGCGGATCTAAGCTGCGTTCATCAACACCATTTACTCAATAAAAATTCACCTGATATTTTATCTCATTTCTCTATTGGCTCATAATGCTGGTGAAGAATAGAAGTATGATATTATGGTGCCTTCCTCAAGACTTTAAAAAGATAACAAGAGAAAACAATCGGCAAATAGTGTTTGACCCCGAATACCCTGTAAAATGGCTTGGACCCTAAGGATCCTTTTCACCAGGCAAAGAAAACTGAATGGCTCAGAGAATCTTGGCTGTCATTTAGCTTTGACTGCTGAAGTTTCCTTGTAGTGCTTTTTCTTTATGAACACATGATGTGTTTCCCTGGGGATACACAGCATCACATTCCAAAACTGCTCTTTTTGTCACTTGTCAGTTAATTTTTACAGAATTCCATTTTCTTGTCCATTAAGGTAAACACACAATAGATTGAGTTTCTTAGTCATCCAAGACAGCAATTACCTGGATCTTTCTTCTAATATTCAAGAATCTCAATCCAGTGACCAAGTGTGTATCCTGAGGTCTTCTATATTCCCTCCAGGAAGTCTTGTGTCTTCTGAAGTTGAACTCAAGTTGGCATTCCCCATTATGCCAGAGCTGCCAAGACGGTAGATTTCTTAACTCAGATGAAAAAGATAAAAGGTAGAAGAGAGGGGAATGGCAGTTAGCCGGTTTGTTCATGAGATTTTGTTTACCATAAAGCAACAAATTAATCCAGCTTTTGAATCACGATTTACATACAATAAAATACAAACCTAAGGCTGGGCACAGTGGCTCACGTTCGTAATCCCAGCACTTTGGGAGGCAGAGGCAGGTGGATCACCTGAGGTCAGGAGTTCGAGACAAACCTGGCCAACATGGTGAAACCCCGTCTCGACTAAAAACACAAAAATTAGCGGGCACGGTGGCAGGCGCCTGTAATGCCAGCTACTTGGGAGGCTGAGGCAGGAGAATCACTTGAACTCAGAAGGCAGAGGTTGCAGTTAGCTAAGATCGCAACATTGCACTGCAGCCTGGGCGACAAGGGCAAAACTCCGTCTCAAAAAACAAAACAAAACAAAAACAAAAACAAATCTAAGTGTGCATTTTGATGAACACAAATTTAACCACATACAAAACAAGGTACAGAATACGTCCATCACCCTTTACAGTCAATTTCCACCCCCATTTCCACACACGGAGGCCACTACTATTCTGATTTCTGTTTTTTAATTTTTCCACCACGTCAAGCATTTATCATTTCTTTGCTAGAAACATTCCTATTCTACTCTCTTTGTTATTTGAAAATATACAATAAATTATTGTTGACTATAGTCACCCTTTTGTGCTATCAGATACTAGGTCATATTTACTCTATCTAACTATATTTTTGCATTCATTAACCGTCTCCACTTTTTCCTCCCTCCCCAGTACCCTTCCCAGCTTCTGGTAATCATCATTCTACTATTTCCATGAGTTCAGTTGTTTCAGTTTTTACCTCCCACACATGAATGAGAACATGTGAAGTTTGTCTTTCTGTTACCATAGTTTAGTTTTGTTTGTTCTAGAACTTCAGAGAAATAAAACAAAATAGTACGTACTCCTGCAAAGGAAAATAGAATCTTGGGACTCCAAACTTACTATGCCAATGGGAAAGTTAAGCTTGGAAACAGAGTGAAGCAAAAACTGCCTTCCTTTTGTTCCCAAACAGATAGCTGTAATTTCACAACCATATGTCACAGCCTCACATATATAAACCAGGTTCTCACAACAATATAAGGTTGCATATCTCCCTAGATGGTCTCCCTCACAAATTGCTCACGAGGAAATTTCTTGTGGGCCCCCAAATCTTTCAAAATACATAATCCCCCTATAAACTAGCCCTGAAACGGAGTTCTGTTAAATCTCACCCTGACAATTTCAACGACCAGCTTATCTTCACAGTATGGAACAAGGACTAGAGTAGAAATCATCCCTCTGCCCCCCGACAGATGAATGCACATCTCGGCTTATCACGTGTTTACTTTATCTCATGTAAAATGTAGATTTACAGAGCAGGCGATGAATGCATAATTGACTTTTTCCTCTACTCCCTCTTCACAAGTAAAATGTAGATTTACTGATTGTTAATCAAAGCCTCTCAAGACTGTAACCGCTTGCCTCATTGCCTACTGATTTAGTTTGGATGTTTGTCCCCTCCAAGTCTCATGTTAAAATGTGATCCTTAATGTTGGAGGTGGGGCCAGATGGGAGGGGTTTGGGTCATGGGGACAGATCCCTCATGAATGGCTTGGTGCCCTACCCAAGGTAATGAGGGAGTGCTCACTCTATTAATTGCCATGAGATCTGATTGATAAAATATCTAGTGTCTTTCTCACTCCCTCTCTCACCATGTGACATACCTGCTCTCTCTTCACCTTCTGCCATGAGTAATAGTTTCCTGAGGCCTTACCAGAAGCAGCTGCTAGTGTCATGCTTGTAAAGCCTGCAGAACCATGGGCCAAATAAACCTCTTTTCCATATAAATTACTCAGCCTCAGGTATTCCCTCATAGCAAGGCAAAACACACTAACACACCTAACCCTCCTTCCTTTTATTTTTTTCTCTTTCCACTCCCGCTTGCCCTTTTCCCTTTACGTACTGAAGTTCTCAAAATCCTCCTTAGAAAAAGCATGGATCACAGATGCTCTTGTGATTTGTGGTTTTCCCAGGCATGTCTTCAACTTCGGCAAAAAATCTCTAATGGATTGAGACTCCCCTCAGACATTTTTTCGTTTACACTCTTTTGTGTGGGACTTCTTTGTGCATTGTTTAGATTGATTTATGTCATTGTGTATATCAGTAATGCATTCCTTTTTATTGCTAATTTGCATTTCATTGCATGGCTATGTCATTATTGTTTATCCATCATCCTGTTGAGGAACATGTGAGCACTGTCCCTTTTTTGGCTATTATGAATCAAATTACTATGACTATTCATGTACAAGATGTTTGTGGGCATAATATTAATTTCTCTTGGGAAAGGAGTCAGATTGATGTGTCATAGGGTAGATGTATGTTAACTTTATAAGTATTTGCCAAAGTATTTAAAAAAGTGCTTGTAACATTTTTATACTCCTGCTAGTAACCTAGGAGCCTTCTACTTGCTCCATATTTTAGCCAACATTTGGTTTTGTCAGTCTTTTAAATTTTGGTCATTTTAGTTTCTACAAAGTGATATGATAACATTAATTTGCATGATAATATTAATTTGCATTTTCCTGAAAACTAATGATGTTAGTTTAGAACATCATATTAGAACACAGTTAGAACATATATTTCCTATGCTTATTAGATATTTTTATATCATCCTTTTTAAATTTCCTGATCAAGTTTTCTGCTTATTTTTAAAATATTGGTTGTTTGCCTTTTTTATTATTGAGGTGTATGAGTCACTTATATGTTCTCCATATGAGTCCTTTGTTAGATATTTGTATTAAGAATATTTTATTCTACTCTCTAATTTGCCTTTCAACTTTCTTAACAGTGTTTTAAAAAGAGTATAAGTCCTTGTTTTATCATGAAGTAGAAATAAAGTAGAATTTTTTGTGATTAGTGTTATTTGTGTCCTAAGAGTTTTTTGTCTACTTTAAGCTCACAATATTTTTTTATGTTTCCTTCTAGAAGCTTTATGTTTCTAGCTTTTATGTTTAGAACTGTGATTTCTCTTTCTGTGTAGAACGAGGTAGGGCTCATTCTTTTGCCCTATGAATATCCAGCTGATATAGCACAATTGAATTGATTGAGAACCTTGGTTGAAAACAACCACTACACATACATACACACACATACACACACACACACACACACACATATATATATATATTTAGCATAAAGTCCTTAGCTGCTGATTGCAAAATCTAAGGCATGTATGGGTTTGTTTATTTTGTCTTTTTTTTCTTTTGCCCATTGGACACATTTTCCTGTTTCTTTATGTTTGTAGTAATTTTTTTATTGTGTAATAGAAATTCTGAATCATGTGTTGTAGAGACTCTGGATTCTTTTATTTTCTTATGAAAAGTGTTGAGTTTTGTTTTAGCAGGCAATTAAATTACTGATGGATCATCTTAAACTTGCAGAGGTTTTCTTGGGGCAAATTAGCTTCAGTTCTGCCCCTAGTCCTAGGACATATTCCCTAGCCCTTGGATGCTGTCTGCACTGTTAAGGCATGGTCCTTTTAGGTTCAATGGTAAATTCAAAGTGATACCAAGTCCCTCTATCTTAGCACTCCCAAACTGTATCTCCCCTGTGATAAGCATCAGCTGAAATCTCTGATAAACACTTTCAGACTTCTGGCTCTTGATTCTCCCCTGGCTCCTTGAGTTATTGCAAATGGACTCAGCCAAGTAGGCTGTCTTGAGCCTCCTGTCTTGAGCCCCCTGTCCTGAGCCCCCTGTCCTGAGCCCCCTGTCTTGAGCTCCCTGTCTTGAGCCCTGCGCTTCAAGTGACGACGCACTTCAGAGTACTTTCCTTGAAATGTTCGAAATCTCCCTTCAGTGCCTGGGACTGGCTGGGTCCTCCAGTGCTGTCTTGGAGAACTACCTCAGGCTTGGACTGAGACCTGCATGGAGACAGATACTAATTTCTCTTTTGGAGGAACTCTGTAACTCCCTATCATACAATGGGATTGACCAGATGGCAGAAGAAAGTTTGGGGCTTGTACCTATGAGGCCATGCTGGTCCCTGTGGCCAGCTTCAGTTCCCTGAGAATATCATGGAGAGCATATCATGTCCACTAACTGGTGCAGTATTTCTTTTACGGGACAGCATGAGATTGAGCTGTCAGAATGGTGCTGACACACCTGGAGTCCTGTGCACCCTGGGGAAGCCCTTAGATTCTTGCCCGTGTAATTTAATTGTACTTCCTTGAGAAAATAAGTGGCCTTGCTCTACATCAGTGTCATCAGCATCATCAATGAGGAGAACGTTACTTCTGCTCCCTCCACCTTTCCAGGGGCATCTGTGCGCTCCTGTGCTTCTGTCTTTCTCTACACTCCTTTTTTTGGCTGCCCCCACCCCCACCCCACCTGAAACACATTCACTGCAAGAGAAGGAATTTCTATTCTGTTTGTCTAGTGTCTAAGGCATTCCGTGAGCAGCACTTTACTATGCACAGAGTTACAGGACCTTAGAAAGACTAACGAGAGGCACATTCCCTCTGGTGCTTCTAAAGTAAGCAGAGCCTCAGCAGACCTGGCAGAGCCCCTCTCCCTATCCCAACTCTGATACGAGTCCTCTAAATCTGCAATTAAGAGGGTAAGGCAATGGCCATTTTAGATTATGGAGTGAGTGAGGAAGAAAGAGACCTCCCCCTGGTTTCAAACGTAAGCCAGAACTTTCAACTTAGAAGATAAAAAACTTGATTGATAAACTTACTCATATTGATCAAGTGACACTTCACTTCTCATTTGGCAGTTATTTCCTGTTCACATGCTCTCCCAGGCAAAAAGTGCAGAAGAAAAACGGATAAATATATGTAGGATTCTGGTCCCCATACTCTCTGTATCCCTAACAATGACACAGGAGTTAAGAAGAAACCATTTAGGCAGATAGTAAGGGTATGGGAGTCCTCAGTAAGGCTTTTCTCTTTAATAAAAAGCAGCCCCAAATATTTTTTTTTTTTTGAGACAGGGTCTCGTTCTGTCACCCAGGCTGGAGTGCCAGTGGCACAATCTCGGCTCACTGCAACCTCCACCTCCCAGGTTCAAGCGATTCTCTGCCTCAGTCTCCCAAGCAGCTGGGACTACAGGCACCCACCACCATGCCCAGCTAATTTTTGTATTTTTAGTAGACACGGGGGGGTTTCACCATCTTGGCCAGGCTGGTCTTGAACTCCTGACCTTGTGATCCACCCGCCTCAGCCTCCCAAAGTGCTGGGATTATAGGCGTGAGCCACCGCACCTGGCCCCGAAATCATTTTGTAACAAAGAGCAGCCTGTAAAGTTGAGCTGCAGTCAAAGACAAGCAAACTGGGAGCTTGCATGGGGGAATGCCGGCAGGAACTAGGGCCTAGACATGTTCAAGATGGCCGCTCTATCTTCCCTTCTCTTTATGGGCCACATGTACAGTAAAGAAGAGCAGACAAGATGGCAGGGATCAACTGGAAAGCCTATTTGCATAATAGGATTAGTGTGGGGCCACCACCCTTCCCAATCCTATGTAAACATCATACCTGATCGAACCAATCTATGAGCCCTATGTAAATCAGACATTGCCTCCTCAAACCTGACTATAAAACGCAGCCCATCCACCACCCACTGGTTCTTTACTCCCAGAGACCCCTTTCTCTATAGAGAAATCTAATTCTCTTTCTCTTCTCTTCTGCCTGTTAAACGTCTGCTCCTAAACTCCTCATGTGTGTCTGCATCCTCAATTTTCCTGGCATGCAATGACAAAACCCAGGGTATATACCCCAGACAACATAGCCGCTTCAACAATTGTTATCATTCAATATCCAGTAATATCCATTTATTTTAGTTATTTGAAAAAGTTAAATAAATGGTTCTCAACTGTGGCTGATTTTGTTCCTCAAGGGACATTTGGTAGTATCTGGAGACATGTTCAGTTGTCATGCCTGGAGGTTGCTACTAGTAAGCATCTAGTGAGTAGGAGCTAGGGATGCTGCTAAACATCCTATAATCAACGAGACAGTCCCCCACAGCAAGTACTAGGCTCAAAATGTCAATAATGCTGACATTGAGAAGCTCAGAGTTAAATGAATCAAAACAAGGCTGTCATTTTGAATGTGTTTTTCCTTCTGTATTTTTCAAGAGAAAAATTTTAAATTATTGTATTCTATAATATTTGCAAAGAGAATTTCAGTGGCAATGAAATAAAGTTAAAAAAAAAGATGGAAAAAATAAGAAAAATCTGCAATGTGTTTAGTACATATGCTGGGCCCTTTGGTATACTTTCTATGATTAGGTTACATAATTGTCTTTTATTTTTGTAGCATTATTTATGACGGCAGCCTCATTCTCACAGCCCAATCTCAAATCAGGTAACTGAAATCAGGGAATATTATGACATTTTATGACATCATATAAACAACAGTGAACACTACTTTTGGAGGTTCTAATCTGTAAAACAAATTAATTTAGGTATGCAAAAGAAAATTATTGAAATTATTGAAATTCAACACAGATTGTTTATTTGTCAAAAGATCATTTATTCCATTTGAAATTTCAAAATATCAATTGGAGAGTTAGTAAATAATAAAATAGTGAAGTTTCTTCACTCTTTTATTACTGTTCTCACCACTGTTATATTAAATAATGAATTTGACCTTTGATTGTTTAACTAGTACTCTAAAGCATCATACTTTGTATGTATAATTTGGTTAAATTGTCTTCAGCATAAGAAGAAACCATGAAAGGTTTTTTTAAACATTCTGTGTTTCAAGTGAACTTAAATTGGCAATCCCCTTAACACATCGAATAGATTTTTTTCAATTGTATTTTTTAGGTTTGAGAGAAAGATGTGGAGGAGGGAATCAATAGAAACTACATTTGAAACATTAGTAATTCCACAATAAATCTCCAGTTGTTCAGAGCCTAGTAATTACACGGCCAGAACCAAACCAAACTATGAAAATATTCATGAACATCTAAAAGTCCAAGGCTCTATGTCTTTCCTTTGTACCCCAAGTATTGCTTTGTCGGTAAAGCTCTGCATAAACTATTGCATATGATGCAGTGAGTTACTCCCTGAGACTCTGCTGTGGGGTCAGGGCCCGGCCTGAGAAGAGTGTGGCGACTGGCTGGCTGCCTTGTGGGCTCCTATCATCTTCAGCTGCTTCCCCTGACCATGCAGTTCATACTCCATGGGATTCCAGCTGAATTATTTGGACAGAATTTTAAATCCTTATTCCCCTTCCCCAGTAGGAAAAGCATCAAAAAACAATAAAAATAATGCATCTGACTTTTTTTAACCTAGGGAATGCCTAGAGGAGAAAATGATTTAATGAATCAAAGACTCTGGTTACCAGTGGGGCAGGATTCAGAACGATGACGTCATCCATGTTTGCCTTTGGGGCTCCCAGTTTCGCCTCCTCCTCCTGTGTTTGTACACCCCTGTGCTCTCTAGAATCGTACCCCACAACTCTCAGAGCACCCCACCTCACAGTCTAAACATCCTCTTCCTCTTCCCTCCTTCTGACTACAGGCAATGTTTATGAGGGCCATGTTCATTGTGCTGCATATAAAATAATCAGGTAACCAGTTTTAGAAGACTGAATTTTAACAGGTGTTCTCCTCTGGAATGACAGACACCTAACTCATAGAAATGACTTGTAATCATGGCCTGGGTTAGGAACAAGGATTTGGAGAAAGAAAGTGCCTTCAAATCACCCTACAAATAGTGTCGTCTACCCAGCCACAGGAAGACAAGCCCTGGGGATGCATTCAGCAGGCAGCAGGTCCTGTGGGTTCTACAGCGTCAAATTACTTGGAGCAAATGAGGTTTTTTAGGTAACACTATACTGAGTTCTAAAACATAATTAAAATGGATTTTGTACCAAATTCTATAAAATGTCAAAATGTCTTGCCTAAGTAGCTTAACCAAATCACTCATAATAAGTGTCCCCAGGAATGGAACCCAAATTGGCAGAAAACAAGTTCTAAGAAGGTGTGGTAGACAGGGTAATGGCCTTGAAAACTGTATGCGTCCTAATTCCCAGAACCTGGGAATATATCACATTACATGGCAAAGAGGAATTAAGGTTGCTGATGCAATTAACGTTGCTAATCAGCTGGCCTTAACATAGATTTATTATAGGTTATCCAGATGAGGCAAACATAATGATAAGAGTCCCTATAACTAGAAAAAGGAGGCAGAAGAGGTTGGAGTGATGTGCTGTGAGAAAGACTCAATTTACCATTGCTGGCTGTGAAGATGGCAAAAGGGGATCATGGCTCAAGAAACGTGAGAAGAGCTGAGAGAGGTGGCTCACGCCTCTAATCCCAACACTTTTGGAAACTGAGACAGGTGGATCACTTAACTTCAGGAGTTGGGGACCAGCCTGGGCAACATGGAGAAACCTGTCTACCAAAAAATCCAAAACTTAGCCAGGCATGATTGCTTACACATGTAATCCCAGCTACTTGGGTGGCTGAGGCAGGAGGATTGCTTGAGCCCAGGAGTTTGAGACCAGCCTGGGCAACATGGCAAGACCTCATCTCTACAAAAATAAATGAAAAGTTAACTGGGCATGGTGGTGCACACCTGAAGCCCCACCTACTTGGGAGATTGAGGCAGAAGTATCACTTGAGCCCAAGGAAGTCAAAGCTGTAATGAGTCAGGATAGCACCACCACACATCAGCCTGAGTGACAGAGTGAGACCGTTTCTCAAACAAAACAAAACAAAACTAAACAAAACAAAAGAAATGTGAGAAGCTTCTAGGAGCTGGAAAAGGCAAAAAAATGATTTTCCCATAGAACCTAGAAAGGAATGTAGCTTTGCCAACACTTTGATGTTAGCTCAGCAGTATGTGAGACTTCTGACCTCCAGAAATACAAGATAACAAGTTTATGTTGTTTTAAGTCATTAAAATCATGAGAATTTAGTGAGAATCACTAAATTCCTACAGCAGCCCTGGGAAACTAAAACAGATAGATGTTGGAGCAAATGGTTCTGCATAGGAACCATTGTGTCTGAAACGCAGGCCTTGAGAAAGACACCCAACAGCAACTTGTGGCTATGGTCTGCAAGCTTAGCCCTTGGTGCCTACCTATGGGATAGAGGAAGCACCTTCTCTGCCACTCCTAAATAGCCTGCAGATTCTGACTCTCCGTTCCCACTGTCACCATCTCAGTCTAAGCCTTTGTCATCTTTGGTGTAAATTTGTGGGAGTTCGGTCAGGCTGGTGGGAAAAATTTTAGTTATAGAAAATATACACAAACCCTATTGGAAGGCCTGGGGGTTTTTACATTATAGTACTTGTCTGAAGTCAGCCTTGTCCCCTTAGTTAAATAAATTAGCGTAGAAATGAAGGAATGTGGGGAGTTTATCTAGCTAGCTTGTTTACTCATATGGTCCTAAGACTAACCTTTGATTTACCTCAGGTGATTAATTACTTTCTGTGCGGGAAGTCCACACTGTCAATTACACTCTAGTGGTGTTGATTCAAGCCTTTGTCAATTAATCTTTACTGAATAAATGCTAGTCTCACTGGCTAGCTGAGGCCTTGGTCACAACTGTTTACAGCACTCTTCTGGGAGTCTGTAAGTGGCCCAGACACTCAGCCGAACTGGCAAAGCAGAATATCTGTGTCAGTGTACTGTATTCATTCATCATTGGGTCAGGGTCTGTGGGACAGACCCCTACATAAATTATTTCAACAGCTCTTGACTGGCCTCCCTTCTTCCAACTTTGCCTGCTCAACGCCAAGCTCCACACTTTAGAAGGGGATCCTTGTATACCTGACTCACCACCCGAAGGAAATGTCTTCAGAGATGTTCACTGCCCCAGGTAGGGCCCATGCTCCATGTAAGGCCATCCTCTCCAGGTGTAATCGTGCCAGGCTCCATTGCCCAATATGTGGCAAGTCAATACATGGAGACACCAAGAATTGTAGCAGAGAAAGAAGTTAATCATCAGGGATTCAAACAATGAGATAAGAGGAAACCTCACATCTGTCTTCCCAAGGAGTTTGGGGATAGGGATCTTAAGGGGTTTGGGATGGGTTGTGGACCTGGGGTCATGGATTAACGAAAGAGTAAAAGGTGAAGTCAGGGGACAGGGAGATGAAGAAACTGTATTTTTGTGTTGACTTAGTTTTGGGGTCTTCAGACTAGCTGGCGTCAGCCATTTTGCTGGTACTCAGGATCTGAAAAACGTCTTAAGTAATTTTTAAGCAAAACAGTCTTATGATTTTAACATTAGAGATTCTATCTATAGAAACGATGGGGAAGCAAATGGTCAGTGTCTAATGCTAGAATAGCTATAGGGAGATAGGCCAGAAGGCTACCTGATTAATGCTTAACTGTACTTTTGCCTAAAGTCTGGCATGTAATTTTCCTTACCTTATGGGGACAGTTTCATGGGCTCACCTTAAAGAATAGTAGGGCCAAGAACGAAATTAAGGCCCACATAAAATGCGTTACAAATCACATTAACAAACTGAGAAATAAAATATGTTATATTCTCCTGTCTTAGAAATCCAGACCCAAATTTAGAATTCTCAGACTTCTCAGAGTTTCAGGCCAGAACATTTCTACATGAGGAAAGCTGTTACCCAGGCCCTCTATGTTCATGTACCAAGTCCTAAGTCCCTGATCTGCACCTGATCCCCTTCTCTCTTTATCTCTGGTCTGTTTCATATCACGAGGGATCATGCCAACCCCAACTTCAAACTCCATTCCAACCCTTCACCAACAGCCACCCCTGGGCTACTCACCACGTCTACGAATACATGTTGGTGGAATGTCCTGACCTTGGAGGATGAACCCAGAGAATAGGCTGCCCAAGACACAGTTGCAGATGCAGAGCCATTGTGGAAGGAATTCTGGGAACACAGGGACCCAGAGCATGACCTGGAAGGTAGGACAATGGGTTCCAGATGGACACGTGTTCTTGGTCCTGCAGAGCATACTCCCCATGGGGAAGAACAGCAAGAAGAGCATGTCCTAATATGTGAGGACCGGGGCACGAGCTCTTTGTCAATGGTACTGCTTCTCCACCTACCCAGCCTTACCACTGACCACCTCATAGCTGTGCTTAGTAAGAACAAAGTGCATCTCACATCCTGTACCTAACAGGATACCTTTCACCTCTCTGCTCTTGCTGGAGCAACACTCATGTACGTGCTGTAAAGCAATTGATTGTTCATCTTTTTAAACTGTATTTTGTATTTTTTTGTGCCCTTAAACTTTTGGGCACAGCAAGCTGTTAATTACTAGTAATTGATTAACTGACCTGATTTTGTAACATGAACATGGAGAGCATTAATTAAATTAAAGAATTGAAAGGCATCATGTTTTATTCATTAACAATGGGTAGAAAATATCAGACAGTCATGAGGAATATAATCCACTCAAGGGTCAGCTGTTTTCCCATCAGATACGAGGGCATTAGAAAGTGACAATAGTAAAGACATGTCATTCTGGAACTAGAAGAGATATTCAGATCAGTGAAGTAAAATTATATAGGAACAAAAAGGTCTGTGCTAGCATCATGATCTCAGCATGGTGAGCAGGACAATATTAAAGGGGCTCTCACTCTCTGCCTGAAGGCTTCCTGAAAGTGTTAACAATATAATTACTAGACACTGAATCTTGGGGAAGTAGTTGGAGTCTAGATGCCCATTCTGACCAAGGGATCTGTTGACAGTGCTCACCTTGGTTTACCTTCACAAAGGCAGCATTTCCTTACTTTCAAGAAGCTTGATGTCTAACCCGGCCTCTTCACCACGGCTAAAACACACACAAAAAGAGAACTCAGTAGAACAGTGGCAACCCTACTGATTTTTAAAGGATGTGGATTTCAACAAAGAATCTACCCTGTTCTTCCGTAGAAGAGCCCAGTGGGTGGAATGATGCCCCTCACTCAAGGCGAGGGCAGAGCTTGTAAGAGAACTGATCATTAAGTCCTGAAAAAGGCAGTGAGAACTTACAAGTGCATGGTACGTTTTGTAAGATCTCACAGAAGACCCAGGTCACTGAAAACTGGAAGATGTCTTTGCAGTGTAGAAAGCATTTTAGCTGGGTGAAACTGCACTAATTAAGATGCATCATGGGTAGAGGGGAAATCAAAGAACCAGAAAAGAAATAACTACTGTTTTAGAGACATAAGTGTCTGGATTCAAATACCGACTCTACCATTTATCATTTGTACTAACTTTGGATGACTTTAAGAATTTTTTTTTGTCTCAGGTTTCTTATTTTTAAAAATGTAGAGGCTATTTGGTATCAGCATCGTAATGGGATGCAAAATGAAACAGAATAATAATTATTAAAAAGTTTAGGACAATTTATGAAGAACCTGCATGTACTTCTTCTCATGTGGGATGCTGTTGCAATACATCCATTTCGTTTAAGGTAGATTGATCAATTCAAAGCATAAAATAAACTGATAAAAGTGGATGGTATGGGCACAACTGTAGATAATCACTAACTTGCAAAAAACAATCTGGAAAGAAGAGGTATTTTGTCCACCTTGCACATGTTATAAGTTTCCTCTAATCTGGCAACTTTATTATCCCCAGCATCTATGGAATAAGTCAAATTCACATATGACATAGACTCAGAGAATCTCAAAGGTGAAAGAAAAACTTTTTTAGCAAAATTGGCTCATTCCTTTTTTGAGTTTTCTACTCTCCTCTCTCTCTGCTTTATATTTTGCTGCCTTTGGCAGTGGAATATGGTTTATATAAAGTAAATAATTCCTCATTATACCCCAAGGGCATAGAATGCATCCAAGGCTGCCAATCTAACTCATGGAACCATGTGTTGATGATCTGAGGGAGGAAAGCTTATAAGCGTTGCAAATTGCTACCAGGCTATTGCAGCTTCAACGGCAATGTGGAGACTTATTCTTCCCACATTTGTTCCCTAAAGCAGAGTATATTTCAAACTTTTGAATCTTTCATTTCCATTTCTCTACCACAAGAAGATATAAAGCCGCTCAGACACTTGCCGGTTAAAGTACTTGAGCTCCAGGATAAATACTTAGGAATAGAGCCAGTCAGATTTGTCTCCTAGCTTTTGTCCCTTTTCTCTTCTAGTGAGGAAATTGCACTTCATTAGCTTTGTGACTTTAGAAAGCCACTTCGCCTTTCTAAATCTCAGTTTCTTCAATTGCAAAGTAGTAATGATATTTAAAACACATCACTGCTGTCAGGGTTGTACAGAGTAACCCTTAGCTTTTAAACCACTTGCAGAGTGCCTGGCGCATAAATAGAAGCCATAACTCTTATTACGCCCTTTGCTCTTCACACTGTATTGTTTAACTTCCTTGTTTTATAAATTATGGCATTGTTTATATAAAAATGAAATGCATAGACATTCAAGTTAATGAGTTCTGACAAATGTATATACCTGTATACCCACTTCATACAACAAGATATTGTTTCCATCATTCCTGAAAGTTTTTTTGTGTACCTTTCCAGTAAGTTTCCCCACCTCCCATTGAAAATCATTTCTAAACTCTAGCAGATTTCTAGCTTAATCTAGCATCGATTACTTTTGTCTTGTATGGTATATCAATGAAATTATATGACATCTCATACTATGCATCTGCCATGTTCACTCAATTTAATGTTTTTGAGATTCATCATCCATATTGTTGCTTATATTAAGGTAGTAGATTTCTGATTGCTAAATATGAATGTATTACAATATATTTGGCTATTTTCCTCTTGATTGACATTTGGATTATTGCTAATTTCAAGCTGTTATTAATAAAACTGCTAACATTCTTTTCTTGCACAAGTTGTTTTGTTGATACACGTTTCCTATTTTTCTGTTTCTTTTTTTTTTTTTTTTCAGAGAAAGAGTCTCTCTCTGTTACCCAGGCTGAAGTGCAGTGGTTCAATCATAGCTCACTGCAACCTCAACTTCTTGGGTTCAAGTGATCCTCCAGCTTCAGGCTTCTGAGTAGCTGAGATTATAGGTACTCACCACCCCACCTGGCTAATTTTTAAAAATTTTTTGCACAGACAGAATCTCGCTATCTTGCCCAGGCTGCTCTCAAACTTCTGGCCTCTAGTGATCATCTGCCTTGGCCTCCCAAGTGCTGGGATTATAGGCATGAGCCACTGTGCCCAGCCTGAATATGTTTTTATTATTATTCAGGGTAAATATTATTATCATATTAAATTAAATACTACTCAGGGTAAATGCCTAAGTGTTGAATTTCTGGGTCATAGAGTAGATACACATTTAACATTATATATGCTACATCGTTCTCTGAAGTGGTTGTATTATTTTTCACTTCTGACAGCAAGGTGTAGGAAGCTCAGTTGCTGCACATCTTTGCCAGCCTGTGCTATTCGCAGTCTTTCTGTTATAGCTGACCTAGTGTATCTAAAGTGGTATTTTATTATTGTTTATTTTGAATTTCCCTGACTCCAGTGATTTTGAGCACCTTTTCTTGTGCTCACTGGTCATTGAGCTAGCTCCTTCTCACTACGGTCTTTTTGAGACCTTGTCTATTTTATTTTATTTTTTTCAAAACTGGGCCTTTCTTTTAATTATTGATTTACAGGAAATTTTTAAAATATGTTATGAGTAAAAGTGTTTTGTTAGATATACATATAATGAATATTTTCAGACTGTGATTTACCTTATTGTCATAATGATATGTTTTTAAGGGAAAAAAATTTTAATTTTGACATAATTCAATTTATATATATTTTTCTCTCATTATTAAGGCTTCTTTTTCTCTAAAAAATCTGGCTAAACTCAGTGTAGAAAGATATTCCTTTATGTTTCTTTATGGAAGTTTTTTTTTTTTAATTCAACCTTTTACATTCATGGTTCTGATCCATCTTGAATTAGTTGTTACATACGGAGTGAGTAGGGTACAATGTTCAGCTTTTTCCAAGCAGAGTATTCAGTTGTTCCAATGCATTTTGTCTATAGGCTCCTTTTTGTTTTTGTTCTTTCATAAAAATTTAAGGGGTACAAGTGCAGTTTTGCTACATGGATATATTGTGTAGTGGTGAGGTCTGGGCTTTGGTGTACCCATCACCTGGATGATGTACATTGTACCCATTAAGTAATTTCTATCCCTTGCCCCTCCCACCGTCCTACCCTTCTGAATCTCCAGTGTCTGTTATTCTACACTCTACGTCCCCGTGCATGAATTATTTAGCTCCCACTGATAAGTGAGAACAGGAGGTATTTGGCTTTCTGTTTCTGAGTTGTTTCATTTCAAATAATGGCCTCTAGTTCCACGCATGATGCTGCGAAAGACATGATTTAATTCTTTTTAATGGCCGAATAGTATTCCATTGTATACATTTATCACATTTTCTTTATGTAATCACTTAGGTTGATTCCATGACTTTGCTGTTGTGAATAGAGCTGTGATAAACACATGAGTGCAGGTATTTTTTTTTTACATAATTTCTTTTCCTTTGGGTGGATACTTGGAAGTGGAATTGCTGGATCAAATGGCAGTTGCACTTTTAGTTCTTTGAGAAATCTCTATACCATTTTTCAGAGAGGTTGTACTAATTTACATTCCCACCAACAGTGTATAAGCATTCCCTGTTGTCTGCATCCTCACTGATATCTATTGTTTTTTGACTTTTTAGTAGTAACCATTCTAACTGGCGTAAGATGATATCTCATTGTGATTTTGATTCACATTTCCCTGATGATTAGTGATGTTGAATATTTTTTTCATATGCCTATTAACTGTTTGCACAGAAAAGACTCCTTGGCAACTTGGACATAAAATAATAATTGGTTAATTTGCAGGTCTATGTCTAGACCCTGTTCTTTTTCATTGATTTATTTGGTTTGTCCTTATACAAATACTACATTTCCTTGATTGCTGTAGTTTTGTAGTAAATCTTGTTTAAGGTCACTAAAACAGGTCTATCTCTTCTTTCCAATCTATATGGCTTTTTTTCTTGCCTTATTATCCTACCTATGACTATCAGCATAATGTTGAATAAAAGCTATGATAGTTGGTGTCATTACTGTTTTCTGGTTTCATGTAAAATATATCCAATATTTCACCGTAAGTTATGATGTTAACTATTGGTTTTTCATAGATATTATGATAGATTAAAGAAGTTGCTTTTATTCCTAGTTTTCTGAGAGTTTTAAAAAATCATGAATAGGTATCAAGTTTTGTCATATGCCTTTTCTGTATCCATCAAGTTACTCGTAAGATTTTTACTCAGTTAATGTAGTAAAATATGCTGATTTGGAACATAAGTAAGCCTTACATTCTTGAAATAAGTGTCATGCAAATGATACATTATCCTTTTTATGTAAGGCTGGATTTGATTTACTAATTTTTGTTAAAGACTTATACATCTATGTTCATGACAGATATGGTCTATAATTTACCTCTTTGATGTTTCATGTTTGGAGTCAGGGTATTGCTAGGCTCATAAAATAAATTGGTACAGATTGACCTAACTGGAACTGTGAAAAATACTCACTATATAATCTAATTGCCAAATCCAACCCCCATTATCAAATTAATGAGCAAAAGGCAGAATAATTTTTGTCAGAAAAATATTCCTTTATTTTTCAATTCAAATAAACATTATTGATATGCACTCCTTTGATAACCATCTTCTAAATTATAATTCTAAGATAGATAGGTAAATAAATAGATTTAGATGAAGACACACACCTTTGTTGCTATAAAAGTGACACACCCTTGCCTTCAACGTTCCCTATAGATATTTTCTTTGCTTTGTCCTCAAAGACTCATCCTCAATAGCAATACAATCTTTGACAAGACCAAAAGAGGGAAGACATAAGGACACATGCAAATAAAAGTTGTTAAAATTCTGCTATTCCATTCAATAATATAGCTGTACTACTAGCATTGACAACATGTTAAACCTAAACCCCTCATTTCTAATACCATGATTTGCTTTTAACAGAAATATGCATAATATGTGGAAAGTCTAGAAGTCCAACCAGGATGATTCAACTTTAAATAAAGAAGGCTACCGAGGCTATTAATACCATTATTTTGTCTCTTTGACTTTATCCTGGAGGTTTTTATATCCCTTGGGCAACACACCCCAGTAAAATTCAGAAGGTGATAGGCATGCAGTTCCTTTGCAAGGTGGGAAGAGGGCTGCTTAAAAAGTGGGGACGGTAAAATAGAATTGGTATTATGCCTTCGCCTCAGATGCTTTTGTAGATAGATCACTTTTAGAACACACTATATCCATGGAAGTTTGAAACACTGGAAAATGATTTCCAAGATTTCCTTGGAAAGTCTTCATGTGCCCCACAGCTATGCCTACAAGTGGGTGAAAACTTTTGGCCCTCTCAATATCTTTTCTTTCCATTGTTATTAACAGAATCCCAGTTTCCTTTGGGGCATTGTGCACAGCTAAAATATTCACCTTGCAAGACTGACTTGCATTATGACCCAGTTATTGCTGATGAAACCTAAACTGAGTTGCTGGGGTCGGGGTGGAGGGCCTGTCTTTTGAAGCAATTGTTTTTCTGATAAAATGGAACCAATTCAGCTGGCACATTCCCTCGTCTTTCACTTTCCCTCCTTTGTCTCCCTGGAATGCAAACAATCTCTGGAGGTGTAGCAGTCATCTTACGACCAGCAAAACAAAAACCACATGTTCATAATGGAAGAATAGATAAATCCAAGGAGACTGGGTCTTTGTTGATCACCTTAGGAGCCTGCACCAGCCTCAAGCTGGTACATCCAGATTTTTAATGGATGAGAAAAATAAGCCCCATTGTTTAAGCCCTTGTTGTCAGAGTTTTCTTTCATTGGCTCCAAATCCTAACTGAAACAAGGGATGCTTTTCTTATCCATGCCTTGAGGAATACATGATTTAAATTTCTGGCCTGAAAGATTTTGCTAAATACTATAGGGAATGCTAATGAACTGCTATGCAATTATATTTACATATTATTCTAGATGATAGTTTCTCTAATATAAATAAAACAAATTTATAAAATAAATGTTCTGAACATCAACTGAAATATTACAAGGTTTTAGTAGGCATCACATTCTTATCATTTTCGTTCTTGGAAATAGTAAGCAGTCAGTAAATATTTTCCCAACAACTGACACAAAGGAGTAAAAAGGCCAATTTGAATATTTTTTTTTTACTTAATAATAAATACTATAATTAATGTTTGAGAGTAACTTGGGAAAAAACTATAAATTCAATTCTACTGTTCATAGAGTAGTTACACATCACAATATCTGGGGGACTGGAAATAAGATACAATATAATTTAATATTTGAGTAATGAGGGAAACATCACCTGAAATGAGAATGATGATTTAAAACTTGCAACCTAATACATTTGTGAAAATTT
>NW_026652293.1:65763477-66096510 GCF_009828535.3 Hylobates moloch | reverse complement strand
TCTCCTGCCTCAGCCTCCAGAGTAGCTGGGACTACAGGCACCTGCCAGCACGCCCGGCTAATTTTTTTTTTTTTTTTGTATTTTTAGTAGAGACGGGGTTTCACCATGTTAGCCAGGATGATCTTGATCTCCTGACCTCATGATCCGCCTGCCTCCGCCTCCCAAAGTGCTGGGATTACAGGCGTGAGCCACTGCGCCCGGCCTGGGACTCTGTTTTGACTCTCAGACGAAAAGAGCTGAGAAAAATGAATTACACAAAGCTTCACATTCCCAACTGGCAAAAAACAAAAAAGGTACCATGCCCATGATTAAAGGAAGAATAAGGTGCTTTCCTTGAGTCATGTTGAGAAGCAAGAATCGCTGAGCAAATAAGATTGACACAGGAATATCAATAGTACTAAAAACAGGTACTGACTAAGATTGCATCCTTGAGAGGATCATCTAAAACTGAGCTGGGCCAAGGTCGGGATCAGAGCCAACACCTAGAGGAAGCAGGGCAATCGGACTGTGAGGACTGATCCAAGGATAGAGCTCACAGGGGCTGGCAGAAGAAGCAAAGACAAATTTATTGCAGCAGGGCCTCTTTCAATTCCTTGAATGAAAGAGTGAATTCACATAGTGTACGGGCAAGAATATCTCAATTTAGAATCTGAGACACATGTTTATTTCCAAGGCCTCTTACAGAGGAAGAAGGTATTTGACTTGAGAATTAAGACACCTTTATAATCTCACCTTTCCAGTCTACTACTTAAGCTATAAAGTAAGAATATTGCTATATTTGTCTTTAAGGATAAAATAAGATAGGATGAAAGCACCATGAAAAGCTAAATGCATCAAAAATATGGAAATCATTGTAATGAGCAAAGCGTGGCAATGCCCTGTAGTCAAACTTGGCTGGACGCCATCTCCCTCACCTTTCCATCTCTTTCCTCTCTCCTCTTGGCCTATGCTAACTCCATTTAACATAGAAAGGAATCTCATTCCTTTCTCAAATCACACAGGCCATACATGTTCACACACACACACACACACACCCTGGTATGTCATGGATGATGCTTGTCTTACCAAATCTGCACTAGTCTAGGAGTAGCTGCTGGTGGCCGATGTCTGTTCTGATTGACAGTGTCTTGCAGTACCAGTGATGAAAGATTTTTAAGGTCATCCCTGTTTGCATGCGTAGTGGTTTCTTTTTGCACAATTTTGTATATTTTTTTAATTTTACTTGGAAGAGATGGACTACTGAATTTGCCCCTACTCTCAATATTCTCCCTGCCCTCCCACAAGGCCTTTTTGACTGGAGTTGAGGAGCATTTTACTGCTCAACTTGCACTAGGGTATTTTAAAGAGAACAAATCTCTAAATAAATAACGGGGCTGCAAATAGACATGATATGATTTTACACTTTACTAATTGTAGACAGGAGGCTGGGCGTGGTGGCTCACACCTGTAATCCCAGCACTTTGGGAGGCCGAGGTGGGCAGATCATCTGAAGTCAGGAGTTGGAGACCAGCCTGGCCAACATGGTGAAACCCTGTCTCTACTAAAAATACAAAAATTAGCCAGGCATGGTGGTGTGCATCTGTAATCCCAGCTACTTAGGAGGCTGAGGCAGGAGAACTGCTTGAACCCGATAGTTGGAGGTTGCAGTGAGCCAAGATCGCACCACTGCACTCCAGCCTGGGTGACAAAACGAGACTCTGTCTCAAAAAAATAAATAAATAAATAAAGAATTGTAAACAGGCATGTAGGCAGTAGACAGGAGTGCATTTAGAGAGTCTAGTCACTGGTGGGCAATATTTTCACCCCCTCCTCCCGCCCCCTGGCTGCCCTTTAAGTGGAAGTGAAAGTTCCTAAGAAATTTATTGTCTAACATTTATAGGAAATTGCTCTTCTCATGTTACTATATGAACTTTGGTGAGAGGTAAGGACAAGAATTTTGTATCTCTGCCAACAGTTAATGTTGATAAAGGTTTTAATTTGAGGAGTTTTGCTAATTAAATCATTAACTGATGTGAGAAAACTCTTAATGAGCCAAATATTTTGGATCAGGGAATTCCACGGCATTTTACAATGCTTTTATTTAGAGCCGAAATGGGAAACATGTTTCCGTTTACAACCACCATCACATTCAATACAATAAAATAGATGTGGGTCATAAGAGCAAGTGCCCCCATGTTGTCATGAAAAAGACGCTGGTGCCAAAGAGCCAATTAGTTGCAGCCCTTACTCTTTAAATAACCACCAGACATCACTTTCCTTCTGAAACTTCCTTATTCTGAAATATAAGTGAGTAACTGATGAGCCAGTGAAGGAGAGAGATTTCCATCCTTCCAGAAATTCAGGTTTAAATTAATGGAGCTTCCGCTGGTGAAACCTACTCACAGGGAAAACACTAACATTTTAACAAAAGTGTAGGTAACTTTATTTTATTTAGGAGAGAAATGGAGTTAACAGTGAGGCATGTTGGATTTGAAAAACTGGTGATAATAGAAAGAGAAATATAATATATTACTACAGAATTTCTGCCAGCAAGAAGACTGAAAAAAAAGGGAAAAAGCCTTTTTCCTTCTCCCAACATCTGCCTCCAGGCTAAGAACAAATTATCTGTAACCATCAGAAAAGGGGCGGCCTTCTCTGTAATGTCAGTCAAGATGTAAAAATGAAAGAGATGGATGGAGCTGGAAACCATCATTCTCAGCCAACTATCACAAGGACAAAAAACTAAACACCGCATGTTCTCACTCATAGGTGGGAACTGAACAATGAGAACACCTGGACACAGGAAGGGGAACATCACACACCGGGGCCTGTAGTGGGGTGGGGGGAGTGGGGAGAGATAGCATTAGGAGATATACCTAATGTAAATGAAAAATTGATGGGTGCAGCACACCAATATGGCACATGTATACATATGTAGCAAATCTGCATGTTGTTCACATGTACCCTAGAACTTAAAGTATAATTAAAAAAAAAATATATATATATATATATAAAGAGCACATCCAAGGGGCATCACTGAGGAGAGTTTTAATGAAGGGGCTATTTCAAAACTATGTGAAGGTCGATGAAAACCAACAAGGGGTTTATCGTACCTTGTAGGGCTATTGCCACCCCAGACCCAAGGGACAAGCAGAGGGAGCCCACAGAGTTGCTCAGAGGGCACCTGAGGTTGGAGAAAGGGCCAGCTGATGGGAGTATGACCTTTGATGAAGGTGTGCACTCGCTCAGGGTATCCTGGCAGAGAGGGATCCAGAAAATGCACTTGACCTTCCCTTTCTACCACTCTCTGACCTCTTGTCAGTGCTTCCAATGATCCAACCCTAAAAGAAACCAGAGAGCAAGGAACCTATTGATGCAGCACAAATGAATCAGCCTCCCAGGAACAAAGCAAACTCAAGAAAGGCAGAGTGCATGCAGGGAGGTAAGCTGAAAACCTCCAGCACAAGTCTACGGGGTGCTTGATGCTTTCTAAGGTTGCAGTAATATATGCAACAGATGCACGCTCTCCCTCTCACTCTCTCTCTTGCTGTCTCTACACACACACACACACACACACACACACACACTGACTTTTACCCTCTCCCCTAATTCTGCTATCCGTGCTTCTATTTATTCTGAAACTAATACTGTCTCCCAAACAGCTAAGGAAAAGAAAGGCAGAGGGAGAGTTCTTTAACCACAATTAAATTAAGTCGGAAATCACTTTGTATATGTGTGTGTGTGTGTATATATATGTATTCATATGGAAAATCAATCAGTAATCAATACACACATTAATTTAAACTAAATGAAAATAAAAACACAAATATCAAAATTTCTGGAAAGCAAGTAACCCAGTGCTTACAGGGAAATCTGTAGCATAAAATACATATATTAAGGAGGAAGAAAACTCGAATAGCTAAGCTTCCTCCTTAAGGATTGAGGGGAAATGAGCAAATCAAGCTTTAGAAAAGTAGAAAGAAATAGAATAACAAAGATAAGAGAAGTAATCAGTGAAATAAAAAGCACATGATAGATTAATACAAACAACAGCTGGTTATTTGAAAAATTTAACAAAATTAATAAAATTCTATTTACACTGATAAAAAAGAAGGAAGACATGTTTTCCAATATCAGAAATTTGAAGTGATGAAAGGACATCACCATAGATAGTACAGCTATTAAAGATAATAGAATATTACAAAAAACTTTGTATCAATAAATTCAGTAGCTTAGATAAAATGGAACAATGCATTAACAGACACAAATTTCCAAAACTGACTCATCAAGCAAAAGAAAATTTGAATAGCCTTATGTCTATTTTTTAAAATTGTATTTGTAATCTAAAAACTTTTCCAAAAAGAAAATTCCAGACCTCTACAGCATCACTGATGAATGCTCTCTAACATGAAAAAAAAGAGAGAAAGGGCCAGGCACGATGGCTCACACCTGTAATCCCAGCACTTTGGGAGGCCGAGGAGGGCAGATCATGAGGTCAAGAGTTCGAGACCAGCCTGGCCAACATGGTGAACCCCCGTCTGTACTAAGAAAACAAAAATTAGCCAGGCGCGGTGGTGCATGTCTGTAATCCCAGCTACTCAGGAGGCTGAGGCAGAAGAATCACTTGAACCCGGGAGGCGGAGCTTGCAGTGAGCTGAGATTTCGCCACTGCACTCCAGCCTGGGCAACAGAGCAAGACTCCATCTCAAAAAAAACAGAGAGAGAGAGAGAGAATTCATCCTACACAACCTCTTTCAAAAAGTAGAGGAGGCAATGCTTTCTCGATTTATTTAATGTTACCAAGGCTACCATGATTATAAAATCAGAGAAAGACATTATTAAAAAAAAGAAGAAGAAGAAGAAAACCATAGCTCACTCCCCCTCTTGGACATAGACACAAAATTCCCTAGCAAAATATCAACCAATCGAAACCAGCAATTTATAAAAACAACAGCACTGACATTAGAGGCTCTGGAACTCTCAGTGAAGCCAAGGTAATGGGAGAAGGCACAAAAGGAAGCATCGTCCCCACGGCACCTACGCAGGTCTGGGGCTCAGCTGCTGAGGCCCAGCGAAGATGACAGTGTTGAGTCTCCACTCTGGTCTCTTGCCTCCCACTTCCCCACTCTGCCTGTAGACGTCTGTGGCAGCAACCGTGTCGATGCACTCAGAAGAGGATTACACCTCTGTAAAAACATTTACTTTGAGGACATGGCCATGTATTTCTCCCAAGAGGAGGGAGGGTTCCTTGGTGATGCTCAGAGACTCCTATACCACGATGTGATGCTAGAGAACTTTGCACCATGGCCTCACTGGGACTTGCACCTTCTAAGTCTCATGTAGTTGCCCAAGTTGAGTATGAGGGAGATCTCATGCTCCAGCCTCAGAGAAAGGGTCTGGGACAGAACCCACCCCTGTGCTCTCAAACACTGGCCTACACTGAATGTCTCTGGAGGTATGCACATATGCCTTTAACAGTCCTTGGACGCCAGCTTCTCAGTTGCAGTCAGATTTTCTTGAGTCTAGGCACCACCTCTGCACTGTGTTCCGCACCCCCAGGACTGGTAAAACCCATTTGCAGAGGAGTATGTTGGAGAACAGCCTCTCCCCCTGTGCTACAGCTCAGCCATGTGTCCGCTCTCTGGTTGTTGGTATGAAACAGAGGCTGAGGAGGCACCTTCAGCAGAGGAATTCTGTGGAAGGGGAGTCACAGTGAGCCCCAAGGCCAGCTCATCCACCCAGAAGGCCCGCTGTGTGAAATGTGGGACATAGTCTTGAAAGATATTTGGCCGTGTGCCAGGGAAGACATCCCAGAAATGGTACACCTATGGGGCATGAGGAAGATGGTTATGAGTCACTGCAAGCCTTCGCCAACATCAGGAGTGGTACAGTGGGGAGAAACCCTCAAGAAATTTTAAAAACATCTGCTCTTCTAAAGATACCATTGAGATAAAAAGCAAGCTACATATTGGGAAAATTATTCTTAATGCAGATATCTGATCCTAAACTTGGATCCAGAATATATAAAGAGCTCATAAAACTCAATAGCAAAAAAACCAAACAAACAATTTATTTAACAAAGGGCAAAATATTAGAAGACACTTCCCAGAAAGGTATGTAAAAAATAAGAAACAGGCACATGAACATACGCTGAACATCGTTCATCATAAGGTGAAAACCATTTTTCTCATCATGTAATCTTTCACTCAAGAAATATTCATAAGGCATCTATTATGTTCCAAACACTCTAGGCACTGAGAAATGATAAAAAAGATAAATGACTCCTCTCATACCTTACACAAAAATTAACTTAAAATAAATAATAGGTTTAAATGAAAAGGCTACAACCATAAAACTTAGAAAAAAGTATAAGAGTAAATCTTCATGCACTTGGGTTAAGCAAAGCCTTCTTATATATGACACCAAAAGCACAAGTGACAAAATAAAAAGTAGATAAATTTAACTTCATCAAAGTTAAAAATCGTTGTGCTTCAAAGAACATCATCAAGAAAGAGAAAACAACCTACAGGATGGGAGAACATTTTCACAATCTATCCATCTGACAAAGGTCTAGTATCCAGAGTTGACAAAGAACTTAAACAAATTTACAAGAAAAAAACAAACAACCCCATTAAAAAGTAGGCAAAGCACATGAACAGACACTTCTCAAAAGAAGACATTCATGCAGCCAAAAAAGCATATGAGTAAAAAGCTCAACAACACTGATCATTAGAGAATTGCAAATCGAAACCACAATGAGATACCATCTTACACCAGTCAGAATGGCAATTATTAAGAAGTCAAGAAGCAACAGATGCTGGTGAGGTTGCAGAGAAAAAGGAACACTTGTACACTGTTGGTGGGAGTGTAAATTAATTCAACCATTGTGGAAGATCTAGAAGCAGAAATACCATTTGACCCAGCAATCCCATTACTGGGTATATATCCAACGGAATATAAATTATTCTATTACAAAGATACATGGATGCATATGTTCATTGCAGCATTAGTTACAACAGCAAAGACATGGAATCAACCCAAATGCCCATCAATGATAGAAAAGAAAATGTGGTACATATACACCATGGAATACTATGCAGCTATGAAAAGGAATGAGATCATGTCCTTTGCACAGACATGGATGGAACTGGAAGTCATTATCCTCAGCAAACTAACACAGGAACAGAAAACTAGACACCACACGTTTTCACTTATAAGTGGGAGCCGAACAATGAGAACACATGGACAGGTGGTGGGGAACAACACACACTGGGACCTGTCGGAGGCAGGGAGAGGGAGAGTATCAGGAAGAATAGCCAATGGATGCTGGGCTTAATACACAGATGGGTTGATCTGTGCAGCAAACCACCATGGCACACGTTTACCTATGTAACAAACCTGCGTATCCTGCACATGTACCCAAGAACGTAAAATAAAAGTTGAAGAAAAAAAAAAAAGAAAAGAAACTTCACAAAATGGGAGAATATATTTCCAAATTATAAGTCTGGCAAATGACTTGTATCTTGATATATAAAGAATTCCTATAACATATAAATTGGAAATAATCTAATTTTAAAACATACAAAGGATCTGACAGATATTTCTGCAAAGAAAATATACAAATGGCCAATAAGCACATGATGAAATGCTCAATCTCATTAACCATCAGAGAAATGCAAGTTAAAACTACAATAGGATACTCCTTCACACACTTGAGGGTGGCTATACTAAAAAAGACAGATAATAATAAGTGTTGGTAAGGAGGCAGGGAAATTGTAACATGGTGCAGCCACTTTCTAAAGCAATCTGGAAGTTCCTTAAAGGGTTAAATATGGAGTTGCTATATGACCCAGCAGTTTCACTCTTAGGTGTATACCCAAGGGAAATGAAAGCATATGTCAACACAAAAACTTGTACATGAAAGTTCATAGCGCATTATTCATAACAGCCAAAAAGTGGAAAGAATCCAAATGTCATTGACTGATTACTGAATAAATAAAGTGTGATACAGTCACGCAATGGAATGAAGTACAATCAGCTCTCCCTTTCTGTGGGAGATTGAAAATTTTTTAAAAAACAATAAAAAATAGCAAACAACAGTAAAAAACAAATTTTAAAAATTTGATATAACTATTTACATAGCATTTATGTTATATTAGGCATTATAAGTAATCTAGAGATGACTTAAAGTATATAGGAGAATAGAAGGATGTGCATAGTTATATGCAAATATTATACCATTTTATATAATAGGCTTGAGCATCTGTGGATTTGGGTATCCACAAGGTGTCCTAGAACCAATCCCGCACGGATACCTAGGGACCAGGGATGACTACTGATATCATGTTAGGATGTTGAAACATTGCACTAAATAAAAGAAGCCAGACACAGAAGACCCCATATTGTGTATTCCATTTACATGAGATATCGAGAATAGGCCAATCTAAAGAGACAGTAAGTAGATGAGGAGTTGGTTAGAAATTACGGTGAGGGGTTGGAAGAATGAGGAGAGAGGGATGATGTGTGAGTTTTCTTTTGGAATGATGAAAATATTCTCAAATTGATTGTGGTGATGGTTGCACAACTCTGAATATACCAAAGACCATGGAAGTGTCCACTTCAAATGGATGAATTATATGATATGTGAATTATATCACAACAAAGCTGTTACACTTTTTAAAAGATACATGAAGTCTCTCTCCATAATAAGGACTTCATAACTAAAATGTCTGAATGTAGTGGGATTGGAATGGAGAAAACAAAAAGCAAACAAATAAGTATTCCATGAAATTTTGGATAGTGATAAATACCATTGAGACAACAGAGCAGGATGATGCCATAGCACTGACTGCGGAAAGGTGTAATTTAAAGTGGATGGTCAGGAAGTACCTCTTAAGGCGGGAGTGGTGTGATAAAAGGGGCAAGCCCTACAAATATCTAGGTTCAATGAGTGCAGATTCACAAAGCCCACTGCATTACAACTCTTCAGAAAAATATGAAGTCCCTATTGACACAATGTACATAATTGAAACTCAATGTGGGTAAGAGAAATGAAGATCTGGGACTTTGATTACTAATTCCCTGAGCCGCTTACATATTCAGTTAGTGGGTGAGAGATGGTATAACTAATTCTAAATAGTAGATAATCTCAGACTTTAGAAAGAAGCTGAAATGCACCCCTTCCCAACATACACACAAAAAGCACCTGCCGTTCTCACACAGAAGTCACTTTCCCTTTGGTTCTGTCTCTGTGGCAGGCTGCCAAAGCTCCCACTGAATTATGACGGTGGTGGGAAACCTTATAAATATTTCACAAAATAAAATTCATGTCGTGGCTGCCACAGTGGTGTAAGGCCCAGAGAGCCTGTGTGTCAAGCTTAGTCACAGGCAGCTCTGCCAGTGTTGGGAATACGGTATTGACAGAGATTAGTGATGTGGATGCCAAAATGATGAAATTTATTTATACATGCTTGGTCAAAATGTAATTACAAAGAATTGATCTATTTCAGCAAAGCCCAGTTTCAAGCGGATCTGCCCCCACTTGGAATCTCAGCATCACGTACTGCTGACACAGCCCTTGACCTGGAGCGGCGCTGAGCACAGATGGCTCCAGAATGCAGAAGCCATGGAAAGTCAGGGAAATCGCTCTGGGAAGTCCAGCCTGCATGCAGAAAGCCAGGTTCTCATAGAGGAGAGTTATCTTTAATTTATACTTCATGTCCTAGTTCTGACTTCATGGCCCAGGACACAATGTTGTTAGAGACGGCGTAATACCTTATGCCTTCTTTGAAGCTCAGTTTATCTATGAATTGGCTAAAATAATTTATTCACTGACATGCTCTCAAAAAATTTAAAAAAATAGTTTACAAACAGAATTTAAAAGATACGAGATTGTGTTAAAACAGGGAACCACAGGATTTTATGCCAAGCTTCACAGATTCCTTTGAAGAAAGGCGTTTAATGTGCTATGCTTCATTACTTTCAAATTGTCCCTTGTCACAGGCATAGAAAACAATTCACCTGTGTGCCCTACTACATTCATGAAGATAAAGAGGTACTATTCAAAGAAATGTTTAGAATAAAAATGTGTGGGCCAGGCACGGTGGCTTACGCCTGTAATCCCAGCACTTTGGGAGGCTGAGGCGGGTGGATCGCCTGAGGTCAGGAGTTCGAGACCAGCCTGGCCAACACAGTGAAACCGCGTCTCTACTAAAAATACAAAAAAAATCTAGCCAGGTGTGATGGTACGTGCCTGTAATCCCAGCTACTTGGGAGGCTGAGGCAGGACAATTTCTTGAACCTGGGAGATGGAGATTGCAGTGAGCCAAGATTGTGTCATTGCACTCCAGCCTGGGCGACATGAGCAAAACTCCGTCTCAAAAAAAAAAAGAAAGAAAGAATAAAAATGTGTATATGCTACTTTTATTGAACTGAGTGCTGCTTTCAGCAAGATCTAATATAATAATCTACATTTTCAAAATATGTGTATTGAGGATGATGATTATGGCAGGACAGGAGTGGGACCTGGAGGGGAAATAGAAATGAAGGCATGTTGCATGCCTAAATATTTGAAAATGATTAGTGAAACTCTTAAACCATTAAGTGCAATATGTTCTACCTTGACATAGTGTCGTGGAAGGCTAGATTTAAATGTAAAATTTTTGGACCAATGGAGTCTTGCACCAGGATGTGAAGAGACATAGCCCCTGGCCCACCTCCCTTCTATGCTGTCCAGAATCAGAGGGCCCTCACACCCTTGTGTGGTAGCACAGCTCATTTGTCCAAGCTCTGGTCCCAACAAAAGCTGCCTCTTGGCTACTCTTCAAACACTTAGATGGAAGGGCCTAGAGAGAGTCCTGTGTAGGTTGAAGGAGTGCACCTGGATTGATGGCAGAGAATTCCAGCATTCTGGTTCCTGGAGTGTGGCCTCGAGGGGCACAGCAGCCACTGGGGTTGTGTCCTTGGCTCTGCTGACTCCTGGACCCATGGAGAGGAGTTCTCACTGGAGGATAGCCAGAGTGGGACCCTTTCAAGCATAAGTACTGGGGTGGGAGCCTCTCATACCCAGGTCTAAAGGTAGGACTGTTCACTTGCAAAGGATCAACTTTTTAAGGAAATTTCCCCAATGTTTTCTTAAAATAGAACATTTTCTGGCTGTGCACCATGGTTCACGCCTGTAATCCCAGCACTTTTGGAGGTCGAGGCAAGGAAAATCGCTTTAGCCCAGGAACTCTAAATCAACCTGGGCAATACAGGGAGACAGGTCTCTACACAAAAAGTTTTTTTTTATTATTAGCCAGATGTGGTGGCATGTGCCTGTATTCTCATCTACTAAGGGAGGCTGAGGCAGGAGGATCCCTTGAGCCCAGGAGGTTGAGGCTACAGTGAACTGTGATCATGCCAATGCACTCCAGCCTGGGCAACATAGTGAGATCCTGTCTTAAAAACAAAAACCAAAAAAAAAGAGAGATTTGTATTGAATTTAAAAGACTTCAGTTTTTTAAAAAAGAGAAAAGACAGGTAATATGTGTCATCAGTATGCTCAGTGCATAAAGGAATTTTCACATAGTGTAGACTTTTATGTTTATAAGCTAATGCTTTATGACTTCATTTGGACAATTTAGTCTAAAGCACTGTTACATTGATCAGGCAGAAATCAGGTTTGAGTATGAATTGTAAAGATAACTGATCTTGTTTTCTTTGCTTTGGAAGACCTGACCAATTAGTGTTGAGATTAGAATTCCAGATAAATCTTCCTGTCTGAAAGGCCATCTGTTGGTGTTTGTTAAATTTATTCCCATATAACTAAAAGAGAAGTTATTTCTAATTGCTATGCAGAAACAGCCACTGCCTAAAAGCTGACTACGTCTCTCTTTTGTTTTGAGACGGAGTCTCGCTCTGTCGCCCAGGCTGGAGTGCAGTGGCACAATCTCGGCTCACTGTAAGCTCCGCCTCCCGGGTTCACGCCATTCTCCTGTCTCAGCCTCTCCGAGTAGCTGGGACTACAGGCGCCCACCACCACGCCCGGCTAATTTTTTTTTTTTTTGTATTTTTGGTAGAGACGGGGTTTCACCGTGGTCTCGATCTCCTGACCTCGTGATTCGCCCGCCTCGGCCTCCCAAAGTGCTGGGATTACAAGCATGAGCCACCGCACCCTGCCGAAGCTGACTACGTCTCTTAAGAATATATAGTCCTTACCTCACTGGGCCCTAAGCCTGGAGAATATGGCAAGTGTATGGAAAAGAATTTTTCATTCAAGTCGTTCACCCAAAGTATTAACAATCTCCTTTAATCCATGAGCTCCGATGAGATTCCACAAACTTCTCTTCATTAAGGTGGCTCACTAGAACTGGGCTGTCCTGGATGACCCATAGTCCTCTTAGCCTTGTCCAGGAGCAATTACTCAGTGTCCTTAACCCTTGCTTTGCCTTCAGTTGGCTGTGACTTGCGTGTGTACTTGTGTCTCTTGCAATTCAGATCAGTGATATCACAGAAAAGGACAATCTACAAAAGAAACAGTACTGTTTACAGTCATCAAAACAACTCAACTTACAGCAATTTTATTTGGCTAGAAAATTTGTATTGCACTTCTCCTTCCATTCTATTTTTCCTTGAAAGCCTTTCTATCTTCTTCAACTGAGACTTTCCTAGGATAAAGAGAATAAAATTATGCTATGTGGCAGATCTTCTGGCTGGCTATCCAATTTCCACATACTTTCTAAGAGAAAAGAGAACCATATTTTATTGGGGGTGTCAATGTGCCGAAATAAAAATACTTATTTGCTCAGATCTCCTTCCAGCTAGGGGTTGCCATGGGGCACAGTTTGGGTCCATAAGATACGGGCAGATTTACCTGGAGAGTGTGTTCTTTCCTGAGTGGTATTTGATTTGGAGAAAGCACATTGGCCTTTAACTTTCACCTTTATTTCTGCAAGGAATCTGAATGTAAAGCATTTATCTTGCAATTAGGAGGACAAATGCCACATGTTAGGAAGAGCAGAGTAGAAGCTGGAAAGAACCTGTGCCTTTGATTGCAACCTTGAGGAGCTGCTGTAGGAGCCTAAGCTTCCTACACCCAGACTTTTAACCATAACAATCTAACGCTGATAGACTTGCTGTTAATCACAGGCAAGTGCATTCCTAATTCATACGTCCTTCTTGAATTAAAAGCCTATTTGGCTCCAAATAAACACAGAGTCCTGCCAAAAGAGGAAAACAGAAGAGAAAATTCTACTATAGACCTGGTGTATTATTCAAGAGTTGAAAGGGTGTACAGGGAGGTTTTTTTTTTTTTTTTTTTTGAGATGGACTCTCCCTCTGTCGCCCAAGCTGGAGTGCAGTGGTGTGATTTCGGCTCACTGCAACCTCTGCCTCCCAGGTTCAAGCGATTCTCCTGCCTCAGCCTCCCGTGTAGCTGGGACTACAGGCACATGCTGCCATGCCCAGCTAATTTAGGGGAGGTTTTTATGGTCAATGTACTTTACTGTTTTCTAAGTCTTTGAAAATGGGTAATTAAATAACAAAACAAATGACAACTCTTAGTTAAACAAAATGCAACCAGAATGGAGTATCTTTCTTATGTTAAAAAGCAGAATTTATACTGAAGAAAAATATAAGCTCACAATGATACATTTGAAGGAATAGTTACATCTCTATATGAATCATAGAAAGTATCTGGACTTTTGGAAATGAACTGCCTTATACTTTTCTTCTTTTTTTCTTTTTAATTTTGCCACACCTCACCTGGGTGCTTTATACTTTTCTATAGCTCAGAAATTGTTAGCAAACAACTTGGTTTATCAGGTTGAATCTGCTCACCACAATACAAATAACATTCAGGGTTTGGAGAGAGTTGGTACCTTTAATAAAGAAAATGAATATATCTTTTTAAATCGGTCTTAATTGCTACTGGCAGACAATGGGGGGAAAGGCAGCTAACACAAGAAGGCTAAAATTCCTTCCACACAAAAGAAGCCTATGGGAGGAGAAACAGGTAGGGTATGAAGATTCAGAGCTTTGGGGACCCAGGTTCCTCCTACCTTTCTGTTTCATTCTTCTTAGCTTATCTTCTGTCCTCAGTATCCTTCTGAAACTTGGGAGCTAGTGTTGCAGTCATGTCAGTTTTCCACATAGGAGGTAAAAGAAATGAAGAAGCACACACACAAAAAAGAGCCCAACTGGTTTTCTGTAGCTCTTTTAAAAGCCCTCATTTCAAAAAAAATTTCACCCAACAATCTCTATTTACGTGTTATTGGCCATTCCTGTGTTCCAGACCACACTAATGATAAAGGAAGATGGAATACATAGCCCTTTGGCTGGATGCATTATTGCCCCGAATAAGTTAGAGTTTTCTAAGGAAGAAGAGAAATAGGTATATGGGGTAGACCAGCTGCAGTCTCTTCACTTCTTGGATTTTTAGTACCTTTGGGCATCGTTCTCTGTGGCTACTCATTTGCCCTCTGTGAGGTCCTTCCTCAGCATAACCCTCTTCCACTTTCCTCCATGTCTGTATCCAAGGCAGGCATTAGAGAGTACTCTCTTCTTGAGGCTTCAAGATTTGCAGCACGTTTTGTGCAAGGGGAGGAGAGGTAGGGGCAGGGCAAATTCATTACTTTGATTATCAGCAGACTATTAATGCATTAATAGATAAGAGAAACCCAAAGCAAAGTGTTTTTTCTTTTCTTATACATACTCCTGACACCAAATATAGGCTATAGGAAAAATTGAACTACGTTTTTCTACTCTATACTCTCACATAGTCACTCATTACAACACTTTTGACACCAGATGTATGGGGGGTTTTCCCTACACACCAGAAAAAAAAATCCTGCAGATTCTGTAGTGGATTCTGCAGTAGACACAAGCTGGGTGTCCTCTAATTCAATTCAATTCTGACACTATCTACCTGGAGATGGCATCAGAGCCCACAGGTCAGAGGCTCAGTCCCACAAGAATGCTCCCTACTTAGACTCAGTCACAAGTACTAGGTTGTCAACTGCTCTTCTGGCTGGCTGTGAATCAGGGTCCCAGCATCAAATTCCCTCCTGGAATTTGATGAATTTGTTAGAGTGACTCACATAACTCAGGGAAACACGCTTATCAGCTTATTATAAAGAATGTTATAAAGGATACAGATGACAAGATGCACAAGGTAAGGTATGGAGAAAGGGGCACAGAGCTTCCATGCCCTCCCTGGGTACACCACCTTCCAAAACTCTCCCTGTGTTCTGCTACCTAGAGGCTCCTGAAACTTGTCTTTTGGGGTTTTTATAGAGACTTCATTACACAGATGAGACAAGAGTAGATACAAGACTCGCCTCCCACCCACTGCACCCCACCAAGGACCTCTAATGTAAGCTGGTGGGGAGGGGAGCCATGGTCAGCAAGGACCATCCAGATCTTACACCGTTAATCTTGCTCAACGTGCCATGCTCACTGATCAAGGGGCCTTAAGGAGACTAAGATAAGCAATGGCCCACCATAAGTCTTACTCAAGGTGCCGTACTCACTGACTGTGGGACCTCGAGGAAATTTAAACAAGCAGCTCCCACTTTAAAACTTACTCAAGGGCATTAGCCCTATCTCCTGCATGCGTACAAGACCAGAAGAATGACCAATCCTTTACCTTAGCTTCATTATAACACTAAAAAATCATGTCCAGGGGTGGAGATTTAACATGTGAATGAGATATGCAATGCATGAAGAAGCATATTATCAAACTGTGCAGTGCCAGAAGTTTCCAGCCTCTACATGCTTAAACATCACTCCCAGTCCACTTTAGCTCCTTTAAAATTACTCTCCTTACTCTCTTCACGGAGCCAGCCAGATAATTATCTCGCTTGTGCTGCCTCCCTTGTATTCAAACATAAGACCCAATAAAAGCCTTGTCTGGGAAACTTGCTAGACCTCGTGTCAATTTCTATAACACAAGAGCCAAGAACCTGTGGTCAGTTACATAGGCATGAATGATTAATGACCAGTGATTATCATTGGTTATCAGTGATCAACTCAATCTTCAGCCCCTCTTCCTGCTCTGGAGGTTAGAGGTGAGAATGAAAGTCTCAACCTTCTAATCCTGAAGCTAACTAGGGGCACCTAGTCATTTCATTAGCATTCAAAAGACATTCTTATTACTCCTGAGATTCCAAGAGTTTTAGGAGCTATATGTCAAGAAACTGGGATGAAGAACAAATATATACAGTCATGCATCTCATATAGTAAGGTGATCCCATAAGATTATAATGCCATATTTTTACTGTACTTTTCTATGTTTAGATACACAAAGAATTACTATTGTGTTACAGTTGCCTGCAGTATTGAGTACAGTAACATGCTGTACAGGTTTGTAGCCTAGGAGCATTAGACTATCTACCATATAGCCTGGTGTGTAGTAGGCTATGCGATCTAGGTTTGAGTAAGTACACTCTATGATGTTCACACAACAATAATATCACTCAATGACGCATTTCTCAGAATGTGTCCCTGTCATTAAGCAACATTTGACTGTGTTTCACAGTGTCACAAGATGGACTAGGGTTTCATTGGAAATACTGTTTCCTCAAAAACTGAATCAGCTTCTAGTAATTTTGCTTTCAGTCAAGTTTTTTGCCTAAGTCGTCACAGTGAAAAGTTTTGCCTAGAAACATTTTAAATAATAGAGCTGGTTATTTTAATATATACCAAACTATTCTGATTTACTATTTATTTTCCTTTCCATTTTGTTAAGGTATGTCTTTTGAGAATCGATGCTGCCCCCCACCCAAAAAAAAACAGCAGCCGTGACTTAGACTCCAAGGAGGATTTAAATTCTGCTGGCCAAAAAAGGTTTAAGCAACCATCCATCGCCAAAGTAAGTAGGGAAGGCTGGCAGGGAGATTCCAGAGGAAAAACAAAATAATCCAAAAGTGCTCAGAAAAAATATGCAATGGAGTAAACGCATTATAGACAACAGAAATTTAAGCCAGTTTTCTTCCGAACATGGAGAGCTGCAAAACCTTCTAAAAAGGTTGCTTGTGATTGATAGAATAATAGGCCCCCCGAAGATATCCATGTCTTAATCCCTAGAACCTGTGTTGCATGGAAAAGAGGAGTTCAGGTTGCAGGTGGAATTACATTTGCTAATCAACTGGCCTTGGGCTGGAGAGATGATTTTGTAAAATGCTGGTGGGCTCAATGTAATTTCGAAGTCCTTAAATATGAAGAGAGAGGCAGAAGTGTCAGAAACAGAGATGGCATCATGAAAATGACCTTATGGGCCATTGTTTGCTTTGAAGATGAGAGAAAGAACGTGAGCCAAGAAATGCAGACAGACACTAGAAGATGGAAAAGTCAAAAGAACAGATTATCCCCCAAGACCCCCCAGAAAGAAACCTAGAGCTGCCTATACCAGCCAGGCATGATGGCTCTCTCTTGTAATCCCAGCACTTTGGAAGGCTGAGGCAGGAGGATCACTTGAGCCTAGGAGTCTGAGACCAGTCTGGGCAACATAGTGAGACCCTGTCTCTACAAAAAAATGAAAAAATTAGCCAGCCATGGTGGTTCACACCTGTAGTCCCAGGTACTTGGAAGGCTGAGGCAAAAGGATCACTTGACCTGGGGAGGTCAAGGCTGAAGTGAGCTGTGATAGCACCACTGCACTCCAGCCTGGGCAACAGAGCCAGACTCTGTCACAAAATAAAAAAGAAAAAGAAAGAAGAAGACAGAGAGATCTGCCTACACCTTGATTTTTAGCCCAGTGAGACCCATCTTGGACTTCTGACTTCCAGAACCATAGATAATAAATTTGTGTTGCTTTAAGCCATGTTTTGTGACTATTTATTACAGTGGCAAATGGAAACTAATACATTGATCTATAAAGATCAGTTGGGATAATTTTTGACTATTTGCAGATTTAAGGCAAGAAGCAGACTTTCCAGCAGAGAAAGAGTGGAATAAAGTAGTGTAGCATGCATCAACAGAAATAAATGTAAGGCTGGGCATGGTGCACATGCCTGTAATCTCAACACTTTGGGAGGCTGAGTTGGGAGAATCACTTGGCTGAGGAGTTTGAGACCAGCCCAGGCAACATGGTGAGACCCCATCTCTACAAACGATAAACATAAAAAACACAAATTAGCCAGGTGTGGTAGTGCATGCCTGTAGTCCCAGCTACTCAGGAGGATGAGGTGGAAGGATCACTTGAACCCAGGAGGAAGAGGTTGCAGTGAGTTGAAATTGCACCATTGCCCTTCTGCCTGGATGATAAAGTGAGACTCTGTCTAAAAACCAACCAACCAAACAAATATATATGTATGTAAGACCAGAGCAGAGTCTGTCTGTAATCCTCATATGTATAGTAGGGCTGCTATCAGATTCTTAAAGGAGTTTGGTGACTTGCATCCTTTAAGGTTTTTAATATGCATGCATAATGTTGATAGTTTTTAATTTTTAAATTATATAATTAATGAATCAATGCTGATATATTATTAGGAACTAGTATTCATATTTCCTTGGCTTCTTCCTAATGTCATTTTCTGTTGTTGTTCAACAATCCCATGCAGACAGCACCTTCCATTTAGTTGGCATGACTTTTTAGGAACTTCTTTGTGACAGTTTCTAAGACTTTCCATGTTTTCAATGATCTTGATCGTGTGAAGAAGTACTGGCCAGGTATACTGTAGAATGCCCTGTATTAGAATGTATCTGATATTTTTGTCATGATTAGTATGGACTCATAGGTGCTTATTTCATACTTTGGGTTATAATCCAATACTACTTTAAGCAAGAGATAAGCTTTAATTGAAAAGAGTTGGCTGGACGCAGTGGCTCACGCCTGTAGTCCCAGCACTTTGGGAGGCCAGGGTGGATGGATCACGAGGTCAGGAAACTGAGACCATCCTGGCTAACATGGTGAAACCCCGTCTCTACTAAAAATACAAAAAATTAGCCCTGGTGGCAGGCGCCTGTAGTCCCAGCTACTCGGGAGGCTGAGGCAGGATAATGGCGTGAACTGGGAGGTGGAGCTGGCGGTGAGCCGAGATCGCGCCACTGCACTCCAGCCTGGGTGACAGAGTGAGACTACATCTCAAAAAAAAAAACAAAAACAAAAAACAAAAAAAGAAGAAAGAAAGAAAAGAGTTAGTGAAGGAAGTCCCTTGGAGTGAAAAAGTGTTTTATTTATTTTTGGCTCCATGTTGTAAATCACTTCCTCTTTTTCTAATGGAGAAGCCAAAGATATTGCATATTAACCACCCAGGAAACCAAACAAAAAACAAGGCTTCTAAGTAATTGGGTTGAAACACATTTCCAATAAGGCTAAAATTCAACTCTTTGATTATAGGAGGCAGATTTCCTGTGTTGTTTTTCCTCTCCTTCAAGGCAAAACAAGAATCAGATTGCTGTTACTGTTGAATTGCTTTATTATTCATCCAAAATGTGAACATGGTTAGACAATTGTGAGAAGTAATAAAATATGGCAGGGACAGAAGGCAGTGATTGTTCTTACTATTAACTATTTTCCAATGTAGCTAAACTTTAATAAACATAATGGGGTGTTAAAAAATAATTTCTCGCTTAAAATCTTGTCATTTTCCCCCAACGCTATAAAAATCTCAGTATGATTTTTAATATTCAGTGCAGCAGCTTGACAGTTGCCTCCCTATAGCAAACATTAAAAGTAAGTTTAAGTATTTTTATAATATATTTAGAACCAAGGCATAATGAGTAATTTTGTTTATACAAATTAAGTGTATGGCAAGTTACAGACGAGTTAATGAGGAACTAGAAAGAGGATGGTGGCAAATAAGAAGCAAAGATACATAAGAAAGAAATTCAGAGAAGCTGACAGACAAATGTGATTCTAGTTTTCTAAATGGGGAGAATGACCAGATTTCAGGTACTAAAGACTTTTGAGATTGACGTTCATCTCTGGGAAAAAATTAGAATAAATTATTAAATAAACAGATTGTGATCCATTTAAAAAAATGGGTTGTTCCCGGAGTCCAATATGGATTTAGCTAAGAACGAGATATTTAAAATAATGATTTCTTTGTCATTAGGCTTAGGATAGATTAGAGGTATACCAAGGCTACTATACAACTTGAGTTCAACATACCATTCAACAGAAAGCCCTGTGATATCCCTTTGGTTAAGGAGTTGCTAGGAGGGTAGGAGGACAGCCGTTTGCATTAGATGCATCATGTTAAAGAAAGCTACTGGCAGAGACATTATCCGATGGCTTCTTTTCAACCTGTAAAAGGTCTCTAGCAAAGCATCTATAGACTCATTTTTTTTTTCTTTTTTGGGACAGAGTCTCACTCTGTTGCCCAGGCTGGAGTACAGAGGCAAGATCTCAGCTCACTGCAACCTCTGCCTCCCAGGTTCAAGTGATTCTCCTGCCTCAGCCTCCCTAGTAGCTGGGATTACAGGTGCCCTCCACCATGCCTGGCTAATTTTTTGTACTTTTAGTAGAGACGGGGTTTCACCATATTGGCCAGGCTGGTCTCAAACTCCTGACCTCAGGTGACCCACCCTCCTTGGCCTCCCAAAGTTCTGGGATTACAGGCATGAGCCACCAAGCCTGACCTAGACTTACTTCTTGGACTAGGCCCTTTGCCATTTTTATTTTTGATTGAAGACAAAGCAAAGTCGATAAATGTAGATGTGCATCATCATTTGGATGGATATCTCCTATGGTAAACTCTGAATTCAAAAGTCAAAATCATTGTACCAAAGAGATTGAAACCAATGAAAGGATACTCAATAGAAATGAAAACATAAACTGGCATTTAATATAAAAAAATTAGAATCACAAATACAAAATGAAAGAGATCTGACTTTGCAGCAATACATCTTAAAAGAAATCTGACTTTTTTGGGGCCACAATTTTTTTAAAAAAGCAATACATCTTAAAAAAAAATTTGACGTTTTGGGGCCACAATTGTATGAGGTAATTAATTCACCCCACCTCCCTGTTCCCTGCCCCTCCCCCCAAAAAAGCCAATATTGTCATCGTCTGTGTCCAAGGGATAGAAAGTAAGATTATAGATCAAAATTCTATGCCCATCTATCGTAACTGTAATATTACCTGTTCCATTTTAATTTCTATATTTTAAGAGAAATATTTGCTCAGTATGATATGCTCAGAGAAGGTGTATTTAGAAATCCAGGAAGCAGAAGTAGCTTGTTTACCCCCAACAAGAGAAAACTAAAGGCAGATAGGATCACCGCCTTCAAATGTTTGGAGAGTTGTCTGGTAGAAAGAAACAGCAGATTTGTTTGCTGTTAGAAGCAGCATTTGCTTTAGAAAGCTAAGAGAAGTGAGGTTTTGTTTCAACATGCGGTAGTAATTAGAATTGCAGAGTGGGGATAAGGAGGCCAGAGAGGGGATTGCCATGCTAAATGGGAAACAGGTCTAGGGATTGATTTCTGAATTTTCCCCCATAAAGATATTCAGTATAGCTAAACTAATCTGCTTCTTTCCACGCCTGCCTCACTCCTTTCCCACAAAAGAAGGATTTTAAGGCTGAATGATTCCAAAAAGAGAAAACAGGTGATCTCTTGCCAGGTCAACATTCCGCAGATGGTTACCAGATGCATACAGGTGCCATGTCCTGTGTGAGCTGCTGGTTACCTGAGCACAGGGAGCTTATGCTCTTACAGGGGTGAGCTCGGAGTAGAATCCTTTCCCCTAAAAGCAGCTATGTTACTAATGGGAGTAATATCAAAGTCAACTCACTGTGAGCTCAGAAGACTTTATCAGTGGTGGTTCTCTTAAGACTTCAACTGCAAACCTTCCTTTCTTTCTCTGTTTTTAATTGATATATGATATTGTTACATATTTATGGAGCAATGTGGTATTTTGATACATGCATACAATGTGTAATGATCAAATCAGAGTAGTTAGTATTATATAATCCACCACCTCAAATATTTGTCATTTCTTTGTGTTGGGAACATTTTAATTTTTCTCCTCTAGTTATTTTGAAATATACAATATATTGTTGTTAACTATAATATCAAACGATAGAACTTACTCCTTCTATCTAACTGTATGTTTATACTTATTAACCAATCTTTCTTCATCCCCGCTTCTGGAACTGACAAATTATATCAATCAATTGTATTTTGTATTAGGATACAAAATCAACACACGAAAATCAGTCGTGTTTCTATACATCAATAATGAAGTAGCTGAAAAAGAAATCAAGGAAACAATTTCATTTGCAATAGCTACAAAAATAAAACACTGCCAGGCACAGTGGCTCATGTCTGTAATCCTAGCACTTTGAGAGGCCCAGGCAGGAGGATTGCTTGAGCTCAGGAGTTCAAGACCAGCCTGGGCAAGCTCTCTTCTCTATTAAAAATAAAAATAATTAACCAGGCAAGGTGGTATATGCCTGTAGTCCCAACTACTCAGGAGGCTGAGGTAGGAGTATAGCTTGAGCCTGGAAGATCAAGGCTATGTGAGCCCTGATCGCTGTTGGGGTATGAAGCAGCTTCCTAAATTTAGCAGTACTAAATTCTGGATACATACGCCTTTGATCTATTCCCTCCTCAAAGAGCATTTATCCTCTTCACCATGATTTTTATTCTTAACTACCCATCTTAATTATTGTATCTTCTTGGAAATTATATTTGAAAAGGCTGAAGGGGTATTCCATTTAAAAGTTTTTTGTTTTTGTTGTGTGTGTGAAGGATGAGAAACATACACTCTGGAAAATCAATCTCTTTTTCTTCTCCCTTACTTCAGGGCATCTTGGGATTTAAAGATGCACAGTGAGAGACTGTATTGGTCTTTCTAGCCTGCCCATCACGTTAATGTTCAGCTCAATACTTTTTTCTCTGTCCAAAAAGTCATATTGCTTTGGTATAAAGAGCTTAATCTTTTCAGTTTTATCCTAAAACCTCTTTTTCATTTAGATTCATTTTTGCAACGGGCTGGCAAATCCCACAGGCTCTGTCCTTGAGAAGCACATGGCCATCTGCTGCTTCTCTGCTCCTGGGAAGGGGGTGTGAGCTGCCACCCTCTGTGCCTGGTGCAGTGGCCGAGAAAAAGCCACCTGGTCTGTGCAGGAAAAGCCCTGTCTCCATGGGAACAGACCCAAGCACTGACTATCTGATCTCCCTTAGCTTCAGGCACCTTGCTGAGCACACCCCAGGGCTACAGTGGTGCAGAGAGGAGGAAGAGTGAAGGAGGAGACAACTATTCCTCTCCACAGCTACTTTCAAACAAATGTATGTGAGTGCAGAGAGGGTGCCCCATGTTGGAACCCAGCTCATTATTATTACTGCAAGTGTAGCTAAAAGCAGAAGCCACTTCCTCCAGCCAGCAGCTCAGGGCCATAAGTACCAAACTAACTAGTAACTGTTGAGTTATTCTTTAAAAAAAAAAAATTATTCCCTTTCTAAATCTCCTCCATACCGGTTGCTGTACCTCCAGAGTTTAAAATCTCTATGAAACCAGAAAACTTCAACACAGAGTTCACAGAAGAAACCTGGTAACTGCCTAGTTGTGAGTCCTCCTTAGAACAAAGATCTTCTGAATTCTTGCACTTGCATGTGAACCCCATTATTTTATTCTCTCTGCAATGGCACCCTCTATTCTCAGATGAGACCACAAGTTTTTGCATTCCTCTGATTTCTGAAATGCAATCACCACTGATTTGTAAGGGATGCTTTTGTAACCTTGAAATAAAGTAGTGAAATATACAAACAATTGCTTTTTTTATTTCATATGTTCTTCTCACTCTGAATATTGAAAGTATGTGTATTGAATACCTAGCATAGACTAGTTTCTGGCTAAATAGTTGTTTCGAGTAATACTTTGTAATCACCCAATGGGTTCTTCTTGCCTGCTGCACAGGCAAAATCAATCCACTGAGACCACAGCATTGCAGTAGAGAAAGAGTTTAACTGACAGAAGTCCAGCCCATACAGACCTGGAGTTTCCACTCAAATCAGTCGCCCTAAAGACTCAGAGACTACGGTCTTTATGGAAAATTTGGTGGGCAAGGGGCTAAGGAATGAGTGTTGCTAATTGGTTGGAGATAAAATCATAGGGGTGTGGAAAACAATACTTCTGTGCTGAGTCCCCTTCTGAGTGGAGGTCACAGGTGCAGTGGAGTCGTGAGTCATGAGTCTGGGTGGAGTCAGTCTGAAAGATATCTCAAAAAAAAACAATCTTAGGTTCTAAAATAGTGATGTTATCTATAGGAGCAATTGAGGAAGTCACAAATCTTGTGACCTCTGGCCACACGATTCCTGAGCAGTAAAGGATTATAGAAACTACACCTACATCTTAGCAGAGTTCAGGTTTCTCCCATGATCCTATTCTTGTGGCTTTTCATTAATCTTACAAAGGTAGTTTCAGTCCCTGAGCAAGGAGGGGTTTCATTTTAGGGAGAGACTATTATCATCTTTGCTTTCAAATTAAACTATAAACTAAATTCCTCCCAAATTTAGTAGCTGGCCTACACCCGGGAATAACCAAGGACAGCTTGGAGGTCAGAAGCAAGATGGAGTCAACAATGTCATATTTCTCTTGCTGTCATAATTTTGCAAAGGTGTTTTCAAATCCCATCTTGTGCTTCAGCACACCTCAATCCAGAGCTGTGAGCTACGGAGATGAGAAAAGGCCAAAAATTTCTCTAACTTCTTCCTGTTGACAGGAGGCATAGTTGGGGTATGGGTCACCCCCAGGGTAAGAGGAGTGAAACCATCTTGTAGTTGTCTGTATGTATTCACGGGTGGCTGGTTGGAGTCCCAAGTTCTGCATGACGGAAAGCTGTTATCCAGAGCTTTAGGACAGCACTCAAGTGAGCAGTGGGCTATAAGACAAATAATGAGCCCTAACATAAAGAGTGAAAACTCTAGCTTCAGGAAATCCTGTAGAACTGACATGAAGTCTTAAGGGATCCAGGTAAATGACCCCCAAGAACCAATCAGATATGAGGTAATCAGCAGAGACTCAAAAACAATGGACAAAGTTGGAATTTAATAACAGGTATACTATAGTTTTTCTCCTACAGAATTTTTCTCTCTCCAGTCACCCATTTTTATCAAGGACAAATCATAGTAGGACAAATTTATTTGCAAAGTAAGTTCCAACCCCATTATATGTGGCCTGATTATTTGCATAAAGTACAACAAAAATGATTATTTGCTGTATAGGATCTTTTTTTAAAAAATGGCTTTTTTTTGGAATTGTTTTAATAAAGAATCTCAAATTAGGCCTTTTAAAAGCCTCTTGATCCCAGACAAGGATTTATTTGTGCCTCCAAATACCTGTATGAATTGGGTGAGTTCCTCTCTTCTTGAGGTCTCAAAATAGCTTGGAGTTTCGGGGTCTGTCAAAAAGTGACATGCTACAGTTGCCACAGGTCAGGAACTCTGTACAGGATAAGATATGAGGCCAGTTTTTTCAAAGGGCTTTTGCTGGCTCTATAGGTCAACCTCAATTCCTCAAAGCAATCTGAAGACATGTCATTCCAGTCAGAGCCTTGGTAAAATAACCAGTTTCTCCAATTGTGTCCTGCTACAAAAGAAAACTGATTCTTATTGAACTTCTGCAAGTAACTATATTGCCATAAGTTAAGATTATTCACATATAGTTTCCAAATTCTGGAGAAATTATTAATGGCTGATGTGAAACCTCAGTTCTTGTCTTCTGGTTTAAAAGAATTTAAGCAAGAGACACACAGCAAAAGAAATGCAGCATAGAGTAATTTATTGCCAAAGAAAAGGAATATTCTGAAAGTTAGGTGCAGAATGGACAGTACACCCTGAGAGAGAGAATTCAGGGCGGGCTGCTTGTAAGGATGAGACATCAAAGACCAGCTCTAGGGAGACTCCCTTTATGGGGGTCTTACATGATTATTCATAAGGAGGTGGAAACAGGTGTAACTAGTAAGCATGTTCTGCGTGGTCCCCTGGGTGCACACGTGCAATAGCTGTACATGCTTGTTCATATGTTGCATGTCTCATTGGTATCTTAACTCTCCACCCAGGGTGTGATTTTTACTATTATAATGAGCAAAGGGTCAGGTTGAGGACAGGTAAAATCAAAATGTTCATGCTCTCTAGAACGGAAAGTCCCTTCTGAAGATAGCTTTGCTTGAATGAGCTCTATTACAACACGAATGATGAGGCTTATTGTGTTAACTGTACAATCACCATGGTTGCTGTGTCCCGAGGACATGGTCACTTCTTTGACTACCTATCCTGCCTCAAAATCAGGTAGAGAGAAAAAAATGTGCTTCAAATTTTGCTCACAGGAGTATTTACTCAATTGTCAAAAACTGTAAATTACTCAAAAGAAGCTTGCTTGACTCTGAAAACAAAACAAAACAAAAAGAATCAGCAACATTTGTTTTTTATTTTGTTTGTGTTTTAAGACAGGGTCTTACTCTGTCACCCAGGCTGGAGTGCAGCAGTGTGATCTTGGCTGGCTCACTGCAACTTCTGCCTCCTGAGTTCAAGTGATTCTCATGCCTCAACCTCCCAAGTTGCTGGGACTACAGGCGCATGCCACCATGCCCAGCTAATTTTTTGTATTTTTAGTAGAGAGGGGGTTTCGTCATGTTGGCCAGGTTGATCTCATATTCCTGAGCTCAGGCAATCCACCTGCGTCTCCCTCCCAAAGTGCTAAGATTACAGACGTGAGCCAAGAATCAGCAACGTTTTAAGCAAAAAGTTATGAAAAGATTATTTCAGTCTTCTATTAGTTCAGGTTATGCAATTAATTCCTGTTCTACTAGATATTGGGACAGTAATCCTTATGGATGCATCATCTCTCCATGAGCATCCTGGAAGTTTTCCCTCTATTCTAATGACACAATTTCCAAAGATATCAGGAACCTGCACTCAAGTGCATCCCTCCTCCTCCCATAATCTTGTGACCTCTCATTAGTTTTACAAAGGTGTTTTCAGGCCCTGAACCAGGAGGATATCAGTTTTAGGGAGGACCTATTATCATCCTTGCTCTTAAGTTAAACTATAAACTAAATTTCTCCCAAAGTTAGGTTGGACCAAAGACAGCTTGAAAATCAGAAGCAAGATGGAATCAACTATGTCATCGTTCTCTTACTGCCATGATTTTGCAAAAGCAGTTTCAACTTTATCCCCACAACTGTCACAATATATCATGAAAGGCCAACATGAGATAGTTTGAGCAACTTTTTTCATTTTCCTCCTTGGATATCAGAGTTATTGCTGTGAGAAGCAAGAGAAAAAAGGTCAGCAATTTGGAGAACAAAAATGCCTCCTAGGGATGTCATCATTTAAATTTTTTTCTAATCAGGTCCCTTTTGATTGCTGGTAATGTTTTAATATACCACTGTTAAAAGCACCAATGAAGTTTCCTTATCCTTCTGGGCCTAAAGGATATTGAGATTTTTCAAAAGTCAGAGCACACCATGGGATCTTAAAAGTAAGTCATTAGACTTGCACCAGCTCACTTAATCAGGCCACCTACTCCTAAATTATAGTCGTCGAGTAGAAAAAGAAACTTGGCACCTTCAACAAAAAGGATAGGATCGATATACTCATTTGTGGATTAGGCAGTGAAATCAATATTTGCTTGCTAGAGTTTTCAGTCCACTGAAAATCATACCTATTTGCCCTCTGGTTTCTTATTTCTCTTTCAAATTGATCCAAGGTTTCATAAGAATTAGAATACCTAGTTTTCTTATAGGCCCTACTGTATCATCACTAAAGAGAAACTGGACCATGTGCCCACAGCTCAATCATGACATTGTAGGACAAACCAAAGGCATGTCAATCTCTAATCTCAGCAAAAAGGAATGCACATTTGCTTTAGTTATGTATAATCTTCTTTACCCTTGCAGGAAAATTTTAATTAAATAATAAAAGGATTATCTAGAAAATGTACTATACTACTCAACACTCTAAAGAGACTGCTGAAAACTATGAACCAAAGAAAGTCTTTATCTCTTTAACCACCAGCCCCAAGCACAGGACAATTTGGAAAGAAACACCCATGTATGTGCACACAAATACACACACACATACACACATATGCTTCCAAGCAACATGGAGGGTTGATGAGAGGCTCAGCTCTCCTACTATAAATAACCACCCCTCTAATTTGCTGGTTTCTGTGGTGGCATCCACTCATATGCAATGGGATTTGTTTAAAACTGGGGAAGTGAAAGAGTTTAGTAATGGGTGAATCTCAGGAGGAGAAGAGGAATGAAGACAGCAGAGGAGACGAGAACCATGGCATCTGCTCTCTCCCTTTGGACTGAATTTCAGCAACTGTAATTAAGAAGATGAGCCACAGAGGTAAGCAACCTGTTTTCATAAGAGATTTTTTGGAAACTCTAGGTAAGGGCTGAGACAGATGGAACTGTTCTCATATACATGATTTAAGACTCCAAGCATAAGCAGTGATGACTTGAAGTCTATATAAAATAAACTAGGGGCCGGGCAGGGTGGCTCATGCCTGTAATCCCAGCACTTTGGGAGGCCGAGGCGGGCAGATCGTGAGGTCAGGAGTTTGAGATCAGCCTGACCAACATGGTGAAACCCCGTCTCTACTAAAAATACAAAAACTAGCTGGGCATGGTGGTGTGCACCTGTAATCCCAGCTACTCAGGAGGCTGAGGCAGGAGAATCTCTTGAATCTGGGAGGCAGAGTTTGCAGTGAGCTGAGATGGCACCACTGTACTCCAGCCTGGGCGACAGAGGAGACTCTGTCACAAAAAACAAACAAAACAACAAGAACAACAAAAACATAAAATAGGGCATGGAGATGGAAAGAGGGCATTTCTGCACATGCCTGCATAGAACTCAGAAGTGGTCCAGCACCCCAGTGGCTGACCATTTGGCAAATATCATGAGATCATTTCCTTAATTGGAACACAGCAGCCATGGTGAACAGCAGACAGGGCGGTGGAACACTGCATGTCTCGTAGTGGTTATAGAAAAGAGTCTTGCTTCCAGGCACATATCTCACTTAACTAATGCTAGAAACAAATAACTAGGAGTCACTTTGAAAATGGTCTTGAGTTACTGAATATATGGAAGTTTGCAGTTATTGCAATTTTTCCATAAATGTATATGGCCTGATGAGCCTAGGCACTACTTAGAGGAGATATACTTCCACACATACATGCATACACACAGCCGCACAAACCTATAGGGCTATATTCATGTTTTCATACTTATGTTTGTTGACAAGTTGATTCTGAGTGGTTATTTTATATACATTATTGTACTAGGAATTTCAGAGAATATGTGAAAAGTTGAAAATTGACTTCTGGTTCAATATGGCAAATGGACCATGGATGCTGTGTCCTTTCTTTGCCAAAGCCTTGATAGAAGGAAATGAAAGAGAATGTTCAAAATTATTATCCCAAAAGAGCAAAAATAATAAGAGAGGTGACAGAAGCATATGAAAGAGTCAAACTTACTTCTGGAATTTCGAAAGAGGTTGGATGATTGGAGATGGAGTGAGCTACATGTCAGTTCTTTCAGCAAGGAGGTCCCATGGGAGTGAGGCTGTGGGTTCCCCAGAAGGCCCTACAGGCTCATTAGCTAGAGGTGCCATGTGGGGCAAAAAAGGCTGGAAACAGGGAACTTGGGTTGTACCCAGGGCTGTTGGCCCTCCCCAAACCTCTACTGTCAGAAACTTTCCTTCTTCTTCCCTACAAGGGAACAGAGGTTCATTTTCTAGAAAAACTTAACTGGAGAAATCTAGAACTCTGTGACACTGGGTGGAGAGGGATGTGGGGTGAGACTGTGAGACTGCAGGTGGAAGAGTGAGTATCTCTACATTGAACCCAGAGCACATCAGCTTGCTTCCTCTAACCCTGCTCCGTGATGACATACAGGCCAGAACATACTCTCCCAGGCAAGATGTTGAAAACTCCTCTCTGGAGAAACTGAATGGTCTTCTGTGGAGAAAAAGTCTCCACCTACTGTCATTTAATGGTCCCCCAGTGAAAAGTTCGGTTCACTGACCCATCATCCCAGGTGATCCCCGGGAAGAAAGCCCACTAGTCAATCAGTCCCATCAAACACATAGAGCTTCCAATCAGCCTTTTAGTGCCTCACTCTTATACAGGAGTGGACAGTTAAGGACCAGAGCATTTGAAGAACGCCTCAAACAAAAAGGAGAAAAACCAATACAGCAGCCTCAGAAAAGTAACTCGGAGAAAGCAGAGACAGCACAGACAAAAGAAGAAAACTAAAACGACAAAACAAATGATAATGAATACCCAGAGAAACAAGAAAGATATTGCACCCATAAAATAAAAACAGGTTGCTTAGAAACAGGAAAAATGAGAGAAAAAAGAAAAAAGCCTGTGGCAATCAAAACTATGATTAAGAAAAAGTCCTACCAGCACAGCTGCAATTGTGGCTTCTCAACCATGCCTTCAAAGAGGTAGCCCGTCACCAAAGCTGGTGGAACCTACAACTTAGTGTTAAGTGCTTAACACTTTTTGTCTTTTGTTAATATCTGGGGTGCCACTTCCATTGTCTGCACCAAATACCATCTGGCTGCATGTGGTGGGAGAGAAACCTCTCGGAAGAAAAGAACACGCAAAGGTCATCTTAATTTTCCTCAGGTTGGGATAATTTGTGTTCGTGTTTCTGACTTGAAACCGACTTTAGTGACACAGCTGCATGTCTTCTTTTGATAGTAATTCCCAAACAGAGAAATTCCAGATACTTAGGAAAGCTTCTAGACCAAGTTTGTCCAACCCATGGCCCACAGGCCACATGTGGCCCAACACAAATTCGTAAACGTTCTTAAAACGTTATGAGACTGTTTTGCCATTTTTTGGGTGTGTGTGCATCAGCTATCGTTAGTGTAAGTGTATTTTATGTGTGGCCCAAGACAATTCTTCTCCTTCCATGTGAATCAGGGAAGCCAAAAGATTGGCACTCCAGTGACCATAGTTTGCAACTCTGATGCTTCTGTAATAATGCTACTCACGCTGAAATTAAAGCCATTAGTCTAAAAAACAGCTTTGATATAGTACTCTAATGTTACTTGTATTATTAAGCTATTATTGCAGCAATGTTGGATAACAAAACACCCGAAACTCAGTGGCTTAAAAAACTCTCATTTCTTCACATAATCAAAGGTCAGCAGGTTGGGATAGGCTGGACTCCTGCCTTGGAGCCCTCAGTTCTGAGCACCAAGCTTCGAGTGCACTCAGGTTTTCTCCATCCTGAGCTCAGGCATGGAGTGTCTCATACCTCTAAAACCAGGAGAACCCCGGTGCATATAATCTGTTCCATGGATTTCAGTCCTGGGCCCAGTCTAAGGGAGCAGCCAACGTGTTCACTTTGGGAATGTTTTTCACTGGAGCACACGAGTAAAAGTCTAACCATAGGAGCAAATGCCTGCTCACGTTTTCTCAATCATCATCTCACTGGCCAAGGCAAGCCACATGCCAAAGACTAAAGTCAAGATGCAGGGAAGTGTATCCACCCTCTTAGAGGCCATGGTGATGGCAAGTGTGTAGATATAAGACATTGCCACCATGGAGTGAAGAATTCGGACCAGCAATTTAATTTACCAAGGTCTGCCCTATAGGTCCCAATTATTAACATATACTCCCACATTCAAAATGCACTCACTTCCGTCATTAGTCCCACAAAAGTCTCATCCAATTGCAGCATTTGACAACAAATCTGATCCTCATGAGGTCCAGATTTTATAGACAAATATATATGTGTAATATATATTTAATATGTACTATATATAATATATAAGTATATAGTTTATATGTTTCTATAACATAAAACATTCATATTTATACATATGTATTTATATGTAAATATATAAATAAGTATATATTATAGATATGTATAGGCTTTCAGAGTATGGAAAGTTGGAAGGCATTTTGTAAAAATAAACAAATAACTTTAACAAAATTTTCACTAACCTGATGCTTTTGTAAAATAAATAAATAAATTTTAAAAAGAAAGAAAACTGGAGGGCAAAGTTCTTTATTTTTTAGACGTGGTCTTGCCCCATTGCCCAAGCTATAGTGCAGTGACACAATCATAGCTCACTTTTACCTGGAACTCCTGGGCTCAAATGATACTCCCATCTCAGCCTCCCAAGTATGTAGGACTACAGGTGTGTTCCACCATACTTGGCTAATTTTTTTTTTTTAATTTTGTAGAGATAGGGTCTCACTATGTTGCTCAAGGCTGGTCTCCAACTCCTGGCCTCAAGCAATTCTCCTGCCTCAGCCTCCCAAAGCACTAGGATTAGAGGTGTGAGCACCTGCCTGAGAGGTCTTTTTACATCTCTAACAGTCTTCGTCTCTTTTCATCAGGCTGGCAGGTTTTTGCCAATAGAGCCGTCTCACAAATGTGGATTTTCTATGAAAGTGATTTTAGTCAACTCCATTTGGGAAAGGGGACAGCCACAATGCCTTTCAAGCTATGCCATCTCTAGCCTTAATTATGGGTACTTTGAGACATAAGACTTCTATAGGAACAAGTCTTATAACCTTTTCTAAGAGCCTCTTTGCCCACCTGGAGAGACATACTAGCTGCCATCTTAAGCCTTTTCAGATGTCTTAACAAAGGATGTTACCCTTGACACACTTTTCACTCCACGGCTGTGTCATATTAGCAGCACCTTGGGTTTGGCCTGCGCCCTGAGGCTCTGTTATAATGGCCACATCTTTTATTTTGTAAGAAACAATTTCATTGTGTAACTCTGCCCTGCAATTTCCGAACTCCCTAATATCCTTCTCAGTTCTGTTTGCAAACTGACTGGTTCTTTTCTGAGTTTCTCTCTTCTTACCTGCAGTACCTTACAAAGCGCATCTAGTAGCAACCAGTTTCTGCTTTCAACATTCTTCCTTCATACTTCCTCACCAAAACTAAAAGTTTTTTAGGTACGTTTTCTTTTTCCAGAGTCCCAAAGGCAAGCAGTTTTACCAAATGCTTTTCCACTACATGGTGTGTGGGTTACCATTGTTTAGCCTTCCATGGCAGTTGGCTTGATTTCTGCCTCTTTTTATCAAAACGAATTCCAGAAATTTTGGTTCTTGTTATGGCAGTACCCCATTTTCAGTATTAGTCAGCAAGTTCCACAATAATGATGCATAAAAATACTCAACACTCATTGGCTGAAAAAGCCAGAATGTGTAGTTTCAGGTCTGTGGGTTGAGTGCAATTTAGTTGAGCTTGGCTGGACTCCAGGCTCGTAAGGGTTTAGTGTGGCTCCACATGCCTCTCATGCCTCTTAATTTAGGAACCGCCCAGGACATGTGGTTGGCTCCACGTGCCTCCCTCTCAGACACAAGCTGAGGGCAAGGAAGAACTTTGAGCATGTTCTGCTTGTGGCAGGCTACCACGCTGTGTGGATATAAGCCCAAAGGCACAAACATATCTGAATGTCTCTGTCTGAACCGTGTTCACCAACATCTTACGGGCCAAAGGAAGTCAAATGGCGAGATTCAAAGTTAAGGGGTACGGAAGTACACTCTCCCTACCTTGAAACCACAGTGAGGTTGTAAACCTACAATACAACTATAGGTGTGGGAAGTTGGGGCTCAAATTCCATATAACTCAGTGCTCTGTTTTGGTAAGATTACAAACTTAAATGTCCAAATCATTAAATCAAAATTCAGTTGCCAGGGTTCCAGAGAAATCCTTCTTGTTCTGTTGAAAGTGTGATCATACTAGACCAACTTAACTATTTCCTGCCTCTTCCTCTCATCGAGACTAGATCATGTCTCTCCGTCCCTTCCCAGCTGCCTGGAATTTTTGCCACAGGCAGACAGATTTAAAGAATCAAAATTGATATCGACCTGTATGTCTAATATTTGATCCAACAAATTTCTGAGCTCTTTTTGAAATTCACCAGACCCACCCTAACCTCTGCCTTCTGGGTGGCCAGACTTCCATTTCTGCCCATTTCTCTTTGACAGCCCTACCTAGATCTTATTTGTCACATTCAGTAGGTCCAAAGTTGTGTTGACTCACTGCTTAGTGAAGCTGGTTATTTACCTAGTGAAGGTCTTGTTTCTGTTTTTAATACTTGATGCCAACGTTCAGAAACTTACTAAATTTCTTAGGTTGTTTTAGCTAAATAGATTTTGGATTTCCTAAAGATAAAGAGTTTGAAGTCTTTTCCCCTGGAAAAATAGCTAATTTTGGCCCTACGGCACTGGCACTCAGGAACAATCTTGTAAACATAGTGTGTGTTACTGAGATAAACAGTGGTACTATTATTACGGGAATGGCGACAGGCTTCAGTGGCAAATGTGGACCCCTGGTGGAAATGAAATGGTGGCATGAGGGAGGAGAGGAGCAGGGTATTCCTTGAATGGGAATAAAATGTTGTTTTGTGTCTAGAGGGCACGTGCAGCAGGTGTAAAGTTAATGAAACACAGGGCTCCTGCAGTTTGGATTTTTGATTAGTAGGAAGAGAACAAATTAGTCAAATATGTTCTCACTACCGAGCTAAGCACAGCAATGGATCTAGGTATTGTGAGGCCTGAAGCTAATATCATTTAGGACATCTCTTTAAGAAAAAAATTACAAAATTGAGTTCAAAAGTGACTTTTTCAAGAATGTATAAAGGATTCATAACAAATTACTGGAATTTAGAAATTCCAGGCCTTTTTCTCCTCAGATCTCTTTAGATTTGCCAGAAATCTACAGAGAAATGCCTCCTCATTTCACCCTGGCTTTTCCTTTCCACCCAGAACATTCTACGGCTCCCATCAGCTCCCTGCTGGTGAGCTCTTGGGCAAATGAGAGTCTCTGAAGCTTAAGGTTTGCTAGCTTCACAGTAAACCTGCTTTTAGTCTGAGCAAACACATGATCAAGACAGGCCTGGCCAGCATCCATGCCTTCACATCAGGGCTGGCTTCATCAGAATGTGGCCTGCGCAGTTGTCCAGTGCTCGTGTTCAGAGGACCCCCTGATATGGTTTGGCTCTGTCCCCACCCAAATATCACCTTTAATTGTAGTTCCCATAATCCCCATGTGTCGTGGGAGGGACCAGGTGGAGATAATTGCATCTTGGGGGTGGTTTCCTCCAACATTTGTCATGATAGTAAGTTATCACAAGAGCTGATGGTTTTCTAAGAGGCTTCCCCCTTCACTTGGCTCTCATTCCTCTCTTTCCTGCCATCTTGAAGAAAGACATGTTTGCTTCCCCTTCTGCCATGATTGTAAATTTCCTGAGGTCTCCCCAGCCATGCTGAACTGTGAGCCAATTAAACCTCTTCCCTTTATAAATTACCTAGTATTGGGTATGACTTTATTAGCAGCATAAGAATGGACTAATACAAGCCCGCTTCTTGGCTTACTGCTCTACTGTTAGCCATCATCTAGAAACTCCTAATAATTTTGTCTTTCAGCTGGTGTCTGGAAGTAAAGTGGATGGGTTAATGGAGCATGCATATGAGCAGGAGATATTCATGTCCACCCCTATTCTTTGCCACCCCATTCACATATAGCATTCCTAAGGTCCCATGAGTACAGAATGCTAGTGGACCCGGAATTTGTGGGAATCAGGGAGACTCAAAGCAGTGAATATGTTATGTCCATGCCTGAGTAAGTAAAGACTATGACAGCCATGAGAAGCCATGCTTTCTGTTCAAATCAGAGCTTGCTTTGAACATAGAAAGAAGACAATGGAGTTCTAAGAAACCCAAATGACCAAGAAATCCTCTTATAATCTTTTTTACTTGCATAATAACTTCCTTATATTAGCCAACCACTTATGCTGAAAATGACGTAGAAGGAAAAAGAAAGATAGGGCAACTATAGTCTCTTTTTCTTTCTGTCCTTCCCTGCTCATCAGTAAGCCAAAAGTGAAGAGTGCTGATAGCAATTGTACTTATTCAGAAGTGACACAGAAACAGTTGAGTACGTTTTGTGCAGTTTTCACTGCTCTGCTAAGAACAAAATACTGTTTGTAAAGGGCAAACACGTTCTGAAGATTGGCTGAAAATTGAACAGAAAAAAAAGCAGATTAATAGGAGGAAAGGTAATTAACATGCAGAAGAGCCCTACAAAATGAAAGAACTCAAGGAAATGGGCAGATAGTTGATGCTTTTATGCCATCTTGAGGTTACAGGAAAAAATAGGGGGTTGGAGCTTAGTAAATCAGGTTATGGTGGTGAAACAGGTTATGAGAGGGAGAGAGGATGAGATGTGGCTGGAAAAGGTGCTCTTGTTATGTGGATAACAGGTAGATCTCACAGGTAGCAGCTCTCAGAGAGAAGAGATGCTAAATGTTTCCTTCAGACCTTTTAAAGTGTCAGACTCCCAGAGAATCTTTCCTAGCCTGGTGCCATCAATGCGGATTCTCTAAAGAGGCTAATATCCCCCACAGAAAACAGCTTTTCAAGGCTACTTCTGTAACCACCTGACGGGTTCATTTTGCCCATTGCCCAGATAGAACTGATTTATCAAGACAGAGGAATTGCTATAGAGAAAGAGTTTAGTTCATGCAGAGCTGGCTGAATTGGGAGACTGGAGTTTTATTACTGGAATCAGTCTCTGAAAATTTGAAGGCTAGGGTTTTTCAAGCCTAGTCTGTGGGGAGGTGGTGCCTGGGGAATGGGTGCTGCTGATTGGATGGGGCATAATCACAAGAGTGTGGGAAATGGTCCTTGTGTGCGCCGAGTCCACTTCTGGGTGGGGCCACAGGACAGGTTAATGGGTCTGGGTGGACCCATCAGTAGTCAGACATGCTAAAACCTGAAAAGACATCTCAAAAGGCCAATCTTAGGTTCTACACTAGTGACTTATCTGCAGAAGTAATTGGGGAAGTTGTAAATCTTCTGGCTAATTTGTTAGTCATACAAAGGCAGTCTAGTCCCCAGGAAAGAAGGAGATTTGTTTCAGGCAAGGGCTGTCCTCTTTGTTTCAAAGTTAAACTGTAAGTTCCTCCCAAAGGCAGTTCTGCCTATACCTGGGGATGAACAAGGGCAGCTTGGAGGTTAGAACAGGATGGAGCTGGTTAGGTCACATGTCTTTCATTGTCCTAATTTTTTCACTATCACAATTTTTGCAAAGGTGATTTTATTTCTTGTTTGCAGTCTCTCTGAATAGTCATCTCAAAATGTGTCAAAAAAGTATTTTTGCAGATGAAGTATTTTTATTTCCCTCAATACATATGCATATATGAGCTAAGAAATATGAATTGTGTAATCTTGGTGATTTTGCATATCAGTTAAATGCTGTTACGTTTGCATTTAAAACTAGCATTCAACAACATAAATATGAATGGTAAAATTAATGCTAATAACATAATTTTTATTACTTAGAACATCATTAAATGACAAACTTTAAAATACCAGAACAACTCGAGAGACAGAAACTGTGGAAGAAAGAAAATAAATGTGTATTTTAGTACCTTTACTGGTACTCTCTTTCTTTTATTTTTTTTCTTTGCCCTAGACCCTACAAATTCCATAGGCAGCCCTGCTTCATATGGGTGGGTACTGTGCAGACAAGGACTTGTGGAGGTATACACTTTGCATTTTTACTTCTCTAATTCTTTGTCTACATTAGTCAATAGGAAAACAGAAAGATTATGACCAGACCAATAGATTTAAAGAATTTCTCTTTTACTTTAGAGAAAAGATATGTAAACCAAAAATAAAATTCTAAGCCCTCCAACCAACAGCATGGATCCCCCTCTTGGCTAAGGGGATCCCAGAGAAACGTGGACAGCTGAACTTCTGGTCATGATGGGAACTGGAGGTTAGACATGCCTTGTTATACTCACTCATTCTTGGAGTTCAGGCACATCTGACCAGCATTAACATTGAAACAGACATCATACAACTGGCAAAACAGACTCTTTGTGGCAATAAGATACAGCATATCCAACCTGACTCTGCTATAGCATCACATGACAGGCAGCAGACCCTGAAAAAAAATCAAAGTAGTTTACCCTAACAGATATTTCTTTGACATATTTTTAAATGGCCCTGCAAAGTCATCTTTTGTGGGGAACATTTTACATCTGTGGGGAATCTCCATTAATGCAGTCAAGCCTTTCCCTGACCTAGGAGAGATTAACTGAAAGTCTGATACTTCAGGGGGTCTGAAAGGAGACAGTTACCATCTATTCTCTCTGAAGCCTGCTACCTATGAGCCTTCCTCTGCATAACAAGAACCTTGGCCTCCACAACCTCCCTTATCTTAATTCAAGCATTTCTTTTCACCGACTTCAAGTCTTTAGATGAAGCCTAACTCTTTCAACTAATTGCCAATCAGAAAATCTTTGAATTCACCTATGACCTAGAAGTATCCCTCCACTTCAAGATGTCCTTCGTTTTCAGGCCAAACCAATGTATACCTTCCATGTATTGATTTATTATTTTTGCCTACAATTCCTGTCTCCCTAAAATGTATAAAACCAAACAGTAATCCAGCTGCCTTGGATACACTTTCTCAGGACCTCTTGGGGCTGTTCCCCAGACCATGGTCACTCATATTGGCTCAGAATAAACCCCCTTTAAATATTTTACAGAATTTGGGTATTGTTTTGGTCAAAAAAATGGGAAAAATGTGAAGAAATATTAGCATAAAGTATAGGGCCAATATTTACTGGCTGACCAGCTGATTCTCTACTTCAATTTTCTAATTCTTACTTTCTATGTAGTGTTACAGCATAAGCTCCTCATGTTGAATTTAAGTAGATATTGTGTATTTCGTTAAGATCATGCTTACTCAATAAATTATGATGCATCTGTATGATGCATAATTATTCAGAAATTAAAATGGCATTTCCAAAAATAGTTAATAACATGGAGGGGAAAATAGGATGGAAATTTCTAAGTATAATGTCATCTTATCTTATTAGAAAAAATGTATGTGCATAAAAAACACAGAAAGAAAAATATCAAGTTTTCTTTTTTTGAGAACTGAGATTTTGGATGATTTGTTTTTTACATTGTAGCTTTCCATATTTTAAATGCTCTTCAATGATTGTGAATTGCTTTTGTAACCAGAAAACATTTCAGCAACATCTTATGCATCTTCACCTTTTTAGTGTTTAGCATTCTGCTTAAAAGATAGAGGGCAGTCAGTAATTACTTGATGAACTTGAATCATCTCTAATTTACAAGTGAAGCAGTTGAAGCTCCTCACATATATGTGGAATCCTAAGTAGGGGAAAAGAGTTAGTCTGGTATGACTAAGGGAAAGCAGAAAGAAAAGGCAGATAAGCTATAAGCCTCCTTTTCTTCATGGTTCAGGACACAAAACCCACCTGCGCAAATAACTCACAATCTTCCTGCACCCAGATATCACCATTGCAAGTTAGCTCACTGCAACCTTGGTGTTTGTTGGGGTTCAATCAGGCTGGTGGGAAAAATATTAGAGATAGCTGTAGAAATAGACACAAAACTCTCTTGGAAGGCCTGAGTTTATGTAGCTTCAGATTGCTTGGCTGAAGGCAGCCAGGATATCTTTATAGGAGCCAGAAAGATCAGGGTGCAAGTACAAAGGAATGTGGGAAGTTTATCTTACTAACCTGTTTACTTATATGGGCTTAAGACTGACCTTTGTCCTACTGCGGGTACTTTCCTGCCTCCTACTTGGGGGTGGGCAGAAGTTTATTACCCGCAAATGGTGTTTGCTTTAGGCCTGGGAACCTGGCCTTTAATCTTTACCCTCTACTGGTGTTTACTCACAACTTTGGTTAATTAGTTTTAGTGAATAAATGCGAGCCTCACTATCTGATGGGGCAAGTCACAACTGTTTACAGAACTCAGCTTGGAGCCTGTAAGCGGCTGGCACCCTCAGCTGGATTGGCAAAGCAGAATACCTGTATGTCAGTGTACTTTATTCATCTGTCACCAACAACGGTCTGCAGGAACAGATCCCCTGCAGCTACTGCCCCCCCTAAAGGAGTGCTGCCTCAGATGTTACCAGTACTGCACGTAGCACTCTGCACCCTAAGAGCCATCCTATAAAATTCCCTGCAAGCCTTTGTTTCCTTGCAGTCAGCTCCTCTTCTGGTGGTCTGCCCGTTGCCTCCTCTCAATATATTTTCATTCTTTCTCTAATAAATCTGCCTTTCTTTACTTAACAACTGTCTTGGTAAATTCTTTTACCCCTACACCAGCAGACCAATAGTCATCACTCACCCATGATAATACACTTTTATATACCTGTAAAGTAATGTCTTAATAGTGAATCTTCATGTAAATATTGAAATTCTGTCTCCTCCATTGTATAGTTTTTTGGTGGAAAATCTTGCCTGGATTTACTTCACCAACTTTCAACTCCATACCCTTACAAACCTAATGTCACTGACCCTGTCCTTCCTTTCTTTGCTCTCTTGTCGGAGGAGGCTGCCCCTTCTTGTCAATCTCCCCAGGCCCACAGGGTTCACGCATGACCCTATTTTGCCAGTTAACCCCCTCTTTCCCGCGCCCACTTTGTCAGGCCTCTGAGCCCAGGCTAAGCCATCATATCCCCTGTGACCTGCACCTATACATCCAGACGGCCTGAAGCAAGTGAAGAATCACAAAAGAAGTGAAAATGGCCGGCCATTTCCTGGCTTAACTGATGACATTCCACCATTGTGATTTGTTCCTGCTCCACCTTAACTGAGCGATTAACCTTGTGAAATTCCTTCTCCTGGCTCAGAACCTCCCCCACTGAGCACCTTGTGACCCCTGCCCCTGCCTGTAAGAGAAAAACCCCCTTTGACTGTAATTTTCCACTACCTACACAAATCCTATAAAACAGCCCCACCCATCTCCCTTCACTGACTCTCTTTTCGGACTCAGCCCCGCTGCACCCAGGTGATTAAAAAGCCTTATTGCTCACACAAAGCCTGTTTGGTGGTCTCTTCACACTGACGCACGTGACACGCTTTTCCACTGGCTCCTTCTCCTCAGGGCATTCAACTTTCAGCATCTTTGCAAAACAGAGACTCTTCTCCAACCTCTACCTCCTTCCCTGCACAGTGAAAGTTTGAGAAATGTCGTTTATATTTGCTATCTCTACTTCCTTACTTCAATTTTCTCTCTTCAACTCCCTCCAATGTGACTTATGTGATATTAACAGGAAAACCAAGCTGTAAAATATTTTAAAGAGATTTATTCTGAGCAATATGACAGACCATGGCCCAGGGAACAGTCTCCACAGGTTCTGAGGAAGTGTGTCTGAGGTGGTGAGTTTACAGGAAAGCAATCTGGATCCAGACCCCAAGAGAGGATTCTTGGATCTCATGCAAGAAGAAATTCAGGGCAAGGCTCATAAAGAGAAAGCAAGTTTATTAGAAAAGTAAAAGAATAAACGAATGGCTACTGTCCCACGTGTCCATGTGAAGAGACCACCAAACAGGCTTTACGTGAGCAATAAAGCTTTTTAATCACCTGGGTGCAGGTGCAAAGGGAGATGGGGTGGGGCAGTTTTATAGAATTTGGGTAGGTAGTGGAAAATTACAGTCAAAGGGGGTTGTTCTCTGGCAGGCAGGGGCAGGGGTCACAAGGTGCTCGGTGGGGGAGCTTCTGAGACTCATTGTCCAGGAAAAGGAATTTCATATGGTAATGTCATCAGTTAAGGCAAGAACTGGCCATTTTCCCTTCCTTTGTGGTTCTTCAGTTGCCTCAGGCTATCTGGATGTATAAGTGCAGGCTTGGGCTCAGAGCCCTGACAGCTCCTCCATAGAGCAGCCCCAAGGGCTGCTGATTGCCCATTTTGATGGTTATTTATTGATTATATACTAAACAAGGGGTGGATTATTCATGCCTCCCCTTTTTAGACCATATAGGGTAACTTCCTGACATTGTCATGGCATTTGTAAACTGTCGTGGTGCTGGTGGGAGTGTAGCAGTGAGGACAACCAGAGGTCACACTCTTCACTATCTTGGTTTTGGTGGGTTTTAGCCACTTACTTACTGCAACCTGTTTTATCAGCAAGGTCTTTATGACCTGTATCTGATGCCGACCTCCTATCTCATCCTGTGACTTAGAATGCCTTAACCAACTGGGAATGCAGCCCAGTAGGTCTCAGCCTCATTTTACCCAACTCCTATTCAAGACAGAGTTGCTATGGTTCAAATGCCTCTCACAGTCAGGATACAGTTTGGTTTTACACATTTTAGGGAGACACAAATTGTAGGTAAAACCACAAATCAATACATGGAAGGTGTACATTGGTTTAGCCTAAAGAGGTAGAATATCTTGAAGTGGGGGCTTATAGGTCACAGGTGGAGTCAGAGATTTTTCTGATTGGCAATTGGTTGAATGAGTCAGGCTTCATCTAAAGACTTGAAGTCAGTAGAAAAAAAATGCTTGAATTAAGATAAGGGGGATTGTGGAAGCCAAGGTTTTTGTTATGTAGATGAAGCCTCATAGGTGGCAAGCTTCAGAGAGAATAGATGGTAACTGTCTCTTTTCAGACCCTGAAGGTATCAGACTTTCAGTTAATCCCTCCTAGATCAGGGGAAGGCCTGGCTGCATTAATGGAGATTCCCTACAGATGCAAAATGTTCCCCACAAAAGACGACTTTGCAGGGCCATTTAAAAATATCTAAAAGAAATATCTGTTAGGGTAAACTACTTTGATTTTTTTTCAGGGTCTGCTGTCTGTCATGTGATGCTATAGCAGAGTCAGGTTGGATATATCTTATTGCCACAAAGAGTCTGTTTTGCCTGTCCTATGATCTCTATGTTAATGTTAATGTTGGTCCATTGTGCCTAAACTCCAAAAAGGAGGGGTATAACGAGGCATGTCTAACCTCACTTCCTGTCATGACCCATTGGAATTCAGTTTTTCTGAATTTTCCCGGGTTTCTCTGGGATACCCTTGGCCCAGAGGGAGTTTGTTTATTTGATTGGAGGGACTTAGGACTTTATTTATGGTTTACATTCCTTATATTCCATGGAAAGAATTCCTGCTAAAGTCTCCAGTGAGCACACAGCTGCCAGAACCGAGGATCACTTTGAGTCCCCTCACCTGGCCCTCCCTGCCAGCAGCACTTGCTAGTTCCCTTCTCTTTCTTGAAACTCTACCTCAGCACTCATCCTCCCACTCGCCCCCATCTGCTTCTGCTCTGTCTCCTTCACATGCTGCCTTTTCTCCACCCACATGTTAAGTGATGAATTTTAAATTATATAATTAATACATTTCTGTAAGTGTACAAGTTAAACATTGCAGATAAGGGTAATGTTCTCCTTAACAAGCCATTTCAATTGCCCAGGTCCATCCCCAGAGACAACCACTGGTATCGGCTGAAAAAATAATTTTCATTTGAGGAATGTGAGTCCTTTTAAATGATCAGGCTTAGCAATGATACAGAATCAAACTGTGTCTTCAACAAATGGTTGGATAAAGAAATTGTGGTATATATACACAATGGAATACTATTCAGCAAAAAAGTCATGTGACTTTTTGTTTTTTTTTTTTTTGCAACAACATGGATGGAACTGGAGGCCATTTATTTATTTACTTATTATTTTATTTATTTATTTTTTTGAGACGGAGTCTCGCTCTGTTGCCCAGGTTAGAGTGCAGTGGCACAATCTCTGCTCACTGCAACCTCCACCTCCCAGGTTCAAGTGATTCTCCACCTCAGCCTCCCCAGTAGCTGAGATTACAGGCACCCGCCATCATGCCCCGGCTAATTTTGTATTTTTGTAGAGATGGGGTTTCACCATATTGGCCAGGCTGGTCTCAAACTCCTGACCTCAGGTGATGTGCCCACCTTGGCCTCCCAAAGTGCTGAGATTACAGGCGTGAGCCACCAGGCCCAGCCAAGGCCATTTATTTTTAAGTGAAACAACTTACAAACAGAAAGCCAAACAACACATGTTCTCACTTATAGGTGGGAGCTATTAATAAATAATGTGCACACATGGATGTAGAGTGTGGACTAATAGGCCCTGGAGTCTCAGAAGAGTGGGAGAGTGGGTGAGGGGTGAGAAATTACTCAGTATCATGGACATGATTCAGGTGATGGCTACACTAAAAGTCCAGACTTCATCACTGTACAATATATTCATGTAACAAAACTGCACTTGTACTCCTTAAATTTATACAATTAAAACAAAATATCAGGCCCAGAGAGACATTAAAATGAGACAGCAACTGTATCCCACTCTGCCCTTGGAGCTATGTATTCTTCTGTTGAAACTGCTTGCTGTTGTCACACATTACTATAAATTAACCTAGTAATGCTGCACTGGACACTATAACTCACACCATAACTCAGCAGTGTATCACTAATCAATGTTATTTCTAGAAACCAATGAAAATTCCTAACAACTCTGTATTAGCCCACTGCATGTCTCTCTTTTTTGCCTTTAAAAACCTGCTTGTAACAAAGGCAGAAGGGAGCTCATATCCAAGGTTAACTGGGTCTAGGTCTTCCAGGCAGTTGTCCTCTTTTAGGCTCAAGTAAACTCTCTAAATAACATCACATGCCTCAGCCTCTTCCTTTTAAGTCAATAACGCTTTCTTTGTTTCTTTCTAGACATTTCTTCTGCCTTCACATACGTAGATGAAATGTATATTTCTATAGGAATATATAGTGCTTTGGGTCCTGTTTTTTCTAAGTGGAATTATACTGTACATTTTTTTCTAGGTAATAATTTTTTCCTTAAAGATTGTTTAATGCCAGTTAATACAAACCAAGCTCTTTTCTTTACTGTTTTACCTGCTACATGACATCTGCTCCACTGTCAGTTTAAAATTTCTCATATGATGACCATGTAAGATATTTCTAATATTTCATGATCATAAATAAAGCTGCATTGAGCTCTCTGTATGTGTATAGTTTTTGTGCACATTTGTGTTTCTCTAGGGTGGGTATTTACATTTTAATAGATATTCCAAAATGGTTTTCAGATAGACATACAAATTTACACAATTTGTGAGTATGCTCATTTATAACACCTACTTGCCAATGTGAAATAGCATAAAATGTGTTAATATTTGCCATTCTGCTGGAGAGGATGTGGAGAAATAGGAACACTTTTACACTATTGGTGGGACTGTAAACTAGTTCAACCATTGTGGAAGTCAGTGTGGCGATTCCTCAGGGATCTAGAACTAGAAATACCATTTGACCCATCCATCCCATTACTGGGTATATACCCAAAGGACTATAAATCATGCTGCTGTAAAGACACATGCACACGTATGTTTATTGCGGCACTATTCACAACAGCAAAGACTTGGAACCAACCCAAATGTCCAACAATGATAGACTGGGTTAAGAAAAGTGGTACATATACACCATGGAATACTATGCAGCCATAAAAAATGATGAGTTCATGTCCTTTGTAGTTACATGGATGAAACTGGAAACCATCATTCTCAGTAAACTATCGCAAGGACAAAAAACCAAACACCGCATGTTCTCACTCATAGGTGGGAATTGAACAATGAGAACAGATGGACACAGGAAGGGGAACATCACACTCCAGGGACTGTTGTGGGGTGGGGGGAGGGGGCGAGGGACAGCATTAGGAGATATACCTAATGCTAAATGACAAGTTAATGGGTGCAGCACACCAACATGGCACATGGATACATATGTAACAAACCTGCACATTGTGCACATGTACCCTAAAACTTAAAGTATAATAATAATAAAAAAAAGAACAGAAACCAAAAGTTAGAATTGTATGTTATATTTTAGTAGAGCAACACTGAAGAAAAATGAAAACAAGAAATAATATGACTAAATATGAACATATGGAGAACAGAATAATATTTTTAAAATTTTTAGTTTCTAAGTTTATCTGAAGTTTTAATTTTGGTTTCTTATGTAATACCAGAGTTATTAGGAAGGTATTAGCTAATAACACTACTTTCAGTGATGTTTTAAGTATTTGTCCTAGAAAAATTTCTATTTTTTAGAAACGTATATTTAAAAATACATTAAATGTGTATATACATAAAAAAAAATTTGCCATTCTGATGGCTGTAAAATAGCATCCCGTTGTTTTCATTTGCATTTCTCTGTGTGCCAGTTGTTAAGCTCATTTTCATTTGCTTTTAAGCCATTTGTAATCTTGCTTCCGTGAATTATCTGTTCTGTCCTTTGCTTATTGATCTTTTTTGCTATTTGCATTTCCCTTGTTATTTTTAGGCATTTTTAAGACAGTCTTCATCTAGTTCTTTATTACAGATATTACAAATGTTTCTCCCTGTCCATGTGTTTTAACTATTATATATTTTGCCATTAAGATTTTTTTACTGTACTCCAAATAATATGTCTTTACTTTCTGACTTTTGCAGTTGTGCCTTGTCTAATAAAGAACTTCCTCCAACTAAGGTTATCAGTATATATCTTCTGATTTTTTTCCTACAATGCTTTCATAGTCTTTATTTATTTTATGTATAGGTCTTTATACCATCTGCAATTTGGTTTTGTGTGAATGGTGCAAAGCAGTGATTGCATGTAAATTGTTTACACAAATAAAACATCTAAATTCCCTTAGATGTATTCACGTATTTCTGGGCCCTATGTCCATTTGTCTAATCCCCCACTATGCCACCCTCCTAGTCACTCTGGCTTTGTAACACATTCACACCTAGTGGGCTATGGTCCCCCCATCCCTTCCCCACACACAATTCTCACACATACACACTCTGGATTTTTTTTGTTTTGAAAATTGTCTTGGACTCTCTTACATATTGTTTTACATGGATTTTAGAATGGCTTTGCCAAATTCCATGAAAAAGTCATGATATAATTTGTATTACGTTTGCATTGATTTTATACATCAACTTAGGAGAACCGAGCTGTTTGCAATCTTGATACCCCAATTTACAAACATGATAAATGTCTCCATTTATTTAAGACTTGTATGTCTCAACTTTATGTGAATTTTTCGGGTCTTTTGTCACATGAGGCTTTTCAGGCTTATGTCTAGGTATTTTAAGGCTCTCCCCTCTTAGAATGTTGATTTTCCTTCATAGTCAGCCATTGGTCTGCTTCTGGCCCACTAAGTCTTCCTGGATGCTCCAACTGTTACCGTTATCTCTATGACATTACCTCATCAACACCTGGGTTTCAGCTTAGACCCCATTGTCCTGACCTCCACATACAAACGTTCACCTGCAAACCAGAGTTTTCCGCATAGATTTTCCACTGACACCTCAACCTCAACCACATCATGACTGCCCTTTTCCTGCTCCCTGACTGCTTCTGTTCCTTGTCTCCCACCCTCGATAGACTCCCTTCCTTAGTGAAAGATATCACCAATCACCCATGCAAAACCTTACAGTCATCATCACCTTTTCCTTCTCCTTCACCCTCTGCATGGAGTCACTTAAGCAGTCTTGTGGATTCAGCCATCTCAAACTATCACCATATCCTCTATCAGTCTCACCCCTGCCAACCAATTCTTACTACCATGTTATCATCAACAACAACTTTAAGTAACTTTCTACATTATCTAGAGTAGACCAAGATGCTGTAACTAATAGGCTACATAATGTACCATGTTGCTAATACAACAGATATTTATTGCCCCCATAACAGTTCAAGATATGTGTTCTGGATGGCAGATAGCTCCTACAATCTTGTCATTCCACCATCCCCTAGGGTCTTGGCATTTTCTGCACCTAGCTGGGAAAAAAAACGAAGAGTAATTAAAGATGAATCATACCCACTGCTTAAAAACCTTGGTGCAGAAATGTTACGTATCTTCTGTGCACAACCTATTGAAAACCAGTCACATGACACACCTAATTGCAAAGGACACTGGGAAAGGGAATCTAGCCATACACTGGGCTACAATGTAAATATTTCTATTGAAGGAGATAATGAATTTTAGATGACAAAATATGGTTCCTTGACCCTGATATTGTCTTGCATAGCCTCCATGGCATTTTTTTTTTTTTAAGAGATGGAATCTCACGCAATCACCCTGGCTGGAGTGCAGTAGCATAATCATAGCTCCATGCAGCCTGAAGCTTCTGGGCTCAAGATGTGTCCAGAATTGCTTGGTTCTTGGTCTTGCTGACTTCAAGAATGAAGCCGCGGACCCTCGCAGTGACTGTTAGTTGTTAAAGATGGCGTGTCCATAGTTTGTTCCTACAGATGTTCACACGTGTCTGGAGTTTCTTCCTTCTGGTGGGTTCCTGGTCTCACTGGCTTCACGAATGAAGCTGCAGACCTTTGCAGTGAGTGTCACAGCTCATAAATGCAGTGTGGACCCAAAGAGTGAGCAGCAGCAAGATTTATTGCAAAGAGCGAAAGAACAAAGCATGGAAGAGAACCACAGCAGGTTGCCCATGGCTGGTTCAGGCAGCCTGCTTTTATTCCCTTATCTGACCCCACCCACATCCTGCTGATTGGTCCATTTTACAGAGAGCTGATTGGCCCATTTTCAGACAGCTGATTGGCCCATTTTACAGAGAGCTGATTGGTCCATTTTTACAGGGTGCTGATTGGTGTGTTTACAAACCTTGAGCTAGACACAGAGTGCTGATTGGTGCATTTACAATCCTTTAGCTAGACACAAAAGTTCTCCAAGTCCCCACTAGATTAGCTAGACACAGAGCACTGATTGGTGTGTTTACAAACCTTGAGCTAGACACAGGGTGCTGATTGGTGCATTTCCAAACCTTGAGCTAGACACAGAGTGCTGATTGGTGCATTTACAAACCTTGAGCTAGACACAAAGTGCTGATTGGTACATTTATAATCCTCCAGCTAGACATAAAAGTTCTCCAAGTCCCCACCACATTAGCTAGATACAGAGTGCTGATTGGTGTGTATACAATCCTCCAGCTAGACATAAAATTCTCCAAGTCCCCACCCAACTTGGGAGCTGGTGGGGGCGGGGGAGGTAGGGGGCAGCGGTGGGGGGCCGGGGCAGGGTCCGCGGCAGGCTCGGGCATGGTGGGCTCCAGGTCCCGAGCCCTGCCCCATGGGGAGGTGGCTGAGGCCCTGTGAGAATTCGAGCGCAGCACAGGCGGGCCGGCAGTGCTGGGGAAACCAGCACACCCTCCACAGCTGCTGGCCTGGGTGCTAAGCCCCTCACTGCCCTGGGCCAGTGGCACTGGCCTGCTGCTCTGAGTGTGGGGCCCACTGAGCCCATGCCCACCTGGAACTCACGCTGGCCCACGAGCCCTGCGTGCAGCCCTGGTTCCTGCCTGGTCTTCTCCCTCCATACCTCCCTACAAGCAGAGGGAGCTGGCTCCGGCCTCGGTCAGCCCAGAGAGGGGCTCCCACAGTGCAGCGGTGGGCTGAAGGGCTATTCAAGTGTGGCCAGAGTGGACACCGAGGCCGAGGAGGTGCCAAGAGCAAATGAGGGCTGCTAGCACATTGTCACCTCTCAAAGAGATCTTCCTGCCTCAGCCTCCTGAGTAGCTAAGACTACTGACATGTGCCACCATGCCCAGCTAATTGTTTTAATTTTATTTTTAGAGATGAGAATTTCCTTATGTTGCCCAGGCTGGTCCTGAACTCCTGGGCTCAAGTGATCTTCCCACCTCAGTCTCCCATTCATGAGGGATTCATTCCCCACCCTCCATGACCTAAACACCACCACTAGGCTCCACTTCCCAAGGTCACCATATTGGAGATCAAATGTCAGCATGACGTTTGATGGGGATAAACAAATCTCATCCAAACAGCAAAGAAGGAATAAGACGCACAGAAGCCCTGAGAGAATAAAGAGGTTCCCAGCAGAGAAAACATGGAGCAAGACCAAAGTGTGGCACTTTTGAAAATGATTTGTCGTAATTGGAGTAAGAGATACAGTTGGCAGACTAGCGAGAAAGGAAGAGGCCAGACCAAGTACAATGTCATGTGCTGGTCTCGAGAATTTTGCTTTAATCCTGAAGGAAGCTTCGAAGCATATTTAGCAGAGATGTGATGGAATCCAGAAGTTTAGAGGGAAACACTAGAATGCAGTATGAGAGGAGAATCTCCCAACCCTGGAAGACTGGAGTCCAACCAGCATGTGCCAGGTTGTCGCTTCTCTCTGCTATAGTTCCTTATTATTGCTACAGTTCCTTATTCATTGCTACAGTTCCTTATTCACATGCAACTGGTAGGCTCCCTTCATCAGTTTAGGAAAACAAATGACGTCATGTATCTTTCAAACTAGCTTTTTGAGCCACCACACAGTCAAATTAACTGGAACCCCAGGGTCTCCTTCTTAGGACCTTTTTCCAGTTGTAAAAGAATCTTGGTGTTTGCTCAGCTTAATGGGGTGAATCCAAACAGTGTGCAGGAAAAAAAATATATAAAGAATGTCCTGAGCCTATGATATAAGACCTTGGCTTTTATGTGCCATTTCTCCTATAGCTATTGGTCTGATCCATGCCTTCTCCAATATCATTCCAGGACCCCAAGGAAAATAGAGCTACATAGGAAGGAACTCCAAGAAAGTGGCAACAGTGATCAGATTTGGGATTTCAAAAGGTTGCTCTGATGTCAGAGTACACAGGGTTGGACTGAAAGGGAACACAGCTAGAGGCAGGAAGATAATGAAGTTGCCCATGTAGTGTTTTAGGTGGGAAGTAATAGAAGCCTGAAGAAGGGAAGTGGGGATGGAGAAGCGGGCAGAAGCATGATATAGGTCAAAAGCATAAAATTGACTGCATCTATTGACTGTTTGAATGTCAGGAGTAAAAGGAAAATAAAACTGATAGTTTATATAGACCTGCCTTGGGAACGGGGTAGATGGCAGTGAGATTCCACAAGATTAGGGATGCAAGAGTCAAGATAGACTTGGGAAACGGTGAAGGCAATTGATGATCTCAGGTTTAAGTATGTGAAGTGGGGTGCATGGGGAAAAACTATAGGAATGTGCCTCAAGGTAGTCAGGTATATAAGCATGGAACTCATGAGAAATGTCTGGAGATAGGGATTTCAACTCACTAGTTTGTAGGTAATAGTTGAATTGGTGTGGACAAGAGCTGCAGGAAGAATTGTTGAATGGGATAAGGGCAGAACACTGAGGAACCCAAACTCTAAGGATTGAGCAAAGAGAAGGAGCATCAGAGAAGTTGGAAATGGAAGACTTCAAAAAGATAGCAGTCATCATCCCACACTGCAAGAAGGCAGGTCAACTAACAAGGACCTGAAGTGCTTTATTAATGATCTTGGTGAGAGTGAGGAGGGGGCACAAGCTTGACCAAAGTAAAAGAGGAGAAACAATAAGGCCAGGGTTATTTTTCAGAAAACCAGGTGATGAGGGACAGCATGGAATAAAATGACAACTGGAGAGGGAGGTAGGGTCAAGAAATGGTGTGTGTGTGTGTGTGTGTGTGTGTGTGTTTGTGTGTGTGTGTGTGTGAATTTCTCTGCCACTTACTTTATCCCACAGAGAGTCGCCTTGGCTTGATGTCCACAAGTCTTAGAAGGGCCACTGACTCCCCAGATGCCCCTCCTTCTCCCCTTACCTTAGGGTTATAACTGGGCATTCACTCGCCTCAGAATCCCCCCTTTTTTACATAGGGTTTTGGGGACATCACATAGGATTCTAGGCCTTGGAGGGTTTGACACATCATAACAATCTGCTTATTCAGTCTCTTTTTCTTATTTAACTAAAGCTCTGCCCATGTCTTCTATAGTCATGGGAAACTACTCTCATCAGCCAGCCATGGCATAGCACCACACCCAGGGCTATCCATGCTTGTGTGGTCCATATAAATAATCATTCAACTGGGAAATTTTGAGAATAAAAGGAGTGTTGTTAGCAATGACAGACAGACAATAGATGCAAATGGAAATTGTCCCAGTCAAATGGAGACATAGTCAAATAGACATAGTCATAGACGTAGTCAAATGAGCCCTACTCATTCTTCATATTTGCATTGTCACAGCTCAAAACACATGAAGGGATTTTACATACATGGTATTATTTGAGGCTTTTTAAGTAGCGCACATTATTTTATTTTATTATGAGATGGAATCTCGCTCTGTTACGCAAGCTAGAGTGCAATGGCATGATCTCAGCTCACTGCAACCTCTGCCTCCTGGGTTCAAGCGATTCTCCTGCTTCAGCCTCCTGAGTAGTTGGGACTACAGGTGAATGACACCACACCCAATTAGCTTTTGTATTTTTAGTAGAGACAGGGTTTCACCATGTTTGCCAGCCTGGTCTTGAACTCCTGACCTCAAGTAATCCTCCTGCTTGGTCTCCCAAACTGCTGGGATTACAGGCGTAAGCCATCGTGCAGGCCCACACATTACTTTAGAAATAAATAGGTAAAGGAAATTATGTTTGCAGAATCTGAGCTGGCAGGGGCTGCCTGGTGCAAACTCCTCATTTTATAAACGAGGATCCCAAGGCCCAGCTCTCAGGAAGCTCCAGTAAGACCTGAATAACTATCAGATTTGAGGTCCCTCCTGCTTTAGATCCATTCCCCCAGCCTCCACCAATTGGGAGGGGAGCCAGAGGAGAGGGTGTCCATGGATTTGCCTTGGGATGAAGAGCTATGAGGAAGTCTTCATGAACTTGTCCCTGAATGGCAGCCAAAGCAGGAAGCCTCCTAAGTTTGGAATGGGGGCCAGTGGATCTCAGGATCTATATCCCGCAGAGCACATGGAGGCCCAAATCACTGTCTCCTTCTCTGGCTCAGGGTTTCCCTATTTCAGTCTGCACCTGCATCTTACATCCCACAACGAAGTGGAGCCTCTGTAGCAGTGGCAGACTGCAGGTCGGTATTCACATGGGTCTGTATTTCATCTGCATCGTGACACCAACCTCCACCACTTTCTGTGCCACCCAGTTCTGGGAGGGAAGAGATTTCATGGCTTTGATGGATTCTTTTAGAGCTATTTACATGCATGAAACAATTAGAAGAACAAAAATAAGGGAGCGTGATGATTAAATTTTGATGTTAACTTGACTGGAATAAGGAATACCTAGAAATCTGGTACAGCATTTTTCTTCTGAGTGTGTCTGTGAGGGTGTTTCCAAAGGAGATTGGCATGTGAGTCTGAGAGGACTAAGTGGGGAAGATCCACCCTCAATGTGGGCAGGCACCATCTAGTCTACTGGGGACCTGCAGAAAACAAAAAACAGAAAGGGCAAATGGGTTAATCTATCTACTGGAGTCAGAATATACCATCCCTCTCCCGTCCTTGGACAACTTCAGGCTCCCTGATCTTTGGACTCCACGAGTTACACCAATGACCCCTGGGTTCTCAGGCCGTTGGCCTTGGACTGAGAGTTACACCTTCACCTCCTGGCTCTGATGCCTTTGGACTTGTACTGAGCTGTCCTACCAGAATTCCCAGGTCTCCAGCGTGCAGACAGCCTGTCCTGGGACTTCTCAGCCTCAGTAATCATTTGAGCCAATTCCCCTAATAAATCCTCTCTCATCTTTCTATCTGTATCTACATCCATATCTAATCTATGTCTATATCCATCTCCTATTTGTTCTCTCTCTGGAGAATCCTGACTAATACAGAGAGTAACAAAGCATTTTTCTCATGTTTTATCTTTCATCTCAGAATCTAATTAATCACTTCCTTAATTACTTGAATGAGTCACTGGAGGTTTGGGGTCATGATTCCTGCTCTATTTATATTACCTTATTTTTGATGAGATGACCCTGCCTCTGAATACTGAGTCTAAACTGCCAATAAAAAGATGAGAGACGGCCAGGTGTGGTGGCTCACGCCTGTAATCCCAACACTTTGGGAGGCCAAGGCGGGTGGATCACTTGAGGTCAGGAGTTCAAAATTAGGTTGGCCAACATAGTGAAACCTCGTCTCTACTAAAAATACAAAAATTAGCCGGGCATGGTGGCGGGCACCTGTAATCCCAGCTACTTGGGAGGCTAAGGCAGAAGAACCACTTGAACCCAGGATGTGAAGGTTGCAGTGAGCTGAGATTTTTGCACCACTGCACTCGAGCCTGGGTGACAGAGCGAGGCTTCATCTCAAAAAAAAAAAAAAAAAAAAAAGATGAGAGACCTGTTCCAGGCCCTGTAGTTTTCACGTTCTCTCTGGATTCATTATTCTTAAAACACTGTCTATTATCCACCCCTAGTCAATCAAAACTAAATAAAAATCAAAAAGATAATAAGGAACAGGCTTCTCTTGTAATTGGAAGAGAGCTGTGAGCAAGATGAATGATCTGTGGGGACCTCCACTACAAATTAGAGCAGAAGTCTTGCAATTACTTAGAGAAAGAAACCGCATGTTTATAATGTTTGAGTAGAAAGAAGCATCTCAGTACTCTTCACACTCAGTATTCAGCACAGTGATATTGCAGTGCTGGGCCAGTGGGGCAAAGGCCAGCATTTCTGGAATTGTAACACTCTAAAGTGTCTCAGTACACTGTGAGACATGACCAGGTTCATCAGTCTGGGATCCCCAGGACCCCCAAGCAGAACAGACCTGGCAGCAAGTCCCAGGGGCAGAGCTCCAGGCTGCACTTGCCAAGAAGCAGCTTCTGGGCTGCAAAGTCTATGATCTGAGCAGAGAGAAGGTACAGAAGGAGAAGCTCTGGGTAGAGAGGTGTGATGCTGAACGAGGCCCACTGCCTGCCCCTTCTTTTAGCCTTCCATGCCCCTCTCCACTTCTAAGGTTTCCCTGAGGCTTCTCCCTCCTACTTATCTCCACAACAAAAACCATATTCCAGACCTAGCGACTGAGTAACAATAATGGGATCTATATTATTATGATCATGACTCTTCTTCTTGCTGGTTAACTGCTTAAGCAAACATGCTTTACTAGAAGGAAATCTAAGACTCTTCTCTTGAGTCTTTCTCCCCTCTTCCCTCAAATTGCCCAAGCACCCTGGAGGTTTGGTCCAAACAAAGTTGACCAAAGTGGGAGGAGAAGTGGTGTCTTTGGGGCCATTTGTGGCCTCTCATCACCACCACATAGTGTTGCTGATGAATACTGGCCCTGAGCCACGAGACCCACACTTGTCTGCCCTGAGCACAGCCTTGCTGGTCCACGTTCCTGCAGGGGGCTATGAAATAGCACAACAGGGCACCAAGTTATGCTGTCTTAGTTCACGTGTCTACATGTAGTCACAGAAACATAACCACTGAGCCCAGGGGCAGGTTCCAAAAGATCATTAACACCTCCCAAGTGCTATTCTGTACGCAAGCCAACCCTTTTCATGACTGCTGAAGCCCTTGTCTTCAGCCTGGGCCATCAGTGTGTGTTTTAAAATATAGTGTATTAGTTAAAAATTCGAAGTAGAGTAAGGCCAACAGATCACAAGATGATGACTATTGAAAAGAGAATTTGTTACTCAAGGTTCCCAGGAGGAGAGGCCACCTGGGGAAGTACCAGAGCTGGTCAGAGGCAGAGGGGGCAGGGGACTGTGGGTAAAAGACTTTATTGTGGTTTCTGCAGGAAGGAACAGGTAAGGCAGGGCACACAGGCTTATGCTTGGCTGGTTTGAATAATTTCAGAGGGCTATGGGCTGTAGAGGCTGACCCTAGTTGTCTGGGGTGACTAGGGCAGGTGGAGAGTGTCCCAGAGTATGAGAACCCATGAGAAAAAAATGTGGCTAGGGGTATGAGCTCTGGTTTGGTTGATTTGCATTTGAAAAGCATGCTCATGGGAAAATGATTGACACTCTCTAGAAATCAGCAAACCCTGGGACGGCAGTCTCCCCAAGGTCAGCAAGGCCCCAGATGTCAAAGCACCAGCACACAGACCATAAAATGCATGGTTACCATATCATGTTGACATTTTCTTTACTTAGGGTTGTTTTATACCTGGGGCCTTATTTTCTCTTCCTGTCACAGGATACAGTTAAGGACTTCCCTGTCCACTAGCTCCCTGACACTGAGACTCAAAACTCAGGGCTTGGCCAGGGGCAGTGGCTCATGCCTGTAATCCCAGCACTTTGGGAGGCCAAGCCTGATGGATCACAAGGTCAAGAGATCAAGACCATCCTGGCCAACACGGTGAAACCCCGTCTCCACTAAAAATACAAAAATTAGCTGGGCGTGGTGGCGCACGCCTGTAGTCCTAGCTACTCGAGGGGCTGAGGCAGGAGAATCACTTGAACCTGAGAGGTGGAGGTTGCAGTGAGCCGAGATTGCGCCACTGCACTCCAGCCTGGTGACAGAGCAAGACTCTGTCTCAAAAAAATAAATGAATAAACAGGGCTTGAGTCTATTCCATTTTGCAAAGGTCTTGGATTCCTTGATCTCTTAAAGGATCATCTCTCGTACTAAAAGGTAAGCTAGATTTTGCTAACGTACTGGAGAAATTAAAGCTCCTATATACACCTTTACTGCAGTCCAAATAAAAAAAATATAATTTTTTATCTTTTGAGCACCTATCAAGCACTGCCCCAGCACATTCATTTCTCTTTATAGTATTGGGCCAGACACAGATCTGAACTGTTCCTTTCACACAGCTCTGCCAGACCAGCATTTAAAAAATAAACTCTGCTAAATACCAAGGGAAAATATTTAGTTAATTTTACTTCTACTTTAAAAAGCATCATTTTATGGTACATGGTCTAATTTTATCCATCTTTACAAAAACCATGAGATATGTAATATCATTATCCAAAATTTACAGAAAACAAAACAAAACAAAACTGAGCTTAGAGAGGTAAAGTTACTGACAAAAGGCCACCTAGCAGTTGGCTAGTATAACGATCAGTTCAAAGACCCAAGTTTTTATCCAATCCAGCCTTCTTTTCACTAATCCACTGCTCAGATAACACAAATAGGGCAAAAACAGTTGTTTGCAGGGAACATATTTCTGATATACTCACGTTTACCTCAAAGGATTAAAAAGGCATAATAATTAGAACAACTCATTAAAGCATTGTCCACAATGGCAAAGATTTGGAATCAATCTAAGTGTCCATCAATGGATAAAATGTATAAAGAAAATATGGTATATACATACAGTGTAATATTATTCAGCCTTTTAGAAGAAGAAATCCTGTCATTTATGACAACATGGATGAACCTGAAGGACAGAATGTTAAGTGAAATAAGCCTGGCACAGAAAGACAGATACTGCATGATCTCACTTATAGAGAGAATCTAAAAAAGTAGAACTCATAGAAGCAGAGAGGAGAATGGTGATTGCCAGGGGTTAGCATGGGGTGCAGGGGAGAGGTGTGATTAGAGAGATATTGGTCAAAGAGTTCAGAGTTTTAGTTACGCAGGTTAAATACATTTTGGACATCTAATGTACAGCATGGTGACTGTAGTTAGTTAACAATACTGTATTGTATACTCAAAATTTGCTTAAGAGTAGATCTTAAGTGTCCTCACTCCTACGAACACACATAAAAAAACAGCGACTATGTGAGGGGTGAATATGTTAATTAGCTAGCTTGCTTGTGGTGATCATTTCACAATGTATGCATGTATCCAAACCTCATGTTTTACACCATAGATATATGCAACTTCATTTATCTATTATACCTCAGTAAATCTGGAAACTTAGTTAATTAGCTAATTAATTGATTTTGAAATTAGTCAGAGGAATTTTGAAGCCAGAGAGATCTGGGTTCCGATCCTAGCTCTGCCACTTGCTCATTACATGACTTTGAGTTGCTTTCTCTGAGCCTCATTTTCCTTACCTATAGAACGAAGATGATAATGTTGATGTCTTCCTACTAGCACTGCTGGGAAGATACATCTCAAAAGGCTCTGGCACAAAGTGGACATTCCACAATAATGCAATATTATTATTATATACAGAGGGTGGATATAACTTCACAGAAGTTCATTTCATTCATTCAACAAACATTTATTGAACATCAACTATGTGTGAGGAACAAAGAATTTCTAAATTAAAGATACACAGTTTAGAAGGTGGAGACTGACAAACAAATAAATGCAATAAAGCGTTCTTGGTTGCAGGCCAGAGTGGTGGCTACACGGGAGAGCCCATTTGTCTCTGAGGGTGTCAGGAAACGTTCCACAGAGGAGGTATGCGGCTTCCAACAGGAGAGCAGGAGGGCAGGAGGGCAGGAATTAGGTTATAACATGTCTCCCTTAATTTAATGTCGCATTGTTTAAAAGATAAAGTTGATAACTAAAGTGAATTTTTGGATGACAAAACTAGATTGAAAGCAGACAAATTCACCAGGTGTACACAAAACCACCTAAGGGCCACGTGAGTTATCGCTGCTTCAACTCGGGGTAGGAAACACATATTTTCAACCAATTTATTTTTTTACCTTGCTCCAAAGACAACATTAAAACTCTTGAAAAACTGGTAAGACTAGAGATGGCAAAAAAAAAAAAAAAAAAAAAAAACATGAAAACGTTGCCAAAGGCTCATTAAAAAATATCTGAAAACAAGACAATGCCAAAAGGAAGAAAACTACTCTGTGAGAATCTCACCAAAGTTAGCAACAAGCTCCTGGAAGATTCCAAAATGTAGACAAAAGTTATTACAAGGCATAAATTATTTGACAAAAACAGCCTCCACAATCCATAAGAGTTATCAAAGAATGAAAAAATGACTGAAAATGCTTACTTTTACCAATTAATTATTTTGGCCTGTTTTTTGTTTGTTTTTACTAAATTATTCTTTCTGTCCATTGCATGCTGAGGGGAATCGGAAGAAATAGAATTTGGGCAGAGATACAAAGAGTCAGAGGGGAAGGAGGATGATGAGAAGAGGAGAAGAAGCAGAGGAAAAGAAAAAGGAAGTAGACGGGTGTTTACAATGTTAAAAGGGAAGCAAAACTTAGAAGACATTCCATACAAACCCACAAACGCACATAGACTAACTTATTTTGTGATAGAAGCCAGGTCTCTCATTTCTGTACTTTCCTCTGGGAGTGGTGGGTGGTCTGCAGACACACTTTTCTTTCCATTTTCACCCAACGTTTAAGTGGAGACAACTCTCCCATCTCTGCTATTAGAGACAATCCACTTCTCACATGAGGTTGTCTAGACACACACTGCTCTAACACAACTGAGGGCCCGAGGCAGTCAGGGCAGTGCGTGCAAACTCACCAGCATGTCAGCCCACAAAATTGAACACCCAGAGAAGCTCAGGGCTGACCCCAAAAGAGCCAAAAAGACTTCCTCCCCAAAATGCCTTCTTGCCCCACCCCCCGCCTGCTTTTTTTTTTTTTTTTTTTTTTTTTTTTTTTTTAGACATTCTCATTGTGTTGCCCAGGCTGGGATACAGTAGAGTGATTATAGCTCACTGCAGCCTTGAACTCCAGAGCTCAAGGGATCCTCCTGACTCAGCCTTTCACATACCTGGGAGTACAGGTGAACCTTACCACACACAGCAAATTTTTAAAATTTTTTGTAGAGATGGTGTCTCACTATGTTGCTCAGGCTGGTCTCAAACTCCTGGCCTCCAGCAATCTTCCCATCTCGCAAGTGCTGGAATTACAGGCTTGACCCACTGCACCCTGCCCTGCTCCATTTATATATGGCAACTCCCACTGTTAAAAATACGCTAACAAAGAACAAGCAAAATGTGACAAGATCACATTTTCACTTCCTTGCATTTCACAAATCGACTACAACCAGCTAAGTGGGACCTCAGAAAAAAATGTGGGCATCACTGTCTGTCCTGCAGCAAGGGCCAACCTTAGCCCATTCATTTGTCCAATAAGTGTGTGTTGAGCACCTACTACATGCCAAGCACTGGGGCAAGAGCAGTAAAGACTATGACCCTTTGAACAAAAGAGACTCGGTCCATGGGGAAGGCAGGTGACAGCTGACCTTATGGGAAGGTGCTGCTGAGAGCCAGCCCAAGGGAGATTCCAGCACACAGGTGGGCTCTACCCCAGATGGGGTTGAGGAGAGTCTTTTTAAAGGAGGGGTGTCAGGAAGCAGGGGCAAACTGCAGTTTGTTTCCCAAGACTGGAGCCAAAAGCCTGTTGTGAGGCCGTTGCAGTGACGCAGCTGGGAGACAGACCATCAGAGCCCCAGCAGCAGCAATGGCTCTGGGAAGAAATTTAAAACACATTATGGGCGGGGAGAAGTAGCAGAGCTTGTGGCAGCCCTGAGGCCAGAAACGGAAAAGACCGTTCCAAATATTTAGAGTATCAAAGATTTAACCAACTCAGAATTTAGTGACAATTACCGATTTGCTGCTTGATTTGAGCCAGGCTCATCTGCACGTTTGGGGCCTCTGCTGAGACAGGCTTGTGTCTGCACGTGGTTTCTCTTCCTCAAGGAAGCCAGCCTGGAGATCATCTCAGTGGAGATTATTGACAGATAACAATTTTCCCTATCTTGTTCAGGAGGCAACAGCATTGCAAGAGGGGAAGAGGGAAGCTGCAGTGCCTCTCGAGGCCCCAGCTCAAGACACACACAGCATTCCTGTGCTGTATTCTGTCAGTTTCAGTGGTCACAGGGCCAGCCCAGATGGAGAGGTGGACCAAGAGTTTCCATCTGTACATAGGAGGAATGGCAAAGAATTTATAATCATTTTTAATTATCAATCAGGATTCAGTAAGGATCTGCAGGTCCTGAGCCACCCACTCTACGTCTGACTTTCCCTCAAAGATACTCGGCGTCCTCCGTGTTTCCACCACTCAGGTGCGCTGTGACCAGGTGGCCTGTATCATCAATGCCTGTCCCAGTTCAGAACTCCCCCAGGCCTCAAAATGCCAGATTGCCAGTGAGCCAGTGACTCCAGACTCCTCCTAAGGCTGGTTGAATAGGAGAGCAAAACCTTTGCATTCTGTCTGTCCACCAATCCAAGCCCTAACCTGCTTTATTGCTTGGTAGCCTCTTGATTCACTCCCTCTGTTACCCAGAAAAAACCGGGGTTCATTTGCCTGACAAGTAACAAATGCCTCCTTAAGATAATGCAGGGTTTTTTTTAATCAGTTCTTTGTTTGTTTGAAAGGAGGTCTCATTCTGTCACCCAGGTTAGAGTGCAGTGGTGCCAACTAGTTCACTGAAGCCTTGACCTCCTAGGCTCAAGTGATTCTCTCACCTTGGCCTCCAAAAGTGCTGGGATAACAGGTGTGAGCCACTGCACGTGGCCCCATAGGATAATTATTACTTGGTACAAGTAAGGAGTATAAACCAAAAAGCATCTGAGACAGGTCTCAATCAATTTGGAAGTTTATTTTGCCAAGGTTAAGGACACACCCATGACGCAGCCTCGGGAGGTTCTCAGAACATGTACCCAAGGTGATCTGGCTGCAGCTTGGTTTTAGGGAGACATAAGATATCAATCAAGACCTGGTTTGGTCAGGAAAGGTGGAACAACTCTAAGCAGAGACTTTCAGGTCATAGGTGGACTCAAAGATTTTCTGATGGACAATTGGTTGAAAGAGTGTGTCAAAAGACCTGGAATCAACAGAAGGGAGTGTCTGGGTTAACATAGGGGTTGTAGAGACCAAAGTTCTTATTTTGCAGATGAAGCTTCCAGGTAGCAGGCCTCAGAAGGAATAGATTGTAAATGCTCATTATCAGACTTAAAGAGGTGCCAGACTCTTAATTTGCTTCTGGATCAGGAAAAAGACCTGGAAAGGGAAGGGGATTCTTTACAGAATATAGATTTTTCCCCACAAAAGACAGCTTTGCAGGGGCATTTCAAAGTATATCAAAAAATATATTTTGGGGTAAAATGATTTGATTTCTTTCAGGGACTGCTATTTGTCATGTTGGTTTCTAATTGCTACAGAGTCTCCTTTTTCAAGTCTCTGTTTTCATGTTAATGCTGGTCTGTTGTACCTAAATTCCAAAGACAGGAGAGTATAAGAGAGGAGAGTATAATGAGGCAAGTCCAATCACCCATCCCCATCACAGCCTCAACTAGTGTTTCAGATTAACTTTGGAATACCCTTGGCCAAGAGGGGTCCATCCAGTTGGTTGTGGGGGCTTAGAATTTTATTTTTGGTTCACAGGAGGATGCTGGGGTATGCTCCAAGGCAGTGTCTCCCGGAAGGAAAGTGACAGGAGGGTCTTATGGGGAGATGGAGAGGGGGGAGGGTGTGTCATTGCATGTGGAGGAGGTGTCCCAGTGGCACAGCCACAGTGAGTCATTGCACCAGCACATAGGTTGCATGTTATGATAATGAAGCTATAGCTCCTCCCTGGAGTGGAGACTTTAGCACGGTAATGAGGAAACTTCACTTAGGTTTGTCTGTAAATTGCTGGAATCTGTCAGGAGCTGGTTTTCACCAAGTAGGTGACTGCATTCCACACCAGACTTAGGAAGAAACAGACTGCAGGTCAGGAAGCTGTAAAACAGGCTGATTGCTCAAACTGATTAAATTTCTATAATTGCTGGAGATCCTCCCTGTCTGCTTATACCTCCTCTACTTTTGATGATGGAAAAAACAAATTCTGCCAAAATATATTTAAAGAGGTTTATTCTGAGCCAGTGTGAGTGACAGAGGCCTGGACTACACAATCTCAAGAAGTTCTGAGAAAGTATCCCCAAAGTGGTCAGGTTATGGCCTGGTTTTATACATTACAGGGAGATGGGAATTTCAGGTAAAACCATAAATCAGTATGTGGAAGACATACTTTGGTTTGGTCAAAAAAGGCAGGACACCTAAGCAAAAATTTGCAAGGCATAGGTGGGTTTTAGGAAATCTTTAGTTGACAATTGGTTGAAAGAGTTAAGCTATTGTTTAAAGGCTTGAAATTAGGAGAAAGGAATGCCTGAGTTAAGGTAAGGAGGTTGTGGGGGCCAAGGTTCTTATTATGTAGGTGAAGCCTCATAGGTGGTAGCCCTCAGAGAGAATGGATGGTACATGTTTCTTTTCAGACTTTTAAAGGTGTCAGACTCTCAATCTCTCCTAGATCTGGGAAAGACATAGAAAAGGGAAAGATGGCTGCATTAATGGAGATTATTGACAGATAATAATTTTCCCTACCTCAGTCTGCTGGCCTTGTGGCATTCATTTCAAAATATGTCAAAGAAATATATTTGAGGGTAAAATATTTTGATTTATCTTATGATCTGCAGTCATGTGATGCTATACCAAAATCAGCTCGGAAAGTAAGCCATGTTATATAGGATTAATAAAATCCCATCTAAAGAGATGTTATGATTTATAGGGCATGACTCCCCAGGATCCTTAAATAGTAATTTGGGCAAGAGAAAAAATAAAAGATCAGAGTTTAGTCCTCGCTTTAAATCAGTCTCATTTTCCCACATTCCTCCTCAACCCATTCCACACCCATTCCCCTCGTCTTCTAGGACCACCCCAGCTCCATCCCCTGACCTTCAGCCTCCCGCTGCACCTGACTTTTCTCTGTGGACTCCTCTCTTAGTCTCAGACTTCATCGTAATGTTCCTAGTGTGGATACTTGCAATGCTTTTTAACATAACAATGAGGACACCTTGAAGATAAATGTACTTGTTGACTTGATACAGATACTACAAAGAGAGCCCATTTTAAAAACTCCCCAAATAATGAGTCATTTTGTAGCTCTTGTAGCTACAATCTTGTAGCTTAAAATCCTTTAAGATTTTATCCTTTGGTTGTTGCTATTTTTTTTAAATGTATGCAACCCTTTCTTCCGTGAGGATGAAATTTAAAGGTACATAAGATTTTGAAAATTTTATACACTTTGAAGACAAAAAAATCTAAATATGAGTTCAAAGCTAAGATAGTTGATATTGGAGGCAAGGAAAAAGAGAATTTTCCCTTGCATTTATTTGACATCATAGAAAATAAGGCATTTCACTCAAGTGAATTTTGCAGTCAGTGAAATCATAACACTTTAAGTACTTATTTAAATCATTTCTAATCAGTTAAGGAAAAAATATATTTCCTTTTTTTTCTTAACTGATGTCCTTGAGCTGTAGGAAAAATGTATTTTAAATTCAGCCTTTGAATATTTAGGTGAGGTACAGTAATGTTAATTTAATATTTATCCTCCCTGAGTCAGGATCCCAAGTGTGATGGCCGGTAGCCCCCAGACTGTGACAGAGGGATTGATATGGGTTGGCCGTGTCCCCACCCAAGTCTTATCTTGAATTGTAGCTCTCATAATCCCCATGTGTCATGAGAGGGACCTGGTGGGAGGTAATTGAATCATGGGGGTGAATCTTTCCTGTGCTGTTCTTATGATAGTGAATAAGTCTCATGAGATCTGATGGTTTTATAAAGGGCTGTTCCCCTGCACACACTCTTTTGCCTGATGCCATGTAAGATGTGACTTTGCTCCTCCAATGCCTTCCACCATATTGTGAGGCCTCCCCAGCCATGTGGAACTGTGAGTCCACTAAACTTATTTCCTTTATAAATTACCCAGTCTCAGGTATGTCTTTATTAGCACCATGAGAACAGACTAATACTGGGATAATCTGGGGCCAGTAAGGAGCAGCATGCTCTGCAGAAAACAGCACCAGGCTACAATCTCAGTTCATATGCCTAATTGCATAGTTTTAACTTACCTTTTGGTCTATTTTTTTGAAGCCATAATAGCAAGAATTGATTATTGTTTTCTCTTTTAATCAAATACTATTTGTGCCAACAAATTTGTCAATTAAATGTGTGTGTTGGGTAAATGGGCAATTAGGGACTCATTTTAATGAGTCCCTAACAGTCTCTCCTGCTGAATAAGTGCATGGGCTTTTTTTGTTTTTCTTGATGGTGATTATTTTATCACTCAGATTTCTCCCCTACTTCCTCTCTTTATTTATTCATTTTTTTAAATTTTGGGCTTCACAGAGCATTGGTTGCCTAAAGACTGAGATGTGCCTACAATGCTTGTACTTTATCTTGGTCTCAGAGAAAGGATAGATGTACATCTTCCTGTTCTTGGTGCCCTTCTATCCTTTCTCTGAGATTAAGGTAAATTGCAAATATTGTTATCAGTAGTGAATCTCTATGTGCCTGCAGCAACCTCAATTCTTGCCTCCTCAGAAGAAAGAATTCAGCTAAGCGGAATAAGGCAGAAAAAGAGACAGAGGCAAGTTTCAGAGCAGGAATGGAAGTTTATTAAAAAGCCTGACCAACATAGTGAAACCCTGTCTCTACTAAAAATACAAAAATTAGCCGGGCGTGGTGGTGCATGCCTATAGTCTCAGCTACTCAGGAGACTGAGGCAGGAGAATCGCTTGAACCTGGGAGGTGAAGGTTGCAGTGGGCCAAGATCATGCCACTGCACTCCAGCCTGGGCAACAGAGTGAGACTTCGTCTTTAAAAAAAACAGGGGGGAGAACAAAAGAAAGGAAAATACACGTGGAAGAGGCTCAAGCAGGCGTCTTGGAGGTCAAGTGTTCCATTTGACCTTGAACTTAGGATTTTATATGCTGGCCCACTTCCAGCATCTTGTGCCCCTTTCTCTTGGTTCTTCCCTTAGGGTGAGCCACTCACATGCACGGTTTCCTGTTTGCACTTGGAAGGTGAGCATGCTCAGTGTGTTCACTGGAGTTGTGTGCATGTTACCTGAGGCTTTCTTCCCTTTTCCAGTGGAATGCCCTGGGAAGGTCATGCTCTGCCATGTTGCCTCTTAATGAGCATGCTCGAGCCCACTCGCCCAGTTCCTGAGATCTTATTGGAAGTTGTCGAGTACCAATTTCAGGTGTTTTTATCTATTGGGAAACTGCCTTTCCCTGGCACCAGCTGCCACTAATTATCATTTTAGAGAGGCAATTGTGACAACTGCTGGACCATCACCTGATGGTCACCTGACATTCCTGGTGGGTGGGAGGAGCCCTCTCCTGCCCCACTCATGCCTGACTAGCTACCTACTGTAACAGTATAAGCAACTCCTCTTTGTACCTGGCACTCCTGAGGAAGCAGAAGAGGACAGGTAGTATATAGATCTCATTCCTAGATGGAGAAACTAAGGCATCAACACGTGAAGGGATTTACCATTGACATGATTATTAGCCAGCAACATCAGGAATAGCATTCAGCCCAATATTTGAAAGAAGGTTATAAAAACAATTCTCTTTCTTCCACCAATAGCTATTTCCCCTTGAGGCCCGTAACCTGGTTATGTATTCCTTTTGGACTCCATAATAAGCAGGACCTACTTCACCAGTTCGGCTCAGTATACGTCTTATCTCCATGGGGCACTCCTCAGTGGGCAATCTGGTCTCACAAGTGAGTTCTTGGCCATCCCCAACAGGAGATGGATTCTCAAGGGAGCTCAGCGGGATGCCATCAAATCTTCGTCTGATCAATTTCCATTGTTCTGATTTTACCCACCTCAACAGCCTTCGCATCCTGAGCAAGCTGGCAGCTTTGTGAAGTGGCAGTATCATAGCCAGTAAGGTTTATCCAAGGCACAATTATTGCTCACTGAGCAGGCTTGCCTCATAAGTCCCTCAATAGTCAGAAAATCCACTGGTCATACAAATGTGAGTCTTCTGTTTCCTTAATAATTTCTCAAATGAATAAATAAGTTGGCATTCAGCCTTTTACTATCAGTTCTGTGAGCTTATTTAATATAAGTCTGCCTCTAAGAGACAGGGGCAAAATTAAATTTCCAAGCTTGTAGGCTGAGGCTGGGCCTGGGAAAGTTGCCAAGGGATGGTGGGCCACCATGTGAGGCCTCTGGGGAAACATCAGGCAATCTCTCCTCTCTGGTGACAATAGACAGCTGCCAAAGGGCAGTTTAAATGTTTTCAGATACCTAAGTTCCCTATTTAGACTTACATGCTTTTTCTTTCACAGTGCAAATTTCCAAAAGGCAGCAATTATCCCTGATGGATCTTGTAAGTCTTGCACAATGCTGAGTGCAAAATGTGGGGTTAAATTCTAACTAATGGGCAATTGGTTTTCACTAGAGACCACATTTTGTCTTTCTAGCTGTACTGGCCCAAGAAATAAAATGTTCACATGGCCTCGTAAATACAAATAACCTCAAATAGCTGCGGTAATTTGTATATCGGTATGGAGCCGAGGTCCACAAATCCCACCAGCCTTTATGGAGTAGTTTTGATGTGCACAGATGACCGTTGGGCTCTTTGAAATGGCATAAAATAGAAAAGGGGTAGAGATGAGATATTGATGAGCTACTTTTGGGAGTTGACCTCATAAGGCAGCACTCACTGCCCAGTTCTGTAGAATTCAGACAGAAGTATCACACAGACAAGTGTAATACCTGAAGAAAGGCCCATGGCTTATTTTTCTTTCCTCTCTTAGTTTGGGAAACTCCAACTATGTGTGTATTTATTTTTTATTTTATTTTATTTTTTAAACAGCTTTTGCAAAATATGTGTGTATTTTTCAGGAGTTAAACAACATAGGATTATTATGAATACATTAAATAATAGGGAATCTTTCAAACGTGGTTGCTGCTCTCAACAGTCTCTTAGGAATAGCCTTCCTTGTCAGGACACAGACTTATTTATTCTTTTTCTCAGCTGCAGGGTATCTCGTGGGAATGAGGGGGTCCTTGGTTACAATGCACAGGGGAATCTCCTGTCCAAATTCTGTTGTGTGACAGAATTAGAGGCCCACATGCCCACATAGTTCTTCATGGCTTTGGCTGGAGGTTATAAGTTTAATGTGGCCCTTTTCAGTAGCAGTCCTGCCTGCTCAGGAGTGTGGCTGCTGTGTCACTGATACAAGAGTGGGGCAGGGAAGTGATGGGTAGAGAAAGGTGGGTCCCTGGCTAGGTCTCCACCCCCACGGACCTCGGTGAGGACAGGCACTCCTGCTTTCATGCCAAAATGTTGCATTTTCCAAGACCACCCCGGCCTACCACACCCCCATCCTGGGCCTAAAAAAACCCAAGTCCCAGCGGGCAGACACATAGGCTTCCAAATGTTGAGAGGAGCACATCAGCAGAAGAAGACATAAGTGGCTGGATGGTGAGAGGAGGTTTAGGGAGCATGCCAGCGGAAGAAGACACTGACAGACATCAGCATGCTGGCAGGCCATCCATCAATGAGATGAGGTGGAGTTTGGCTGGAGCAGCTGGAGAAGAGCCAGGGCCACTGAGCAGCCCAACTCCAGGGGAAACCATCTCCCTTCTGGCTCCCCTATAGGCGGAGAGCTACTTCCACTCAATAAAACTTTTCACTCATTCTCCAAGCCCACATGTGATCTGATTCTTCTGGTACACCAAGGCAAGAACCCGGGATACAGAAAGCCCTCTGTCCTTGCAACAAGGTACAGGGTCTGATTGAGCTGATTAACACAAGCTCCCTATAGACAGCAAACTGAAAAAATACCCTGCAACACATGCCCACTGGGGCCTCAGGAGCTGTAAACATTCACCCCTAGACACTGCTGTGGGGTCAGAGCCCCACAGCCTGCCCATCTCTATGCCCCCCTAGAGGTTTGAGCAGTGGGGCACTGAAGAACTAAGCCACTCCCCCATCGCAGGCCCTATGAGGGGGACAGTGGAATCTTTCCCGTTTCATTACCATCATCTGTCCCTTCCTACAGTGGTGACTTCACGTGGCAGAATGATAAAGATGAGGGACTCACACATAAAACAGACCCTGCCCTCAGTGACTGCTGACTTTGTGGTTTGGACCTCTTATTTTTCCTTTTAGCCTCTCATTTTTCTATACTTGCTGTACTTTTGTGACCAGTGGCAAATCCATGTGAGTCTGCAGCAAACTTGATCCTTGCCTCCTCAGAGGAGGGAATTCGGCTAAGGGGCAAAAGTAGGTTTAAGACAGAGGGAGACACCAAGGCAAGTTTTGGAGCAGGAGTGAGAGTTTATTAAAAAGTTTTACAGCAGGAGTAAAAGGAAGCAAAGTACATTTGGAAGAGGGCCAAGGAGGCGACTTGAGATCCAAGGGCCCCATTCAGCCCTTGGCTTGGGGTTTGGTACATTGGCATGGTTTCATGGTTTTCTTTTCTACACCTGTCATTCTTCCCTTCAGGTGTGCTGTCACTCAACTGCCACATGCACAGTGTCAGTCAGCACTCGGGATGGTGACTGCATGCGTACTGCATTTACTGAGGTTGTATGTATGCTTTCTAAGGGCGATTTTCCTTTACTGGTGGAAGGCCCCCAGAGGAAGGTCATACATCCACCATTTTGCCTCTTAGTGTGCATGGATGGGCCTGCTCACCCAACTCTTGAGATATTATCAAGAAATTGTTGATCACCATCTTGAGGTGTTCTCTATCTATTGGAAGATTGTCTTTCCCTGCAGCTGGCTGTGACCAATTATCATTTCAGACAGACAGTTTAACAACCAGCTGACCATCTCTTGATGGTTGCCTGACATTCCTGGGGGGGCCTCTCCTGTCTTGCAAATGTCTGAGTAACTACCTAATCTAACACTTTCATTTATAAACTATCCCTTTGTTATAATTTTCCACCAAGTTCAGTATTAGTAGCTGAAATCTTCTTAGAATAAAATTATTTTCCATTTCCACCTGTTTTTGTTTTTGATTTTGATTTTGGCCCCTATTTCCTGCAGACTGTGTATTTGAACTCTCTCTGAGGCCAAAGGACTGATGGCAGAGAGTTCTGTTCTTGCCTCTGTTGCCCTAGAAGGAGGGAAATGGGCTGGTCCAGCTACTGTCTAAAACTAATTTTGAAATCTTCCAACAGTTGAGAATCTAATCAATCAAAACACAACAGGAAACAAAAGCTTTTATCCTTATCCATTTTCAGCAAAGGCATTTTTTTAAAAAACATTCAGTTTCCAGAGCTTCAGACAGAAATCCGTGTAGTTTGGGCAAGCACAATGATAAGCGATTTTCAGATGTTAATTGTAATTATGTTTCCTTTTCACTGAAGCCTTCACAAGCAAATTCTGTGAGATCAAACGAAATTTTCAGTAGACTTTTCCAGACTCTTTTTTTTTCCATGTTGAAAGATGCAATATTTTTCAGCTGTGTTACAGCTCCAGTGAAATAATTACCTCCAACTGACAAGGTTAATGGAGAACTCAGCATCTGTGTATTTAATTCTAAGAAAATTTCAGCTGCTAATCCTGAGCTCCATAGGAAATTATAACAAAGACATATCGTTTCTAAGTGAAAGTACAGAATTTTTTTCTTCTTCTACTTATTATTTAGGTTCCAGGGGTACATGTGCAGATTTGTTACATGGGTAAATTGTGTGTCACTGAGGCTTAGTGTATGAATGATCCCATCCCCCAGGTAGTGAGCATAGTACCCAACAGTTTTTCATTGCTTACAGGCCTCCCACCCTCTTCTCTCAAGCAGTCCCCAGTGATATTTTTGCCATCTTTATTTCCATGTCTATTCAATGTTTAGCTCCCAGTTATAAGTGAGAACATGCAGTACATTTGGTTTTCTGTTGCTGCGTTGATTTGCTTAGGATAATGGCCTCCAGCTGGATCCACGTTACTATAGAGGACATGATTTTACTCCTTTTTGTGGCTGCATAGTATTCCACGGTGCATATGCACCACATTTTCTTTATCCAGTCCACCACTGATGGGCTTCTGGTTGATTCCATGTCTTTACTATTGTAAATAGTGCTGCAATAAACATATGAGTGGTTGTGTCTTTTTGGGAGAGCAATTTATTTTCCTTTGAATATATATCCAGTAATGGCATTACCAGGTTGAATTGCAGGTCTGAATTCTTTGAGAAATCTCCACACTGCTTTCCACAGTGGCGGAACTAATGTATATTCCCACCGTCCGTGTATAAGCGTTCCCACCGTCTGTGTATAAGCGTTCCCACCATCCGTGTATAAGTGTTCCCACCGTCCGTGTATAAGCGTTCCCACCGTCCGTGTATAAGCGTTCCCACCGTCAGTGTATATGTGCTCCCACCGTCAGTGTATAAGTGTTCCCTTTTCTCTGCAACCTCACCAGCATCTGTTGTTGTTTGAGTTTTTAATAGTAGCCACAGAACTTTTCAAAAGTGTGATTAAGGGCAGATGTAGTGGCTCACGCCTGTAATCCCAGTACTCTGAGAGGCCGAGGCTAGCAGATTGCTTGAGTCCAGGAGTTCAAGACTAACCTGGGTAACATAGCAAAACCCTGTCTCCACTAAAAATACAAAAAATGAGCCAGGCATGGTGGCACGTGACTGTAGTCCCAGCTACTCAGGAGGCTGAGGTGGGAGAATCACCTGAGCCCAGGGCATTGAGGCTGCACTGAGCCAAGATGGCACCACTACACTCCAGCCTGGGTGACAGAGTGAGACCCCATCTCAAAAAAAAAAGAAAAAGAAAAAAAAAAAGTGTGATTAAATCTCCACTGCTCCCAGTCTCATCTCCAAATCCTTAAACTCATCTTGTACACTAAAGACAAGTGACAATTGGAAGTACCTGTTTGTCACATTTTGTTATCCTAGTCACTGGAAGAAAAGGAAGGCTGTGCAGACAGAGCTGCGTTGGACTTGGCCTTAGCTGGTGCAGGTGCTCTGGCCTATCCCCGGAGAGCTACTTAGGCTCCAGAGAAGCAGGTGCATGTCAAGGCGCACCAGGCCCATGGTAGTGACATTTATCAGACCCTGCCCTTGCTGCCTGGGGGAGCTAGTTTCTCTCAATCCACCCTGGCTGACTGGGGAAGAAAGGACAGGTTGAGGTCATCTGTCATGAGCATGGCATTTGCTCCTCATTGGCTCCCAGAGGCTTTCTGGAGGCTGCCTCTCATGGCCTTTCAGTAGGCATGGGAGGAAGACACCAGAGCCAGAGTCAGCATGGGTGCCCTTAAGTCCTGACTAGCCACTTAGCGTCTGTGAGATTTGGGGCTAAATACCTGAAATCTCTGAGCCTCAAATTCTTCATTCTTAAAATGATGAAAATGTATGCTGTTTTGAAGGATCAGGTGAAGTCATAGAAATGGAACTACTTTATGCATTTTTGAATCCCTTTGTAAATGTCAGATTTGTATAATTGTTGCTAATGAAAGTCTCCTCTGGCAATAGTTCAAAGGCTGCCAACAACTGAGTAATATTTTTGACTTTAATCCAGGATCCTCCTGGCTGGAAGGCTGATTCTGAAGGAAAGTGAGTTTCCTCTGAGGAACTTGGAATAGAAAATTAAATTTATTGAATTAGTCATGTAATACAGAGTGAAACACCACCCAGGAAGCGCTTAACATGCTAGAGCAACCATCTCAAGTTTTCTTCTGATTATTTTAGCCTTGAAATGCTTAGTAGTGGCTGGGCGCAGTGGCTCACGCCTGTAATCCCAGTACTTTGGGAGGCTGAGGTTGGTGGATCACGAGGTCAGGAGATCGAGACTATCCTGGCTAACACGGTGAAACCCCATCTCTACTAAAAATACAAAAAATTAGCCGGGCATGGTGGCGGGCGCCTGTAGTCCCAGCTACTCGGGAGGCTGAGGCAGGAGAATGGCATGAACCTGGGAGGCGGAGTTTGCAGTGAACCAAGATTGCACCACTGCACTCTAGCCTGGGTGACAGAGCAAGACTCCGCCTCAAAAAAAAAAAAAAAAAGAAAAGTAAAAGAAAAAAATGCTTAGTAGTAAATCAGGGTTGGGGATAGGGAGAGTTAATACTAAAACAATTTTTGTGGCTGCACCTGTAGTATTTATCTAAAGCATTCTTGCACATGCATGTGTACATGCACACAGTATTGGGATGAATATACACAGCATGGAGGAAGAAATGAGCACATAGATTTGTGTAAAGAGGCAGAGGTTGAGGGATGTGATGAATCAGGACCTCTTTATAGCCATGGATGTTTCTCTCTTGGGGAGTTTTCATGTTCTTTCACCCATTTTGGTTTTGGTGGGGAGATACTGCTTTGACAGAATGGGTAGTGAGTGTGTTACCATTCTGAAACTTGGGGCTCGGGGTGACCTACTGTCTTAGAGAAGGGGGGCTTATCACCAGCAAGGGAAGCAAAAAATGGAAAAAGCAAACACACTCTTGAAATGACAGCTTCTGGCAAGTCCTTGGTACATCCCCCAAAACTCCAGATTTTTTTTAAGGAAATCCAGGCTTTAGTAAGAAACCAGGAATGTTCTGGAAACATTAAGGGAGGATAAAGCCTCTGCTCCTGTTTAACCTCCTTTCACAGCCCTGAGGGAAGAATTGGCTGAGCTAGGCAGAGGGATGGGAGAGAGCCAAGAACTTGGATAAGACAGCCAGCATCCTGGACACCACGTTCAACCATATTTACAACTTAAAATGGTGGTAATAAATAGGTGTCTCCTTTTCAAGTGAATATGATTTAACCTTCCAGCTTCTGTATGGTATTTATGGAAAGGGTTATTAATTTAAATAACTACCTCTATTCTATCTCAGAAACCTGAGTCCAGCTTTAACACATTAGGAAGACAGACAGGGCAATATTCAAAACTGCATAAAACATGAAAAATTCTCACCCTATACTAAATAAATTATCTGAATTTAAAATATTGAAAATGTATTCATCCACCCATTCAGCAGCTAGTTGACCCATGATGTCAAGATGCTTACAAACTTCTTGGGGAAAACAGACAGTTACCAACACCGAGTGCCAGGTGTTTTGATGAGGGTACAAACCCAGTCAAGGTGGAAGGGTCGAGGGAGGACCGGGCAAGGTTTCCCAGGGGAGAGTGTCTCAGCCCTGCGCTAAGGCAGACTCACTCAAAGTGCCAGGCTGTGACAAGAGCTTGTGTCAAAACGTAAATCAGTACACTGCTTCCTTCTTCAAGAGAGTCTCACTAAAAAAGAGTACAAACTGAAATAAATGGTCTGCTTAGAGATTTAGTTCACTTAGGTTCTGACACAAGCTCATCTTGTTGAAAACCAGTAACAAAGGGTCCTGGCCAGCAGCTGGTGTGTGCGCCATACTTTGAGCACTTGTGCTAAAAGACAATCAAGAGTCATCCAGGGGAAAGGAAGGAGGGGTGCCCCATAGAAAGAACAGCAGGGGTGAAGGCCTAGAAGCAAGACAGGGTCTTCCATGTTCAGAGAACTGCACAGTAATTCCTCTAGCCTCAGAGGGTGAGAGGCCAGAAAGTTCAGCAGTGGCCAAGCTTATTTTAAATTAAGGAAGAATGGACTGAAAGAAACCTAATTCTTGCCTTCATCACAAGCTCACGCCAGCCTCCCGAGAAAAGCCTTTCTGAAGCAAGCATTCAGCAGAGCTCTTAGCCTTGAGGCCAAAGGCGCCATTCCTTCTAAAACTCTGTTTCAAAGAAGCACAGGAAGCCTTGCGTTTAAGCAGAGAAACCAGCTGAGTCCAACAGCGACATCTATAGACCACATCTAAAAGTCTTGGTTTCGGAAAAACCCTATTTCTCTGTTATCAGAGCAGTGAGAAAGGTTTAGCTGCTTTACAAAGAAAGAGGAGAGAGAGAAGAGTTAGAGGGTTAGAGTTGCCTTTGTCCACAGTCTTTATCTCTGAGATCAGACATCAAGTAACCTGTGTGCGTATGGAAAAGGGTATAGGGGTTACTGTTAGGACCACTACCATTTTTTTTTTGAGACAGGGTCTCACTCTGTCGCCCTGACTGAAGTACAGTGGCGCAATCTTGGTTCACTGCAACCTCTGCCTCCCAGGCTCAAGCAATTCTCCTGCCTCAGCCTCCCTAGTAGCTGGGATCACAGGCTCACGCCACTACCGCCTGGTTAATTTTTGTATTTTTAGTAGAGATGGGGTTTCACCATGCTAGCCAGGCTGGTCTTGAACTCCTGATCTCAAATAATCCACCTGCCTCGGCCTCCAAAGTGCGGGGATTACAGGCGCGAGCCACCATGCCCAGCAAGACCACCACCATTTAAAGCTTGACTTAGCTTTAAATCCCTAAACAACTGAGACTCATTTATTAGCTTCTTTCTTGTGGGAACAAAGATATTAAGCCAATTTTGGTTTTTAGGTTCCCTGAGACAAAAGCAGGAAGTCAGGAAGTAAAAACATACATAAAACAGGCCAGGTGCGGTAGCTCACGCCTGTAATCCCAGTGCTTTGGGAGGCTGAGGCGGGAGGATCGCTTGAGGCCAGATCTTGGAGATCAGCCTGGGCAACATAGTGAGACCCTATCTCTATAAAAAAATTTTAAAAATTGGTCAGGTGTGGTGGCTCATGCCTGTAGTCCTAGTTACTCAGGAGGCTGAGGCTGGAGAATCGCTTAATCCCAGGAATTTAAGTTTACAATGAGCTATGACTGCACTACTGCACTCCAGCATGGGCAACAGAGCAAGATTCTGTCCCAAGAAACAAACAAAAAGCACACACAAAAATAAAACAAACCACATATGGCCCATTGTGCCCAGGTCCAGTCCCAAGAATTTCCCCTGGGAACACATCCCGATGAAGCATCTATGAAAATTAGATGCTTATTTTCTTTTGCCTTCTGAACAACTTGTACATTCTTTGGATTCATGGAACAGTTTTTCTTCAGATGTGAATATGACTCATTGATGCCCTTTCCAAGAATATTCAGCATTAAGTGGGTTTCCCAGGAATTTTTCTTCAGAATCCCAAAAAACAGGACGCCGAGTTTCTTCTCTTTTCCCTCCCCTTTCTGGCAGCTGTGCTCAGAAGGCAAGGACAGGGCTCTGCAATGTTCATGGGCCTGCGAGCTGCCTCCTGAGATGTGTAGTTTCTACTTAGGCATGGCAGGTAATAGATGGAATATACATATTTTTAAAAAGAAAAGTTAACTGTAGTAAAATGGGATTGTACTTAAAATACAGCCCTGGCCAGGCATGGTGGCTCACGCCTGTAATCCTAACATTTTGGGAGGCTGAGGTGGGAGGATCACTTGAGCTTAGGAGTTTGAGACCAGCCTGGGCAATATAGTGAGACCCTATCCCTACGAAAAACATTTTTTTAATTAGCCAAGTGTGGTGGCACATGCCTGTAGAACTAGCTGTTCGAGAGGCTGAGGTGAGAGGATCACTTGAGCTCAGGATGTTAAGGCTGCAGTGAGCCATGATTGCATCACTGCACTCCAGCCTGGGCAACAGAGTGAGATCTTGTCTCAAAATATATATATATGGCCATGCTTCCCACCCATGAGGGCACTGCAGAACGTGCAGATCCAGAGGTGCTGAGATTCTGAGAGGAAATGATACCTTCTCATCCCTTGTCTGGTAAAGAAGGACTCCTGGAAGATGAGGCTTTTACACAGGACGCTCTCCAAGGACATTAAAGAAACAAAGGTAAGGTCAGTAGAGGCCAGTCTAGAAGGTCAAATTAAGGAGCTTGAGGTCCCTTCTTTTTGTGATAGAGACTAGAGTTTTGTGGAGGAAAAGATAAGAGGAACTCATGACATCAGTAACTGTCCTTAAATCACCTGCTGTATGTTCAGCACCAGGCTGAGCCATCTACACACAGAAACTCAGTTTCTAGGGCTCCTTACCTTCCAGGAGATCATGTATAATTTAGTTCCTGCTGAGTGGAACTTGGCTTGACTGAATAGGTCTTTTCCTAGAAATTTCTATGCATATGGAATATTTTGCAACTAAAATTTTCAACAATTTATCCTCACTAAATGCCCAGCACTGAGATGAATACTTCATACAAATTTTTGTTATTATCATACTCATTTAAAATTTTTGGAAATCTGAGCTTTGAAATTTTTAAATGTTGCCCAAGATAAAGCAGTAAGCGACACAGAGCTGGAATTCAGACTCCAGTCTTTCCTACTCCAGAAAACTCACTGTTATTAGGACTCTTCTCTGCCTCCAATAAGCATAATTTCAGAAATGCATTATCAGTTTTTGGGGCTAACCCTCCCCTGACAGTGGCTTACAGTCCTTTGAAGATCATTTCCCTACCTACTCCTAAATGAGGTTCTCTGCTCTGAAACAATTCTCACACCTCAGGCTCCCTTGTGGATGTTTGATATGGTTTGACTCTGTCCCCACCCAAATCTCATCTTGAATTGTAGCTCCCATAATTCCTACATGTTGTGGGAGGGACCAGTGGGAGATAATTGAATCGTGGAGGTGGTTTTCCCCATTCTGTTCTCGTGGTAGTGAAGTCCCCCAAGATGTGTTGGTTTTATAAGGAGAAACCCCTTTCACTTAGCTCCCATTCTGTCTCTTGCCTGCTCCATGTGAGAAGTGCCTTTCACCTTTTGCCATGAGTGTGAGGCCTCCCCAGCCATATGGAACCGTGAGTCCATTAAACCTCTTTTTCTTTGTAAATTACCAGTCTTAAATTTGTCTTTATCAACAGTGTGAAAATGGACTAATACAATATTTAAAGAAAAGTACACATTTTAGCTTCATCAGATACTTATATGCTGGAGATAGAGCTTCAGGACCGCTAATTATTAAATACTTCACCTTTGAGATCATGTTAAAATCTGTAATCATGTGAGATATAAGTTGATCACACAGCTATCTTCCTCTCCCAAATTTCTTCCAAAAACAACTCACATTTAAAAAAAACGTTTAGAAGTAATGTCCTTTTCTCTTGGTTTTTAGGGGAAAATATATCTAGGTAAGAATCATCTATGTAGGTGATAAGTGATGTAGTACGTGGGTGATAAGAAGGCCTTTTTCTTTCTACTTTATGTAAGTTAGTATTAGAGCAATTTGGTATCATGGGAAGAACTCCAGATTAGAGGACAGGAGACCTGCATTTCGTCCGCTGCTCAGCCATCAGCGTGAACTTGTGGCTAGTTGCTTCACTCCCAAGGGCCTTCATTTTCTCATGGATTACATGAGGAGCGATGGATTACATCATCTCCCAGGGCGTTTTCAGCTCTCCCATTCTATCATTGTAAACATCAAGTATCAATAAAAATTTTAAGGGTCTTATTAACACAGATCTTTCTCTCAGGTGATAAATGTCCTATTTGTTTGGTGGAAGACGTTTCCCTCCAAGAGTCTGCCATATGCTAATCAGAAAGGGTTTTCTGCATTTATTTTTTCCTACCTGGCCACCTTCATTTGCTCTTCAAAGCTGGCAAGAAGAAGAAACACACATGGCGAGTAGCTCTTATGTGCCAGGCACTGTGTTTGGCACGTGCATCATGTCTTTGTTTCAAAGATGAGGGGTGGAGAAGACCATGTCTAATATAGGTACTCACTCACCTGTGAAATATTTCTTGAGAACTTCGGCTGGGCGCAGTGGCTCACGCCTGTAATCCCAGCACTTTGGGAGGCCAAGGCTGGAGAATCACCTGAGGTCAGGAGTTCGAGACCAACATGGAGAAACCTTGTCTCTACTAAAAATACAAAAATTAGCCTAGCGTGGTGGCACATGCCTGTAATCCCAGCTACTCAGGAGGCGGAGGCAAGAGAATTGCTTGAACCCAGGAGGCAGAGGTTGCAGTGAGCTGATATTCTGCCATTGCACTCCAGCCTGGGCAACAAGAGTGAAACTCTGTCTCAAAAAAAAAGAAAGAAAGAAATATTTCTTGAGAACTTCAACCCTGCTAATGATGTTTTAGGTGCTAGAGATAACAGTAGCAAATGAGAGAGACAAAACTGTAACGTGACATCATATAAACACCAATTAATCTCACTGATATTTACTGAATGCCTACCATATACCAAATACTGTGCTAGTTGCTGGAGGTACCAGAGTGAATAAATTCCTGATCTCATCAAGTTTTACAGCTCACCCAACTGAAACAATGAATGGACAACACTTAAATAGCATAGAGTAATCTGGAAATACCAAAGAGATATGTAATAGAAGGAAACATACCTTTACCTTCACCAAGTCAAACCGTGAGTTAAGCTGCTGGTGATGCTACAAATCTAAAGTGATCTCTTTGCTTGGTTACTCAAGTACAGGACTGGTGCATTGATCTGGTTGCTTTTAGAATAGAAATTTAGGGGCCGGGGGCGGTGGCTTACGCCTTTAATCCCAGCACTTTGGGAGGCTGAGGAGGGCGGATTATGAGGTCAAGAGATCAAGATCATCCTGGCTAACACGGTGAAACCCCATCTCTACTAAAACTACAAAAATCAGGTGAGTGTGGTGGTGGGGACCTGTAGTCCCACCTACTCGGGAGGCTGAGGCAGGAGAATCGCTTGAACTCGGGAGGCAAAGGTTGCAGTGAGCTGAGATAGTACCACTGCACTCCAGCCTGACAACAGAACGAGACTCCGTCTCAAAATAAAATAAAATAAAATAAAATAAAATAAAATTTAAAAAGAATATAAATTTAGATAGGCAATAAGATCTGCAGCATCTCCACCTGCGTGTCTTCATTTCTCTCCCTCTTCTTTTACAAAAAAATTTTTTAATCACTACTCCTCATCTCTCTTTGTGAGAGAAGCACTGATATACTTATTGTTCAAGCCCCATACCTTGAAATATTGGATTCTAAATAGTCTTGGGTCATCACCAGCACAGCATATTATGAATTACCCACAGGAAGCAAGGTCAAGAAGACAGCATTATCCTCCTTGATTCAGCTCAACTTGAAACTAATGGAAAGTGACCCTATTTTACATTCTCTTCAATCTTCCCAAGATTCTGGAACTGTACATAGTAAAGCCAGATTGGTTGATATGCCTGGAAACTTTCCAAGCTCACTCAGGTCTAGATTTATGTAATTAATAGTATTTAAAAAAAGAAACAAAAAGAGTCTAGTCAGTATTGAGAAAGCCATAAAATTGGAGCATTTCAGTAAATCATAGTGGGCTTGGTAGCCTGACTTCCCCAATTAACAAAATAAGACATTTTAAGAGGTTTGCTGTGGAAAATTCAAATAAGCTCTGAAAACACAGTATTAAATTAAATTTATTTCATTATTTTTTATTGAAGGCTCTAAATTAGACTTCATATTTAAATACCTAGTTATGAGAATTTTAAATTCAGGACTATGAGAGTTTATACAATTGGGGTTGATTCACTTGTGTGCCTTTTTATGTTAATCCAACAAAATGTATTGGGTGCTTACAAAAGACAGAACAACTGGCTACAATGTGTAGGAGTTTACCAGGAGAACAAGATGTACTTTAGCAGAAGAGGAGGGAAGAGACAGAGGCATGAGATGGAGAAAAGTTAGGAGAGACGGCCCAGGCAGATGTGAGAGTCTGTGCAATGGTCAGAGGTATGAAACCGCATTGCAATTTGAGGGAGACACAAGTTGGAAATGTGGGGGAATAAGAAAGCAGTGGGAGGCATGGCTTGAAACCCCAGCCGCCAGTAATGAAGGAGCTCCACACCAAGCCAATGGAACTACTGCCAAATTCTGTAACTGATAGAAGACACTAACATGTTTTAAATCAAAGGGATACAGGATCAGATTGTGTTTTAGGAAGGTTCATTTTTACCATTATTATTATGAATTTATCATCATACACCTAAGAGTTGATTTTCGGTCTGCTCTACCTTTGAAACTGCCTTTGCAAAAATTGTAACAGGCTGGGTGCGGTGGCTCGTGCCTGTAATCCTAAAACTTTGGGAGGCCGAGGCAGAAGAATTGCTTGAGTCTAGGAGTTCAAGACCAGTAAGACCCCATCACTATAAAATATATTTTTTTAATTAGCTGGACGTGGTGGCTCATGCCTGTAGTCCCAGCTGGGTGTGGTGGCACATGTCCGCAGTCCCAGCTACTCAAGAGGCTGGGGTGGGAGAATTGATTGAGCCCAGGAGGTCAAGGCTGCATGCAGTGAACCATGATTGTGCCACTGCATTCTAGCCTGGGTGAGACAGTGAGACTCTGTCTCAAAAAATAAAAATAAAAAAATTATAACAGTGAGAAAATTATGGCAGTGAAAGAGGTCTGACCTAACCAGTCCCCATTATGCCTTTAGCCTTCAAATTGCCCTTAATTATTCCTGGGCTTGGGAATAATTTGCGAGTCATTTAGTTTACAGTTTAATACTTTGGGAGTCATTTAGTTTACAGTTTAAATGATAATAGCCCTTCCCCAAAATTCAGCCACCTTTGTAATGAGAGATTACCAGGCTAGGAGGATGAGAGGAGCCTGAATTCTGCTAAGGTGTAGACATAAACAATGACCAGTCATTATTCCAGAGGTCACAGATATGCAACTTCCTCAATTACTACTGCAAATGACATCACTATTGTAGAACCTAGGATTTGGCTTTCGAGATGTCTTTTCGGGTTTTGCATTTCTGATGACCAATGGCTCCACCTGGACCCACTAACCCCCACCAACCACGCCTCCATCCCCTCTACTCCTGTGTGCATGACTCCCTGGCCTGCCAAACTATCCCTGAAAAACCCTAGGCTCCGAAATTTCAGAGAGACTGAGTAATAATAGAATTCCGGTCTCCCTTTCAGCTGGCTCCACATGAACGAAACTCTTTCTCTATCGCAATTCCCCTGTCATGATAAATCAGCTCTATCTGGGCAGTTACATCGTCATGTTGATTAACCTTCCCTCAGCAGTAACTTCTCTGACTCTCCACCCCCTGCAGGCTGCGGTGGCCTTGTGCCTTCGTGTCAGTGGTTAACATCTTTAAGGCAATCCAGAAGCAAAAAGCAAATATTTCTATTTAAAATAACTCAAAAGCTTAATGTTTTTGTAAGGCAAAGGATTATCTACTTGATTTTTATCTGTTTTATGAATTTTGAGTTTTTTGAATGTGAATTAAAAACCAGTGAAGACATGTTTTCTGGTTTCAAAAGGCAATTAATTACACATGTAATAATGAGTATGTCTACACTAAACTATTAAACAGACTTTACTGCATCATAGGCTTTTAGCTGATAGAATTGACTCTTTATTTTAAGTGGCATAACCTAAGCTTGAAAGAATTTGTTTGGATAAGGATATTAGACCAGACTGATAAGTGAAATTGGTTAGTGCTTTCTCATCTGGTGGGTTTAATTTCTAAGACATTGGCACATAGATTGGGCCATGGCAATTTGCTACATTTTTTCTCTTTTTCAAAAGCCCAGTGATTCCCAAATAAGAAGATCTTGGCAGCTAATAAATGCCTCACCTATCTGTGACAGCACACTTCAGGCAATTTTAAACTTTCTAATAAAAGGCTTTGCAGATGATCTGGAGAAATTGTGCTTGGCATTGACAAATAAGTGTTATTATCATTCCGTGAGGAGCCAGCACAGACCTGGCTGACAACTGATGTTCACTGACTGAATGAGCACAGATTTCCAGGAATTAGAGACTAGTGATATTTGGACTCTGACAGTCTTTTACTTATGGTGAAACAAAAAGCATACAAGAATTAGATAATTAAAGAAAGGAAAAACTGGGAACAGGGACAAGGAAATACCATAGTACCTTGATTCTCAGCCAAAATGTGGGCTTTCATATGCAGAAGAATGAAACTGGACCCATATCTCTCACCATGTACAAAAATTAACTCAAGATGGATTAAAGACTTAAATGTGTGTTCTGAAACCATAAAAATTCTAAAAGAAAACCTAGAGAAAACTCTTGGCCTAGAGTTTGGCCTAGGCAAAGAATTTATGAGTAAGACCTCAAAAGTACATGCAACAACAACAACAAAAAAGGCAATGGAACTTAATTAAACTAAAGAGCTTCTGTACAGCAAAAGAAACCATCAACAGAGTAAACAGGCACCGTACAGAATGGGAGAAAATATTTGCAAACTATACCTCTAACAAAGGACGAATATCCAGAATCTATAAGAAATTCAAACAAATCAACAAGAAAAAAAAACCATTAAAAAGTGGGCAAAGGATCTGAAGATATTTCTCAAAAGAAGACATATAACCAGCCAACAAATACATGAAAAAATGCTCAACATCACTAATCACCAGAGAAATACAAATACAAGTACAAAAAAGCACCATCTCATATCAGTTAGATTGGCTATTATTAGAAGGTCAAAAAATAAATATGTCAGTGAGGATACAGAGAAAAGGAAACACACGCTGTTGGTGGGAATGTAAATTAGTTCAACCCTTATGAAAAACAGTATGGTGATTTCTCAGACAACTGACAATAAGGCTATCATTTGGCCCAGCAATCCCACTACTGGGCATCTACCCAAGGAAAAGAAATTGTTTCATCAAAAGATACCTGCAATCATAAGTTGATTGCAGCATTATTCACGATAACAAAGTCATGGAATCAACCTAAGTGTTCATCAATGGTTGATCAGATAATGAAAATGTATACACTACGGAATACTATGCAGCCATAAAAAAGAATGAAATCATGTCCTTTGAAGCAATGGATGAGGCTGGAGGCTATTATCCTAAGTGAAATAACTCAGAAACAGAAAATCAAATACTCTGTGTTCTCACTTATAAATGGGAGCAAACAATGAACATGCAGATGGAGATAATAGATACGGGGGTTTCAGAAGTGGGAAAGTGGGAGGGGGCTGAGGGTTAAAAAGTGACCCATTGGGTAGAATGTTCACTATTTGGGAGATGGTTCACTAAAAGCCCAAAACTCACCATTATGCAATATATCCACATAAGAATCCTGCACATGTACCCCATGAATCTAAAATTGGATTTTTTTTCCAGGCACGGTGACTCATGTCCATAATCCAGCACTTCAGGAGGCTGAGGCAGGTGGATCACTTCAGCCTAAGAATTTGATACCAGCCTGGGCAATATGGCAAAAACCCCATCTCTCGAAAAATTAGCCAGGCATGGTGGTGTGCACCTGTAGTCCCAGCTACTCAGGAGGCAGAGGTGGGGGAATCAATTCAGCCCAGGGTGGTTGAGGCTGCAGGGAGCCATGATTGTGCCACTGCACTCCAGCCTGGATGACAGAGTGAGATCTTGCCTCAAAAAACAAACAAACAAACAAAAACATTAATAAAGATTATAAAACTGTCAAAAATAAATAATAAATAAATAAAATGAAATTTGGGCTTAGATATATTATCAAACATAAGACAATTCCTTATCCAAAATGTAAAATACAATTCTTTAGCTATCCCTGATATTCACAGCATGTTATCAATACTCGGAACATTTACCAGCTGGTGAACAGCAGCACCGACTTTCCCGTTGTCTTTTCCTTCCTCCATGACTTGCTGGTCAATAACATTCTTCTTTAAAGTTCTTCATAGACATTTTCTTTGGCAAGACTGTTCCTCACTTGGCTTTCTTCTACCTCACCTTTCTTTTTTGTCTTCTGTTACCCTGGCACCATTTTATGATAGCAACAGTGTGAGTGTGATGGAATTCTGATTTTGTTTTTGCTTTTGTTTTTGTTTTTGTTTTTGAGACAGAGTCTCACTCTGTCGCTCAGGCTGGAGTGCAGTGACACGATCTTGGCTCACTGCAACCTCCGCCTCCTGGGTTTAAGTGATTCTCCTGTCTCAGTCTCCTGAGTAGCTGGGATTACAGGCACACACTGCCATGTCCAGCTAATGTTTGCATTTTTAATAGAGACAGGGTTTTGCCATGTTGGCCAGGCTTGTCTCGAACTCCTGACCTCAGGTGATCCACCTGCCTCGGCCTACCAAAGGGCTGGGATTACAGGCATGAGCCACTGTGCCCAGCCAGGTGTGATGGAATTCTATTCTCTCATTAAATAGTGCTTTTGGTGTAAAAAAAAAAAAAAAAAGCAAAAGATCAACATTAAGACAAAGACAGGCTTTCAGATTTCTCATTTTGATACTTTTATAAGTATTCTCTACTAAAGGAGGCAATTAATAGACAACACCCTGCCAAGATTTGTCTTCAACTCCTAGTTCCTTTAATATCACAGTGATGAGTAAAATTAAAATAAAATTATTAGAATAAAAATGTCACCTCAATAATTGAGTATAGAAGAGGAAAAATTATGCCACAAAACCCATCTTTGTATGTTAATGATTTGAAGGATAAAAAGTCATTTATCTGTGCATAAGTGGATGTGTTAATTTCTTCAAGTAATGGAGCTATGCTTTAGCTATTGGGAGATGGAAGATATCAGAGCTATTTGTTTTCAGCTTATGACAATGCTGGGTTAACCTGTTTGAAATTAACAGTCTTGCTAAGAAAACAATACAAACTTGAATTGTAAAAACCTAACAAGGATTTGAAAATAAAATTATACACCAATCACCCTTACTTACATTGTCGCAAAAATCTTAAATAAACTATCAGCCAGTCAAGCCCAGTGCTATATAAAAAGAAAAATACATCATGACCAAATTAGTTTATTCTGAAGTTGCAAACATGGTATAATATTAAAAAAAAATCTATGTGATTTTCACATTAACAGAAAAAAAGGGGGAAGAATGTGCATTTATCTTACATGAAAACATCTTTTGGTAAACTACAACACCTGTTTTGAAATCAAACTAGGAAAAGAAGGGAAATTCCTTAATCTGATCAAAGATATCAACAAAAACTTACAGTGAATATCATTTGTAATAATGAAGAGGTTTTTTTTGTTTTTGTTTGTTTGTTTTTGAGACAGAGTCTTGCTCTGTTGCCCAGGCAGGAGTACAGTGGTGTGATCTCGGCTCATTGCAACTTCTGCCTCCCAGGTTCAAGCGATTCTCCTGCCTCAGCCTCCTGAGCAGCTGGGATTACAGGTGCCTGCCACCACCCTTGGCTAATTTTCATATTTTTAGTAGAGACGGGGTTTCACCATTTGGCCAGGCTGTTCTCAAACTCCCGACCTCAAGTGATGATCTGCCCACCTCAGCCTCCCAAAGTGCTGGGATTACAGGCATGGGCCAGAGCTATCTATTTCTATGCTAAAATTCTATCTAATAGCATTCACAGGACTTGTAAAACTCCCACCTTATTCCAGGATAGAATGTTCCCGAATAGAAGACTTAACCAAAGATAGAAAAAGGTATTTTTCCCAATGCCAAGCCCACTCTTCTGGTTATTTAACCCCCAATACATCTTAACTCTGGATTAATTTGGCTTTGAGAAGTAGATTTTTCATGCTCTTTGGGCTAGACACACCTCAGGACAGAATGACAGAGAAGGCCAGGTGCTTAAAATGTCTAATTCAGACCTTGCCAGCTCTTCTCCCAAGAGAATCTGTAAGAAACCTAGGATTAAACTCTGAATTTTTTATCTTTCCCAAATTCCTATATAAAGGGTCTGGGGAGTCATGTCCTATCAATCATAAATTCTCATCAGATGGGTTTTATTCAACCCTATATATTACGACTTACTTTCCAACCTGACTCTGGCATAACATTATGAGACAAGGAAGAAAATCAAAATATTTTACCCCCAAAACATGTTTATTTGCCATATTTTGAAATGGCCCTGCGAAGCTGTTCTTTGTGGGGGAAAATTTACATCTATAAAGAATCTCTATTAACATAGCTAGATCTTTTTCTTCCGGACCCTCCGAATCCTAAAGAGATTAACTAAGATCTGAATAGGAATCTATTGGCTCTAATGGCAGCCACTATAAGACTTCAAAAGAACTTTGGTCTCCACAATTTTTATATTAACCTGAACACTCCCTTCTATCAATCCCAAGTCTTTAGACAAACTCAACAAATTGTCAACCAGAAAATGTTTAAATTCACCTATAACCTGGAGTCCCCGCCCCTCCACCCCGCCTCTCGCCCATCTTCACTTTGAATTCTCCGGCCTTTCTGGACCAAACCAATGTATTTCTTAAAGGTGTTTGATTGATGTCTCATGCCTTCCAAAGATATATAAAACCAAGGTGCACCCTGAAGATGCTGGTCACATGTTCTCAGGACCTCCCGAGGGCTGTGTCATGGGCCATAGTCACTCATATTTGGCTCAGAATAAATCTCTTCAACTATTTTACAGAGTTTGACTCTTTTCATCTACAAACCCATTGGGTGATATTACTCTTAAATAAGTTTCAGCCACATTGATAATATACGTTTAAAAATGGAAACATCCTAAATGCCTAACAATGGGAAAGATATAAAAATAGATTTTAATATATCAGTTTGATCACATTTGCTGGCATGATGCAGAAGAATAGTATTTACTGGCCAGAGATATCTAGAGATGTATTTGGTTGTCAAACTGGGAGCAGGGGTGCCACTGACATGTCATAGGTAGTAGCCAGGGATATTGCTAAACATCCTTGTGAAGGATGTCCTAGAAAATATCCAGAATACATCAAACATAAAAAACCAGATGATCAAAGAATAGGTAGTGTGATCCCAATTTTGATTTAAAACAACGTGTATATTATGGGAAAGATATCACAAGAACATGAACCAAAATACTGACAATGAATGTCTCTGGGTGTTGTAATTATAGGTGAGGTTTTACCTTTTCTGCACTTTTCAAATGTCCTTAAGTGAAACTTTTATAATTTTTTTTAAGAGATAGTTTCTCACTCTGTCTGCACTGTAGTGCAGTGGTATGAGCACAGCTCACTGTAACCTTGAACCCTGGGCTCAACCCATCCTCCAGCTGCAGCCTCCTGAGTAGCTGAGACTATAGTTGCATGCCACCAGACCTGGATAATTGTTTTATATAGACAGGGTCTTGCTATGCTATCCAGGCTGGTCTCCAACTCTTGCCCTCCAGCAATCCTCCTGCCTTGGCCTCCCAAAGTGCTGAGATTAGAGGCATGAGCCATCATACCTGGCTGGTGTAGGCATCTCTGAGTTTCTTTCTGGGGGTTCGTGGGGAAAATCTGTTCTCTTGCCACTTCCAGCTTCTAGTATCTGCCTGCATTTCTTGGTTCATGCTCTTTCTCTCATCTTCAAAGCAAAGAGTAAACAGAGGCCATACAGTCCATTATCATGATGCCATCTCTGTTTCTGACCCTTCCGCCTTCCTCTTCCCACAAGTCACCACACCTGGCCTTTTATAATTTTGAAGAAATATTTTACTAGCAATGTTAACACAAAAGGGGCCAAAAGAATAAGAACTGAAAAGGGAACACAGGTCTTTGCAATCAAGAGGTCACTGATTTCCTCAGAACTACAATTTCCGTGGAGTGGGGAAGCCAGATTTGTAAAGGATCCAAAATCCAGCATTTAGGAAATGGGATTATGGCCACAGACCACTGATACCTAAGATAGAGAACGACATCAAAAAATGAAGATGATGACCAGAGGCAGCACAGGGGTCTAATAAAATTATAAATTTGTTTCTGGTTTTTTGTTTTGTTTTCTTTTTGTGAGAAGAAACAAGACTCACTCATTTTTCTTTTCTTTATTTTTTTAAATATAGAAAATGACCCTGTATTAGATAAATCAAAAAGACTTATTATAAGGGATTAGCTCATGACATTATGGAAGCTAAGTCCCAAGACGTTCAGGGTGAGCTGCAAGCTAGAGACCCAGGAGAGCTGATGATATAATTTCAGTCCGTAGGCCTGTAGGCTTGAGACTCAGGCCAAAGTGATGTTTTAGTTTGAGTTTCAAGGGAAGGAATAAAAATAATGCCCCAGCTTGAAGACCACCATGCAGGAAGAGTTCCCACTTCTCAGCCTTTTTGTTCTATTCAGACCTCAGCTGGTTGGATTGGGTCCCCTGACCCCCACATTAGGGAGGGCAATGTGCTTTACTCATCCAGAAACACCTGCACAGAAACACCCAGGATTATGTTCAGCCCAATGTCTAGGGCACCCCCTGGCCCAGTCAAGTTGACACATGAAATTAACCATTATAGACTCAATAGATAGAAATACACTGAATAAGGAGAGGAAGATCAGTGTGATGACACAAAGTTTTGGCAGAGAAGGGAAGTCACAGAAGTGAGCATCAGGAGGTTAAGATTATTAAGACAGGAGCCACTCACAGAGATAATTATAGCACAGAGGTGGGAAGCTATGGCACATTCAAGGGAATAAGTAACTTTTCATATTTCAAGATAAAAAAGTTAGTATTTTTAGGGAAGGAAACCCACTAAATCCAATTCCTTCTAAGTGAAAAATAAATGCATTTGTTTTAACATTCATTTGCAAAGTGGCTACCGAAATCACAAATTAACTGTTAAATTTCTTAATTTTGTTCTGTGTCTGAATACCCTAAAGAAGAATATACAAATTATCGGTCTCCTTGAGTCTGTGTCTTATATTGCCATTTTCATTTTAGTCAAATTTTATTAAATTATATTAAATGCATTGTATTAGTCAGGGTTCTCTAGAGGGATAGGACTAATCGGATAGCTGTATATGTGAAAGGGAGTTTGTTAATGAGAACTGACTCACACAATCACAAGGTTAAGTCCCACAATAGGTTGTTTGCAAGCTGAGGGGCAAGGAAGCCAGTCCGAGTCCCAAATCCTCAAAAGTAGAGAAACCGACAGTGCAGCCTTCGGTCTGTGGCTGAAGGCCCGAGAGCCCCTGGCAAATCACTGGTGTAAATCCAAGAGTCTAAAAGCTAAAGAGTCTGATGTTCGAGGGCAGGAAGCATCCAGCACAGGAGAAAGATGAAAGCCGGAAGACTTAGCCAGTTTAGTCCTTCCATGTTCTTCTGCCTGCTTAATTCTAGCTGTGCTGGCAACTGATTACATGGCACCCTCCCAGATTAAGGGTAAGTCTTTCTCTCCCAGTCCACTGACTCATATGTTAATGTCCTTTGGCAACACCCTCACAGATACACCCAGGAACAACACTTGGCATCCTTCAATGCAATCAAGTTGACACTCAGTATTAACTATGACATGCATTTAATGATTTATTTAATTAAATATTATTTGAAACTAAAGCCTCAAGTTTCTATTAAAATTTATCCCTAAAGCAGATCCAGGATTCACAAATCACAACTCCAGCTCCCTGATTATCACTGCCACAGAAAAAGTTAATACCAAGGATTGTAAAAGTGTGAATGTTCTTTTTTTATTTTGGTAGAAAGACTTAGAAACATTTTTATATAACAGAGAAAGTTCATAACCAAGACTATTCTAAAGAATCCTATCAAATTTTCCACACGGAATATGAGTGAGCATAGCACTGAGATGCTTCTTTCTACTCAATTATTATAAACATGCAATTTCTTTCTCTAAGTAATCGCAAGCCTTCTGCTATAATCTACAGCAGAGGTCTCCATAGATCATTCATCTTGCTCACAGCTCTCTTCCAATTATGAAAGAAGCCTATGCTTTATTTCCCTTTTGATTTTTATATATTTGTTTATTGACTAGGGGTGGATAATGAACACTGTTTTAAGAGGAATAATGAATTCAGAGAGAATATGAAAACCACAGGGGCTGGAACAGGTCTCTCATCTTTATATTGGCATGTTTAGACTCAGCACAGAGAGGTAGGGCCCTTGCTTATATACACAATTTTATTTTTTAAAAATGTATTGCAAAGTTCTTGAGTTTATATGAGGTATAGTGATTTATTAATGAAGATTTAGAATGATGTTTATTGTTCTATTCATGAACATGAAGATTCTTTGTAGTGTCCAGCTATCATTTCTTCTTGTACAGGTCTATAGCTATCATTTTATCACTATGTTCTTTGTTGTTAAGTATGTCATTCCTGGCTCATTTTATAGCTCCAATTACATGAAAGAAATAGCAAAGCTGTTATTACTCACAATGCCATGGCTGTTTGAAAGCTTTTGGGTTGAAGCAATATTACCCTTCCTGCTTCTGCAGTTCCCTAATAGCATGTATTTAATGCTGGGTATATCATCACTCCTGACACTGCTCTGCCCACCATGTCACTTACGATTACAGGTGTCAGTAGTTCTCACCAAGGTTGTTGTCGTGCTCCACATTAATGACCACTAAATGCAATTCTTACCTGCAGGAAAATCTGAATTAAAATTCTTTTTTTTTTTTGGTCATGTTAATGTATTGTTTGGAATTTTTTAGCATAGATGTAGAACAATACAACTTCCAACTGTGTCTTCTTTTCAACTCTGTAGGCCATCCAGGCTGGGTGCATTCCTAGGATGTGATTTCCTTCAGTGTGGAGAAAACCCTGCCTTCTACCCACCAACACCAGCAAGGAAGTATAGAAGACCAGTACCATTTACTCAAGGAATGTCCATCTTTCATTTGGAATGCCTTAAGACTTCCTGGAAGAGCATGCTATCACTATATCAATTGGAGACGAGAGAGGACATCAGTTGGAGGGGACTGTTAGCTTATGGACAATGATGTTGAAAGCCTTGAGAAGGTGCAGAAAAGATAGGTAAGGCCATCCCCAGAAAACTGCCTGATATGGTATGGAGTCTGCAGAGGGCAGAAGGTGACTGCCCTAGGTCCCTGCCATGGGGGAGTGGGGGCATAGGGTAAAGGATACCTACCAACACCCCCCACCCTAGTGCCTTGGAGCTATAGATGAGACGGGCCTGTGGTCAGTTGGGAATCAACAGATGGGCCCAAACTTGGCTCAGAATGCAAAAGTAGGCAGTGGACTGTTGGAATCCAAATCCCTGCACTCCTCACTTCTAATGTGACTCACCCCAAACTAACTACTGTTCCTTATAGCTCAATCTTACACAATCCCGCAAAAGAAATACCATACTGGTCAACAGGAACTATCTGTTCGGGGCAGGAGGGAAAGGCGTACAGAGCAGGCACTGAATGCAGCCTTAGGAAATTTCTAGGAAGACACTTTCAGCAACCGGGACCCACACATGACCAAGTGCCTTGCTTGGATGCCCTGGCCAGTCCCAGGCACTGGAGAGGGTATTTCTTCAAGGAAGATACTCCAATGCATTGGGGGTGGGTGGTCCTCAGACACAAGACCTGGACAGGCGGCAAGCTTTCCTGGGTCCAAGAGTGGTACTAAAATTTGTGGTAAATGCAGGGTTTGGAAGAAGCTGGAAGGAAACCTGGAGCCCTGATTTTCTAGCCATCTTATACTCACCAATAAAGATATTAATTCTTTATTAATATTAAAAATTGTGCATATGTGTTTGTGTGCATGTGTATATATGCTCAGGTGAGTGGAGAGAGGAGAGCAAAAGAAAATACAAACATATTGATTTGAGTGCATAAGAGTATATCAAATATTACCATCATTCCAAAAAACTTCTATAAAACTAAAGACATCGAAACTTAGCTTCTGGTTTTACCACTCCAAACATCTACTACAGTTTACATTTATACGATTTTCCAGTGGAAGTTAGAAATAAAAGGTGTTTTCTACCAAACATCCAATGTGCCTTTTTGCCACTCTTTCTGATTTTCAGCTGTGCCTGAATCAATAGCTTCACCATTTTCATAAATTCTGTCTTGGTGCCAATGCAAACTTTGACTAAAAGAGAAGAGAGTCTGTTAATCCTTCTTTCTCTAAAAGAATTTTTCAAATTGTCATGATCCCCCTCAGTGTCCTCAGATTCTAGCCTAATTCCCTGGTTAAGAGGTTGTGTTATTTTTTCCTGGGGTAGTAAAACTTTAGTCAGCTTCAACAAAGTGTCATCTCATCTGCACCTCCACCACCTGTCTATGATGCTGATTTCCAAACTCATGCTGAACATTAACACGGTCTCCATGGTGGCAGGCTGGGGTCAATTTCTGAAGCAGCAGGGAGTAGGTCCACATGACTGGACTCCAGTGTTTTCAATCAGGTAGGAAAGGTGAGATTAAGTTTCAGATGAAAAATAAAACCATTATGGTGGATTCTAAAACTAGAGCTCTGGACCCAGAGAAAAACAACCAAAATAGAAACCAAGCAGAACTAAATATAAAAGCTGACAACAGGCACATCTTGGAAAATGTGAGAAAATGCTAACAGAAAACTGGCAAATATTTGTTTTTACTTTTTCCTTCTATAATCAACACAAGTAGATTTTCCTACCAGAGGGTGTGACTACACTGAGAAGAGGAACCAGGAAATGACTTTTAAAGAGGTGGTAGTCAGCATGAACAGCAGAAAATTAGATGGTGCTAGAAAATTTTTCACAGCTACTAACCCAATTACTTTACATTTGAGAAGAATTATTTCAAAATAATCAGCTATGTATTCCATAGCAAATTTACCAATAGAATTGGGACCATCTTTAGAAGAAAAAAGTGAATGGATTAAAATAAGAGTAGTTTATAATATATTCTTACATTCTGCAAGTGTTATTTTTTAAATTACAAATTGACAGTATACAATTTTATACGATTAAAAGCAAAAACAGGAAACACACATAGAGTGAGGGCTTTGTCAGCAAGATCAATGACTACACAAGTGACTGCATGTATCAAGGATGTGAAACAAAAACATAAATGTTAAAAGAAGAAAGATATAGATTATATTCACACTATATTTAAAATAAAAAGCACCAAAGGCATTAAAGATAAAAAAAGGAAAATGAAAAAGGAAACAAAACTATTTCAGGGTAGGGGGATAGTTTAAATACTTTTGGTATTTACCTTCTCAACAATGCACTCTGTATTAGTCCATTTTCACACCACTATAAAGAAATACCAGAGACTGAATAATTTATAAAGGAAAAAGGTTTAATTGACTCACAGTTCCACATGGCTGGAAAGGCCTCAGGAAACTTACAATCATGTTGGAAGGCAAAGCAGGCACATCTTACATGGCGGCAGGCAAGAGAGAGCAAAGAGCAGAGTGAGAAGAGCCCCTTATAAAACCATCAGATCTCATGAGAACTCACTCACTACCAGGAGAACAGCATGGGGAAACCATCTCCATGATCCAATCACCTCCCTTCATTGACACATGGGGATTACAATTCTAGATGAGATTTGTGTGGGGACACAGAGGCAAACCATATCATGCTCTAAACAAAAAGTAACTATAGTAACAAAAATTGCTGTGAAGGAATGCAATATATTGAAAGAGCCAGGGTTTTTGCTAAGATTCATGCTATAAATAAAAAATTCTGGCCAGAGGGAGAAAAACAAATACCTACAGATACATAGAAAAGAAAAGAAAAAACAGATCTTGCTACCTTTTTCTGTACTGGTTTCCTTAATTTCATATTGTTACTTTTAACACCTGTACATTGTAAAATGTTTCTGAGGAGACAACTTGGTTTGAAGGTTGCTCCTGGCTGTAATAGTTTAGTATTTATTCATAATCTCCTTCCTTAATTCCTGAGACATCAAGATTTTAATTTGTGCAGGAAGGAAAACATTCTTTGCACTTTTCTTTTCTTTTCCTTTCTTTTTTTTTTTTTTGAGATGGAGTCTTACTCTGTTGCCCAGGCTAGAGTGCAGTGGTGCGATCTTGGCTCACTGCAATCTCTGCCTCCCAAGTTCATGCCATTCTCCTGCCTCACCTCCAGAGTAGCTGGAACTACAGGCACCTGCCACCATGCCCAGCTAATTTTTTGTATTTTTAGTAGAGACGGGGTTTCACTGTCTTAGCCAGGATGGTCTCGATCTCCTGACCTCATGATCTGCCCACATCAGCCTCCTTAAGTGCTGGGATTACAGGCATGAGCCACCGTGCCCGCCCTCTTTGCACTTTTCTAACCCAAGTTCACAAAGGTCATAAGCTTTCTCTAAGTTTTATTATCTTAACTCTCAAATTTAGGTTTGTCATTCATTTTTAGTGTGTGAGGTAGGGGTCTAAATATATTCATTTATGTATTGCTAAAAAGAAAAACTTCTGACAAATTAAAGGTAACACAGTTTGATTGAGCAAAGAACAATTCATGAATTGAGAAGTCCCCAGAACCAGAGTAGGTTCAGAGAAATTTCAGAGCTGCCACATGGCCAGATACTATTTATAGACAGAAAAAGGAAAGCGACTTTCAGAAAATGGAAGTGAGGTACAGCTCAGAGTCTGCCTTATTTGAAGTTGGTTTGAAGAGTTGGCTGCATATGACTGACAGAAGAGACTCAGCTACTTTTTATAAGAATAGGTTATAGTCTCTTTACACATCAAGTTGGATTACAACTCATTATGTAAGGAGAAACCTTTAGGCTATACTTTAAGTAAGGAAACAGCTTTAGGCCCAACTTAACTTAACAGTGTGGATAGTCAATTGTTCCAGCACCATCTGTTGAAAAGACTATTCTTTTCCTATTGAATCTTTTTGTAATTCTAGTAAAAAACAATTGACCATCAATGTAAGGATTTATTTCTGAACTTCAATTATATTCCCTCAACCTACATGTTTATCTTTATAAAATACCACAATCTCTGGTTAGTTATAGTTTGTAGTTTTAGAATTAGCCATATCATTATAAGAGAAGGGAAAATTAATACTTCATAACAGAGGAAGCCATCATAGTTTGACTTAAACCTCATAGGCAACGTGGTTTCTCTTTAACCACATTAGCAAAGAGATTATTATCATAAGTGGAAAACATAGTGATATTGGTCAAATTTAACTTATTAACAGAAGCATGGCAGAAGATATTTAAGGAATTTAAAATTTAACGCACTATTTTATATTTCTCAAATTTCATGTGTTTATCACTGCATGTAATGGCTTTTTTATGCTCACTTGGACGGGAACATATCTTTAAGAACTATTATTTTAATAAAAATAAAATGTTTGTGGATGTTTGATTGATGCCTTTACAAGTGATCTAAATTCCCACAAAAATTAAATAATCATAGATCCCTGGGCCTCTATCCACACTTAAACCTGCACCAGACGTGTAGGGAAGAGGAGGAACAAGTCAAAATTTAAAAGGTCAGCAGTCTCAATAATGTTAACATTCTTGAGATAGGCTTTTGCCCACACACAAATCCATAAGCTTTAAAAAATTTTCTTTTTCTCCCAGTAATTGATAAAAGACTGTTAGTATAGCTGGGTATTTGTTTAGAAAAAATTTTCCTTTAAAAAATGTTTTTCAGCAATGAGTATTGTTACCACAGCTTCTCTGTGTAGGTGGGAAACATAGCTGGGATGAATCATTTCAGTGATCCCTCTTATTTGTTGGTTGGAAATCAGTCATCATTGCCCTAGGGATAATGTGCAGAAGGGCCTTTTGGGATCTGAACTCTTTCAAAACTCCTTTGCTGATACCTCTCAGTATGTTATGCTGATCACTGGGAAAGAAGGAGGGAAATTTTCCTTCACAACCAAGAGACCTCCCTGGAATAATCAACCCTTCTCTTAGAAGAGGCTGGAGATATTCCTGGCAGAAGTGAGTGGGTTGGCAGGAAACACCACAGGCCTCCCCAAGAGGGAACTCATCACAATGGTCCCTGCTGAAGCCACAATTTGTCAGTCACAGTTCCAAATCCTCCAACCTCAAAGGGTATCTGAGTTATGGTTTCAGACAAGGTAGGGAAAAGTAGGAATAACTACCCAATCCCCAGGCACTATTAAGTCCCAGGGTCAAGGGCAGCTAAGGACAAGCCAAGAACACCATTTATTTAGATTGCATGTTTATTTGAGATGAATTTGATGAGGGATAGATAAGACAGAAAGACCAGTGCTCCTCTGGCCCCTCATTCTTAGGTGGTACATTAGAGGGGCACAAAACGAGACTTGCTAATGCTAATCTCTGAGATTTTTTTTTTTCTTTTTTTTTTTTTTTGAGATGGAGTCTCGCTCTGTCTCTCAGGCTGGAGTTCAGAGGTGCAATCTTGGTTCACTGAAACTTCTGTCTCCTGAGTTCAAGCAATTCTCCTGCCTTGGCCTCCCGAGTAGCTGGGACTATAGGCATGTGTGCCACCACACCCAGCTAATTTTTGTATTTTTAGTAGGGACGGAGTTTTGCCTTGTTGGCCAGGCTGGTCTCGAACTCCTGACCTCAGGTCATCCACCCCCTCAGCCTCCCAAAATGCTGGGATTACAGGCGTGAGCCACTGCACCTGGCCAACCTAGATTTTTGAACACTTTGTTTTTTGGAGCAGTAGGAAATTTCCGAAACTTATTTTCAATTACCAAGAGAACAAAATGTTCGAAACCCTGATTTCCTTGTAAAGAAAATATGTCATTCCACCACATGAATGACAAGCAGCATTTGAATATTTCATTAAAGAATGATAATTCTCTGAATTAGCCAGAATGAAAGTACTCAGAACACAGTGTGGTAGAATTTCAAAAGAATGACATCACACATATATCTACAGGCTCTTGTGTTACACATTTAGTTATTCAGCAGGAAACTCACTGCCTACATTAATTGTTAAAGATTCCTTCTGTGATGAGAATATAAATTGCATACCAGAAAACAATCTTTCCCCTCAAGACACACAGTCACTAAATTAAATATGTTTTGGTATTAAAAGTCCACCGAGAGTTATGATAGACGAAAGCTAGACAAAGAATGAATTTTTCACAATGTGTACACCAGTGAAAGAAAAATATTCATCATTACTAGGCAACTTGAGCCGGTAGCTGGTAAATATCAGCAGGAATTCAGAATCTGATGTTAGAGCAGTAAATACCGCAAGTGCGTCTGCCCAGTGCACAGAATCTCGTCTACAGAGTAAGCATCAAGAGTTTAGTGTATGGTATTAGGTTGCATTCTTAAGATGCTTTGAAGGTTCTGCCTGTTTCAAAATGAAGTTTTAAAATCACTTTACTGAGATAAGAAGCAGAAAATCAGCCTTTGACCCTGAGAGCCAGCCTGGTACTCACCGACAGGTCTTAGTGTAGCTGTGAGCAGACATGCACTCAAAGGTAAGCCTTGGTTAAGCCTGACATCAACATCAGACAAGGCTACTCTGTGACTGGGGTGGATCAAGACATAAACCAGACAATTTCATAATCATGTTTGAACACATGCAAAGCATGCACACTGTTCAGGCCACAAAAATAGAATTACTCCAGCTGCCTGATACTATATTCTCCAGGGCAAAGCCATACTTCCTTAAACCCTCCCCAAAACCACCTAATGCAAGCTCAAATCCTGTATGCCCTTTCTAACAGCCTCTTAGAAGGGCCGTTCAGAGACGCCCCACAGTCCCTATGGTGTGGGTTCTCCCTTGCTACAATGAACAATAAAACTAACTTTTTCAACTGCATGTGTGTTCCTGGGTGGAGGATATTGACGGAGATACAATTTACATTTGATAAAATACATATATTTTAAACATAAAGCTCAATGGATTTTGGCAAATATATACACCTATATAACCCCCACCAAAATATAAAAATGGAACATGTCTATCACTTTTGCCACTTTCCAGTCAAACTCCATATCACCTCTAGCCCCAGGCAATTCAAATGACCTGCTAACTCTCTTCTTGAGGTCCAAATACAGCATGTACTGCCTGGCTTCTTTCTCTGTTTATGTTATGTTAATGCAGACAGGTTTTTGTTTGTTTTTTGGGGTTTTGTTTGTTTGTTTGTTTTTTCCCAGTAGGTGTGTAGTCTGCTTTCTTTCTTTGTCAAATTGCCCAATTTGGACCTCTTAGACAAGTGACGAAAGTGAACATCTTTGTCTTCTTATTACTGATCTTAGACTCATGGATTCAGTCTTTCACTATTAACTGTGATGTGAGCTGTAGATTTTGCATAGATTCCCACTATCAGGTTAAGAAAGTTCTCTTTTCCTAACTTGCTTAGAGTTTTGATTATTAAGAAGTGCTAAACTTCATCAAATGCTTTTTATGCATCTGTTGGGGTGATCATATAGGTGTGTTTAAAAAATCTTCTATTCAGTGAATTACAGTCACTGATTTTTTAATGTTATACTAACCTTACAATTTGAGGGTAAATCCCACATGATTCAAGTGATCCCATTGGAATAGGTATGATCCTATTGATATTTAGCTGGATCAAATTTGCTAACACTCTGTTAAGGAATTTTGTGTTGATATTAGTGAGGGATATCAGTGCATAGTTTGCTTTTCTTGTCTTTGTCTGGCTGTTGTATGAGAGGATGTTGGTCATATAAAATGAATTGGGAAGTGTTTCTTATTCTTTTGTTTTATTTTTTAAAACGTTTGTGTAGAATTGATAATACTGCATTCTTGAATGTTTGATAATATTCACCAGTAAAGCCATCTGAATCTGGAGTTAATGTCTTGTAAGGTTTTAACTATGAATTAGATTTATTTAATTTATATAGAGCAGGTTTTCAATTTCTCCTTGAGTCAATTTTGGTAATTGTGACTTTCAAAAAATTTGTCCCTTTCATCTAGCTTATCATTGGCATAAAGCCATTCATAATATTTTCTTATTATGCATTTAATACCTGTCAGAACTATAATAACATCCTGTAGTTCATTCATTATATTGGTAATTTTCTTATTCTAAAGAGGTTCTCCAATTTTATTTATTGTTTCAAATAACTGGCTTTGGCTTCCGTATTCTGACCTTTTCTAGGTAATTGATTTCCACTCTTTTTTATTATTTTCTTCCTTGGCTCTTATTATTCTAGCTTCCTGTGGTAGAAACTGAGGTCACTGATTTCAGATTTTTTGTCCTATACAATGTATTTAAAGCTACAAATTTCCCTTTGTAGCTGCATCCCATAAATTTTCATATATTGTATTTTCATGTTCATTCCATTCAAACTATTTTTCACTCTTTTGTGATTTATTGTGATAAATGATATTTATTTATGGATTATTTGGATGTTTTGTTTAATTTCCAAATATCTGGGGATTGTTTAAATATGTTTCCGCTGTAATTTTTTTAAAAATTGTGTTGTGGTCAGAAATCAATATATAATTTCAATTATTTAAATATTTTGGGACTTGTTTTATGTTACAGAATATGGTCTATCTTGATGAATGTTTCACATGCAATTGTAAAGAATTTGTAGTTTCTGGGTTTGGAATCAAGTTTTATATAAATGTTAGGCCAAGTCAAATGATAGGCCTTCTATATCCTTATTAACATTTTTGCCTACTTTTTCTGGCAAGTATTGAGAGAGGGTTGAAATCTCTGACCATAACTGTGGATTTGTCTATTTCTCTTTCAATTCTATCAATTTTTGCTTCATGAGTTTGAAGTTCTGTTACCAGGTTGTCTTAGTTCGTTTGTGTTGCTATACAGGAATACGTAAGGCTGGGTAATGCATAAAGAAAAGAGGTTTATTTGGCTCACAGTTCTGCAGGCTGTACAAGAAGCATGGCATCAGCATCTGCTTCTGGGGAGGGCTTCAGGCTGCTTCCACTCATGGTGGAAGGTGAAGGGGAGCAAGCATCATATGGAGAGAGAGAGGTGGAGAGATGGGGGAAGAGGTGCCAGATTCTTTTCAACAACCCGTTCTCGTGGAAATGAATCAAGTGAGAACTCACTCATTACCACAAGGTGGCAAGAACTTATTCCTGAGGGATCCACCCCTATGACCCAAACAGCTCCCATCAGGCACCAACTCCAACACTGGGAATCCAATAACAACATGAGTTTTGGAGGGGACAAATATTCAAAGGATATCAAAGACACATACATAATTAGGATTTTTATGTCTTTTTCATGAATTGTTTCCTTTATTATTATGGAATGTCTCCCTTCATTCCTGGTAACATCCCTTGTTTCATTTTATTTATTTATTTATTTTGAGATGGAGTTTCACTCTTGTCACTCAGGCTGGAGTGCAGTGGTGCGATCTTGGCTCACTGCAATCACCACCTCCCAGGTTCAAGTGATTCTCCTGCCTCAGCCTCCTGAGTAGCTGGGCTTAGAGGTGCCCACCAACATGCCCGGCTAATTTTTGTATTTTTTTCCTTTTTTTAGTAGAGATTGGGATTCACTATGTTGTCCAGGCTGGTCTCAAACTCCTGACCTCAGGTGATCCACCCCCCTCAGCCTCCCAAAGTTCTGGGATTACAGGTGTGAGCCACCACACCCAGCCACATCCCTTGTTTTAAAGTTTACTTTGCTTGTATTGTTGTAGTCTCTCCAGCATCCTTATGTTTGTGTAACAGATCTGTATTCAACTGGGTTCCTTTCAGGAAGACTTACTTTTTTAAGTCCAGACTAACAATCTCTGTTTTAATATGTTTTGAATATTTCTATTTATCGCAAATATCAGTATGGTTAAAATAAATCTGTATTCTCTTCCTTTTTATGTTTTTTTTCTTTTTCTGCCTTTTTTTGAATTAATTGATTGATATTCAGTATTCGACTATTGCAGCTATTGTCTTATTAGTTACACCTCTTTGTTTTACTTTCATAATGATAACTGCATGGTTAGCTATATGCATGTTTAAATTTTCATGGTCTATAATTAAATAGTATTATACCCCTTCACATTTAATCTTTAACTTTAATATAAAGTATTAAAGTTTAATACTTTATAACTTTATAATTCCATTTCTTCTTGTAATCCTTTGCACTATCATTGTTATACATGTCACTTCTATATGTTTTGTGAAACCTTTACAAAACATGTAGAAGTAAAATGTATAACAAAAACATTTTAAAACAAAACAAAACTTTATTATTTTTACTTTAAATGGTAAATAACCTTTCAAAAGTTTTTTTGAATGGGAAAAATGTTTTTAATATATGGGTTATTTACAACAGACTTACTATCTTTGATGCTCCTCATATCTTTCTAAGGATTCATATTTTCACCTGGTTTCCTTTCGGTAAATAACTTGCTTTCATGTTTCTTGTAGTGCAGATCTGCTAGTGATTTCTCTCTGCTTTCGTTTGTTTGAAAAAGCCTTTATTTCAGCCCATTTTTTTTTCTCAAATATTTTTTCCGTCCTCTCATTTCTCTTACTTCTGGGACTCCATTTACATGGTAGATTCCTTGATACTGTCATGGAGGCTCCATTTTTTCTAGTATTTTCTCTCTTTGATTGCTCCTATCGCCATAACTACAAGTTCACTGATCGTTTCTTCTCTACATCCCAATTGACTGTTAATCCAATTCAATATATTTTTCAATTTAGATTATTGTATTTTCCACCTTTAGACATTTTATGTTGTACTTTGTTTTAGTTATGGTGAAATACGTGTAACCAAAAAAGTTAGCATTTTAACCATTTTTAAGAGTACAGTTCAATGGTTTTAAACATTGCTGTCCAATCATCCCCACTATCCACCACCAGAACTTTTTCATGATCCCAAATTAAAACTCTATGCTCATTAAACACTCACTCCCCATTTCCTCCTCCCCTCTGGCCTTTGGCAACCATCATTCTACTTTCTGCTTCTGTGGATTTTACTACTTTAGAAATATCTTATGAGTGGAATCATACAGTATTTGTTATTTTGTGACAGCCTTCTTTTACTTAACTAAATGTCTTCAAGGTTCGTCCATGTTAGAGCATGTTTCAGAACTTCCTTCCTTTTTAGGGCTGAATAATATTTCGTTATATGGATATATCACATTTTGTTTATACGTTCATCCATCTATGGACACTTGGATTGCTTACACCCCTTGGCTATCATGAATAATATTGGTATTAACATGGATATACAAATATCTGTTCAAGTCCCTACTTTCAAATATTTTGTGTATATAACAAGAAATGGAGTTGCAGGATCATATAGTAATTCTATTTTTAATTTTCTGAAGAATTGCCATACTGTTTTCCACAGTGGCTGCACCATTGCCTACCACCAGCGCACAAGTTTCCCAGTTTCTCTAGATCCTTGCCAACACTTGATATTTTTTGTTTGTTTGCTTATAATATCCATCCTAATGGTTGCAAAGTGATATGGTTTCGATTTGTACTTCTCTAATGATTAATGACATTAGGTATCTTTTCATGTGCCTATTAACCATTTGTTTTTTGTTTATTTATTTATTTTGATACAGGGTCTTGCTCTGTCACCCAGGCTGTTGTGTAATGGTGCAAACACGGCTCACTGCAGCCTCAGCTTCCCAGCTCCAGCCTCAGGCTCCCAAGTAGCTTGGACCACAGGCACACTCCACCAGGCCCGACTAATTTGTATTTGTAGTTTTGGTACAGATGGGGTTTTGCCATGTTTCCTAGGCTGGTCTTGAACTCAATTTATCCACCTGAATTGGACTCCAAAAGTGCTGAGATTACAGACCTGAGCCACCACGCCTGGCCAGTTGGCCATTTGTGTATCTTCTTTGGAGAAATGTCTATTTTCCTCCTTTGCCCATTTTAAAAAATAAATTGTCAATATATTGTTGTTGTTGAGTGCAGGAGTTCTTTATGTATTCCGGGTATTAACCCCTTAATAGATACATGATTTGCAAATATTTTCTCCCATTCTGGGGTTACCTTTATACTCTGTTGATAGTACCTATTGTGTATGTTATTTTATTTTATTTTATTTTATTTTAGATGGAGTTTCACTCTTGTTGCCCAGGCTGGAGTACAGTGGCACGATCTCAGCTCACCGCAACCTCCGCCTCCAGGGTTCAAATGATTCTCCTGCCTCAGCCTCCCGAGTAGATGGGATTACAGGCATGGGCCACCACACCCGGCTAATATATTTTTTTGTATTTTTAGTAAGATGGGGTTTCTCCATGTTGGTCAGGGTGGTCTCGAACTCCCGACCTCAGGTGATCCGCCCGCCTCGGCCCCCCAAAGTGCTGGGATTACAGGTGTGAGCCAGTGTGCCCGGCCCCTATTGTGTTTTTTATATCTGCCATTTCTATTCTCATTATGCTCATGTTTTCTTTTAAATATTTGAGCATTTTCATAATAGCTTTTTAACTTTTATTCTCTAATTCTGTCATTTCTTTTTCTATGAATCTATTACTAGAGATTTTTTTTTTCTCTTGGTAATAATGAGTTGTATTTTCCTGTTCTTAGCATACCCACTAATTTTTATTGTTGGTGCTGGACACTGTGAATTTTACATTGATGAATTCTAAATTTTGTTGCATTTATTTAAGCAATATTAGGCTTTTTCCTGGCGGGCCACTTCATTATTTTCAGATCTGTCTGGTCCTTTAGAGACTCATTTTTAATCATTTTTACAGTGGATCTCCAGTAGCCTTTATTCAGGGGCTGCTTTAGCTCCTCTCTTGATAGATGGCCCTTCTTCGGTCTCTACTGACTGTGTCTTCTTTTCAATAAGGTGTCTCTACCATAGCTTGAGTGAATGTAAACAGCTCATAACCTTGTGTGTTCTGGGGATGAGTAGGCCTACAGCTCCCAGCAATTGCTATCTCCTTGGAAGCTGTTTGTTCCTCTGGCCTCCTTGGAGACTTTTCCCATGCACGTGCAAATTGGGATTTAGCCAAAACTCAGCAGGAGTTTGGAGACCACCTATGTAAGTTAGCTTATTTTGTGCTTGGCAGCAACTGTCTCCTGTCATCTACGTATCTGTTCTTGAATTTATTATAATTGTTGTACCATTTGAAGAGTACAGTCTTGTACTTTGTATCTAAAAAACAGATTTCTGCATACCATCTTACATAAAATTGCATGCGCAAGTTATTACTCTGGTACACCTGCTTTATTCTCAAATAATTGCTAGAGAAAGGTGAGTCTCTGCATGGCTTGTGCTCTCGTTAAAGATAAGGTTCAGCAGCACAATTTGAGAAAATAGGAAGTATAACTTTGGCATTTACTGTAAGTTTTAGGTTTCTTGCTGACTTTTATATTTATGATATGAAATGCATGCAATCATTAGATATTATTAGTAAGTCAAATCTAAAGAAAAATAATTCTTATTTCTTTTACATGCTGGTAAGCCAACTTAAATTGTGTTTTGAGATTGCAAAGCTAATTTTTGACAAAATCTTTCCATTAGTTGTTACTTATGTGTGAATGAGGATTTTCTCAATTCTAGTTTAACCAAAATAAACTACTGAAATAAATTGTATGCTATTACTAATTTAATACCACAACTTTCATTTACTAATTCAATTTAAAATGTTATATTCTTTAAAAAAGGTTCATAGTTCTCACTCATCGGTTTTATAAAAAATACATGTTGAAGTTTTACATATCTAATATTTTTACTGATTAAAAAAAGCATTTAAAAATTTATTTGCCTTACCAAAGTTCTAATAAGATTTCATTTTATAAAAAGGTTTTACAGCTGAAATAAAAGTTAAAAAATATGGAACCTCAATTTATTTCTTAGAAAGCTCCAATTTCTGACCATTTGGTTTGAAAAAGGTTCTAGGCACCCCTAACTGGTGGAAAACAAATAGAAAAAAAGTTTTAAGTGTCATGATTTGAATACTTATACATAATGTAATGTTATTGATCTCATTTTCTATTGTTGTGAAAAGCCCATCTGAAATTAAGAGGAAAATATCACTGATTGGACTGCATGACCAAAGGAAATGTTGATACTATATAAATGTCATCAGACAATAAATATAGATACAATTCCATGTAAATATATTACAACATGGAAAAGGTAGTTGATTACACATTGAAATCAGTGTGTCTTAATGTGAGATCCAAGAAATATTAAGTGATCCATAAATGGACTTTAGGAGTTCCATGGATCACCCAAAATGGTATCAAAATGTTGCGTACGTAAATATTTTTCTCTAGGGGAGAAGGCCCACGGATTCCATTGAATACTCAAAGAAGTCAGTGCCCCCAAAGCATTAGGTGTCACTCACTTTTTAACATTAAAGGGGTAACTTTTAAATAGGTATCAATAATTGCACATACCCTTGACCAAGTAATTATCATGCATGGGAATCTCTCCAAAGGTAATATTTGATGTAAGTAGATAGATATTTAATCATAGTAATGGTTAATATTGACTGATGGCTTACTGTGTGCCAGGGATTGTGCCAGGCATGCATTTTCTTATTTAATCCCCATTTGAACTGTATAAGAGAGATACTATTATTATTGTTATATCATCTTAGGAAAATGAGACTTTTGGAGTTTATAAAACTCACCCAAAGACACTGAAGTTAGTAGGGTCATAGCACTGTGAAAATTTGAATCCAGGCAATCTGACTTAGATCTGGACTCAACAATTACAAGAAGCTGAAAAAGAATGCTTATCAGACTGTTGTATACAATGGTGATAAATGCGAAGTTATGATACAACCATAAGATAGGGTACCATACGGCCATTAAAACTCTTGTTGTAGGAAAATGTTGATTGACAATGGCAATGTTCTCCATAGATGGCTGCATGAAAAACAAGAACGGTATGTTTTGCTTTTAAATGCCTATTCTTGTAACTATATACATAGAGAAAGAAAATGGAAAAACGTAGACAAAAATCTTAAATGTTAACAGTGTTTATCTCTAGGTGATATAATTTCACATTATTTTGTGCTTTACTGTGATGTCCATATTTTATCAATTCAGATTTATTTCTTTTGTAATTATCATATAGAACACAGCAGTACTGTTATTTCAGTCCATTTCAGTGGATAGTGAGATTTGTGGACAAAATGTCACATTAAAAGGTAGTTGGCTGGGCACTGTGGCTCACGCCTGTAATCCCAGCACTTCGGGAGGCCGAGGCGGGTGGATCACAAATTCAGGAGATTGAGAGCATCCTGGCTAACACAGTGAAACCCTGTCTCTACTAAAAATACAAAAAAATTAGCCGGGTGTGGTGGCAGGCGCCTGTAGTCCCAGCTGCTGGGGAGGCTGAGGCAGGAGAATGGTGTGAACCCGGGAGACGGAGCTTGCAGTGAGCCAAGATCCCACCACTGCACTCCAGCCTGGGAGACAGAGCGAGACTCCTTCTCAAAAAAATAAATAAATAAAATAAAAATAAAAGGTAGTTTATGTAACCTCATTTCCTCTCAATTTTTTATTTATTTATTTTGGAGGGAGTGTGTGGTCATGGATCTTTAATATGTGATATTGGTCCCAGGAAAGTGAGTATCCTCAGGCATAATTACCATGTATAAAGCCAATACCTGTCTTTATCTTAAAAGAAGAAATGTGTTGTTTTGCATTACTGTTAATAATCATGAAATTCTGCATGACATATAACGGAATCAAAAGAACTGACGCACTGTCAGATCTGGATCAGTAAGACATGGGGTGTTGGGATGGAAAACAGTGATGCCACCAATTCACACATCCTTGGACACCAAATGTAATAGGCCCTGTTATAACATTGGACACGCTTTATAAAGAACCTTCAGGGCCAGGTGCAGTGGCTCACACCTGTAATCCCAGCACTTTTGGAGGCCGAGGCGGGGGGATCACGAGGTCAAGAGATCGAGACTAGCCTGGCTAACATGATGAAACCCCGTCTCTACTAAAAATACAAAAATTAGTTACGCGTGGTGGTGCACGCCTGTAGTCCCAGCTACTCGGGAAGCTGAGGCAGGAGAATCTCTTGAACCCGGGAGGTGGAGGTTGCAGTGAGCTGAGATCGCTCCACTGCACTCCAGCCTGGGACAGAGTGAGACTCTGTCTCAAAAAAAAGAAAAAAGAAAAAAAAAAAAGAACCGTCAGAAGGAAAGGAACGACACCCGCCCAGAACATTTCAGGATGATTTGTAATAATTAAAAGCACCAAAGAGAATCGTAAATGCAGTGATTGAGGGAGATTTCTACCATTATCTCACATATATTTTTATGAGGCACAAGAGAGATTGCCGTCTTTAAACTACATAAAATATTAGTGCATTCTTTAATTTTGTTAATCTTCTGTTAGTGAGAAAAAGTTCCATATTGTGTAAGCAGGAGATGATGACCAGAGGCGAAGGAGACTTGTTGTCTAAGGAGTCCCTTCTCCACCCTCTGTCATTTTAAGTGCTATCCTCCTTTGAAAGTGAATCATTTTGGTAAGCTAAATAATCTTGATACTGGGGTGTGAGTGTGTGTGAGTGTATGTGTATAAGTATTTATGTGTTGTGTATACTGGCTGTGTATAATTGTGTTATAAGTATAAGTGTATTGTGTATGTTTACGTGTACATTGTGCATATAAGTGTGTATGTATTATGTGTGTGTTGTGTTTAAGTGTGTTATGAGTGTGTTGTGTGTATAAGTGTGCATTGTGAGTGTGTTCTGTGTGTTCACGGCGTGTGCATAAGTGTGTGTATAGGTGTATGTTATGTATATGTGTTATGGATATTATGCATTGTGTGTGTCTTTTGTGTGTTTGTGTGGTGTGTATGTGTGTGTGATATCTAGAATGATAAAATTGTATCTCCTGGGTCCTTGTCAGTATCCAGTTTTTGGCTGTGTCTATAGATGTGAAGTAGGGGTATCTCTTGCTGGGAGGTGAAGCCGGCTGGGCTTCTGCATTGGGTGGGGACTTGGAGAACTTTTCTGTCTAGCTAAAGGATTGTAAACACACCAATCGGTGCTCTGTGTCTACCTAAAGTTTTGTAAATGCACCAATCAGCACTCTGTAAAAACGCACCAATCAGTGCTCTGTGTCTAGCTAAAGGTTTGTAAACGCACAATCAGCACTCTGTAAAAACGCACCAATCAGCAGGACGTGGGCAGGGCCAAATAAGGGAATAAACGCTGGCCACTAGAGCCAGCAGTGGCAACCCGCTGGGATTCTCTTCCTTGCTGTGGAAGCTTAGTTCTTTCGCTCTTCGTAGTAAATCTCGCTGCTGCTCACTGTTTGGGTCCGCACTACCTTTATGAGCTGGAATACTCACTGTGAAGTTCTGCAGCTTCACTCCTCAAGTCAGTGAGACCACGAACCCACTGGGAGGAACCAACAACTCCAGAGGCTTCACCTTTAAGAGCTGCAACACTCACTGCGAAGGTCTGCGGCTTCATTCCTGAAGTGAGTGAGACCACGAACCCACCGGAAGGAGGAAACTCCGGACACATCTGAACATCTGAAGGAACAAACTCCGGACACACCATCTTTAAGAACTGTAACACTCACCGCGAGGGTCTGCGGCTTCGTTCTTGAAGTCAGCGAGACCAAGAACCCACCGGAAGGAACCAATTCCGGACACATTGCCACTAAGTAAATAGCGTGTTGTGAGTGTGTATTGTGTGCTCCCAGTGTCCAGTATAAGACACAGCCTGTGACCAGTTTTCATTTATAAAATGACTATTAGAGGACATTTCTTAAGCAGATACTATTTTTAGATGGGTTGTTGAGTGCAGCAGGGAAGTCCGCTTTCATCCTGTGTCTGAGGGTGATGGGCCACCTACTACTTGAAACATTTTGGTTCAATTCCACCTAGGCTGAATTTGGCGATCTGACCTAGCTAGGAAACTCCTTCCTTACTCGGAACAGATGTAAAGAAAAGATACGTCTATAAACACCTCCTTGTTGTTTCTGTGTAACTATTACTGAAAAACCACTTCCTTTGCTCCCCTCATCTTTCCAGTATCTTTCTAAATCACCTCCACTGTTATTATGCTCTTTTCTGCTAAGGCTATAAATTCGGCTGCAATTCAAATAATCCACTGTGTTGGGCTTCCTTGTCTGTGAAGTAATATGAATAGAGTGCCATCTAGTGATCAGAAAGAAGACAGCAGAAACCCAGCCCAAAGGGTTCCACAGGAGTCTTTCATGTTTGCAAACAGACATGTTGAATTTGGGTGATAAAGAGATGGGAGGAACAATTATTACGAAATCATATTTGCCCTTCTATAAATACCTACCTGTTTCAGAGAAAAAGACTTGGCTATTTGAAAAATTCAATACCTGTTAAGCAATAAGACCTACACATTTTTCCAGTTTTTACACAACCATGGGTCACTATGGCTCACATGATCAAATATAAGTAAAAACTTATTGGTCTTGTGACAGAATCTTTTTTTCAAACAAATAACATTTTCCTACAGATTTATGCAATACATTTAGATTTGTATTTTCTGTAGAAAACATTTCTTAATAGAATACACTAAAACTTTTTGGAGAGGGTACATTAGAATATGTTCTGGCTTTTTGACATTTAGAGTGATAAAATTGTACCTCCTGGGTCCTTGTCAGTAGTCCAGATTTTGGCTATCTTTATAGCTGTGATATAGCAGTATCTCTTGCTACTAAGCAACCACTGCCAGGCTAGACTAACACCAGGAGGGACACGACATTGCTGACAGAGATCCTACAGCCATCTGTAGGCAGCAGATGGGGTGGGGCAAGGTGGCCACTGAGGCCTGGAAAATTAATGATTACGTCTGAGGTCAAATGACGATCAAATATAATATTGGTTCTCTGACCTATAGTTTTGGGGAATGGGGAACTTTTAAATATGGTGTGTGCAGTATGCTCGCTCTCTCCATACACTTGAGAAAAGAAAAGGAAGGAGGAAAAAGTAAGGAGTGGTGGCATGATCTAAGTCATGGTGTTATATTTCTGGATTGACATTGCCCCCTTGGGATTTTGTAGGTAGGTGGAGCTCCACAGGGCTGCTGCTTTTAATAAACCCAATGCACACCCAGCTTCTCTTCCCACTTCCACTTAGCAGGGACGTAAGTGCTGATAGCTCCAGGGAATGGCATAATTCTTAGATAATATTAGCCCAAAAACTTTTGTTATGAATTAAGAAAAGTATTTGAGAAGTTTGATGTGATCTTCACTGCTTTCTACTTTCTGAGTCTTTCTTACCCACAAGTTATGTTTCCTCTTTGCGTCTCCTGTGATTCTTTTTACTCTTTCCAAAAGAGCTTTCCTCAGTGTTTTCTCTTTACATTCTTTCCCTGAGCTATTTAACATCTTCAACTGTCACCAAAATTCCGATGACTCCAGAATCTCTGTCCAGCTCCGACTTCTGTCTCAAATTCCAGCTCCACCTGGAATTTGCTCGTTGGATACCCCTAACTTTTTCCACCATTCAGAACTGCAGACGTTGCCTGTCCAAAACCAAGCACCAATCTCCTCATGTTTCCTTTCCTGTGGGTGGCCCAGAATCTCCCAGCTGACTCAGCATTCTGCCCTAATGAACCTCTTGTTCTTTGCTTTCCACAGCCAGTTGTGCTGTTTGGAGGTTGAGCGGTTCTTCTCACATACCTCAGTCCTCTTTATTCTTGCTAGAAAAGCTGATTAAAAAAAAAATCTTTTCCTCAGTGGCTCCAGTTTTCCCTTCTCAGATCTACTTGACATACTAAATATATGGCACTCTGTTATGGGCTGCGTTGTTTTTTATGGACTAAGTTGTGTACCCCTCAAATTTGTCTGTTGAAATTCTAATACCCAGCCCCTCAGAATGGGACTGTATTTGGAGATAGGGCCTTTACAGAGGTGATAAGGAAAAATGAGGTCATATGGGCGGGCTGATATGACTTCATTTTACCTTAATTACCTCATAAGAGGAAATGCAGACACAGACACAGAGAGAGGGAAGACTATATTAGGACACAGTACAAAACAGGGAGAAAGGCCTCAGGAGAAACCAGCCCTGCAGACACCTTGATCTTGTTGATCTTGGATCTCTCACCTCCAGACTGCCTTTGGACTCCATCTGCAACAGCAACTCTTCTCTGAGTCTGCAGCCTACTGCCCTGCCCTGCACAATTCAGACTTGCCAGGCTTCACAAACATGTGAGCTAATTTCTCTCCTTCTGTTTTTTTTCTTTTCTTTCTTTCTTCTTTCTCTCTTTCTTTCTTTCTTTCTTTCTTTCTTTCTTTCTTTCTTTCTTTTTCTTTCTTTCTTCCTTCCTTCCTTCCTTCCTTCCTTCTTTCTTTCTTTTTCTCTCTTTCTTTCTCCTTCCTTCCTTCCTTCCATTGGGTTTTTTTTTTTTTTTGAGACAGAGTCTCACTCTGTCACCCAGGCTGGAGTGCAGTGGCATGATCTTGGCTCACTGCAACTTCCGCCTCCCAGGTTCAAGTAGCTCTCTGCCTCAGCCTCCTGAGTAGCTGGGATTACAGGTGCCTGCCACCACACCAGCTAATTTTTTGTATATATTTTTTTTAGTAGAGACAGGGTTTCACCATATTGGCCAGGCTGGTCTTGAACTCCTGAAGGAGAAGGAAAAGGAAAAGGGGAAGGGGAAGGGGAAGGGGAAGGGGAGGGGGAGGGGGAGGGGAAGAAGAGGAAGAGGAAGGAGAAGGAGAAAAAGAAGAAAGAAGAAGAAGAAGAGGGAGGAGGAGGAGAAGGAGAAGAGGAAGAAAATAATAATAATAATTGCTGCTCAGGCTGGATTCAAATCCAGCAATTTATTTGATCTCTCTAAACTTCCATTTCATCATCTATAAAATGGGAATAATTCATTCAATCATTCTACAAAAACTTACCGAACAACTCTTAATGATACAAATACATTCATGATATTGCAACTTCAGAGTGACTTAATAAAGGGAGACCTCTAATTTCCAGATGCTGTTGCCCTTTACTAAAAAGATTGAAGGAAGAGAACATTCATTGGCGGGAGTGAATCCAGAACTTCACCTGGGCCGTGTCCAGGTTGAGATGTCTCTTAGACATCCAAGAAGAGGCAACGGCTAAGCAGCAGGATATATACAGGTGGAGTTCTAAGAATAGGATGGGTCGAGAGACAGAAATTTGGGGGAAAAAATGTATTTAAAGCCTATGGGATAAAAAACGTGAATTTAGATGTGTGATGTTAACATGGGCCAATCAGAAAAAAAAAACTTCAAAAAGGAATTTGTGATCAGCTTTGTGAAATATTACCAACTTACAAGGAGGCAGTGTGAGGAGCTCTGAACCCACTCTCCTGGGAAACAAGCATATCTCGTTAAGAAAAAAAAAACTATTTGGAAAAACAAACACATTTAAAGCATCTGGAAATTGTCTTAATGACGTATAGCAAAAGAAGTCATCTTTATTTATTCATTTTTTAAACCTACTAAATCTTGGTAGAAACAGCAAGAGTCCATGACATTTGAGCTATGTTCTACTCCCTGTCTCCCTGCATACAACTCCTAAAATCTTTGCAATCTTCCTCACTACATCACCACCCCCAATCCCAGCTCAGCTTGGCAGAAACTCCACTCCAGACAGGTTTGGACAAAAAGACAGGACTTTCTGTTCCCTCACTCGCAACCATGGCATATGGTATTTCACTGGATGACACAGAACACCAGCATTTCTTATCTCTTCCAACTCCACATTTAAGAGGCTAAATTTCTGGTGAGTGTGACCAAGAGGCCAAAGTCTCCTTTCCTCCTCCCAGGCTCTACTCACAGGGTGGAGGCTCTATCCCAGGAAGAATCCTGGTTTCCCGACTGTCCTCACATGAGCTCCCTTGGAGAGCAGAGATTGCACTCTGTGAGAGGCAAGCCAAGAAGCTTAGAAGTTGCCCTCCCACCCAACACTCAACATATGGCTCAAATATTTTGGCCAGAGGCAAAGATATTTCACAGGAACAGAGAGTTCCAAAGATGTCACCAAAGGAACTAATTTTATGTGAAAGTATGGTGAAGTGCAAGCCTCAGAACAGTCTCAAAAACCGTGCTGTTCATTAAGAGCAACAAGCTAAACCATAGGCCATGGAGTTTATCAGAGAGAACTGTGAAAAGAGAAAGCTAACAGGATCCCTCCTGGGTCAGAACAAGCCTTAAAGATAGTCCCCAAACTACCCCTGCCTGAAATTAATTGGAGTAGACTGTGGAGCAAGGTATGCCCCAGGGCATAAGCAAAAATAATAGAGCAATCAGCCAGCAATTACTTGGTGTGATGTCAAATGAAGCAGACAGCTTATCAGAGAGATCGTGGAAAGAGACAGTTAAAGAGAGCTGTGCTAAAACCATGTCATCCCCGGGGGTGGTGTGCAGGGCCAAGCCTGAACCTTCTAAGGTGTGACACCAAAGGCTTCAAAGGCTTCATTTAGTGAAGGAAATAGATTTCACTAAAACAGTCTAGCAAATCACCATACAAATGAGCAAACAGCAACAAAAGCAAGACCTGGAGAGAGGGTGAAGGGAATTAGTATCCACAGTTGCTACATTATACAGTTGACCCTTGAATAACATGAAAGTTAGGAGCACCAATACCCAACACTGTTGAAAATCCACACAAGACTTTTGGCTTCTCAAAAACTTAACTGCTAATAGCCTACTGTTGACCAGAAGCCTTACTGATAGTGTAAAAAGTCAATTAACATATTGTGTATGTTATATGTATCTTATACTATATTCTTACAATAAAGTAAGCTAGAGGAAAATGTTACTAAGAAAACCATATGGCAGAGAAAATGTCTTTACTATTCGTTAAGTGGAAGTAGGTCATCCTAAAGGTCTTCATCCTCATTGTCTTCATATTGAATAGGCTGAAAAGGAGGAGGAAGAGGAGCAGTTGGTCTTGCTGTGTCAGAGGTGGAAGAGGTGGAGGAGGTGGAAGGGGAGGAAGGAGAGGCAGGTGCACTAGGTATAACCTTTACTGAAAACTATCTGAGCAAAAGTGGGCCTGCGCAGTTCAAATTTGTGTTGTTCAAGGGTCAACTGTGTTACTGAGTGGAAGAAAGAAATTCAATTTTTTCTACTGTGCACTCACAACATGCTTCTGACACCAGATGGAGCTTGGGGGGCTTTTCTCACACATCAAGCAAGTGATAATTTCTGCAGCAGACACCAGATGTGTGTCCTCTAGTTCACTCCAATTCTGCCACTATCTACCTGGAGATATCATCAGATCCCATAGGTTGAGGGCTCAGTCTCACAACATTGCTCCCTAATTTTGGTGCCAATAGCAAGCCCCAGGGTTTTTTTCACCTGTGCTTCTGACCTAGGAGCTATAAATCAGGGTTCCCAGGACCTCCTCCTTGGGTTCAATTAATTTGCTAGAGCTGCTCACAGAGCTTAGAAAAACACTTTTTGTTTACTGTAAAGGATATTACAAAAGAGAGAGATGAAGACGTTTTTTTTTTTTTTTTTTGAGACGGAGTCTCGCTCTGTCGCCCAGGCTGGAGTGCAGTGGCGCAATCTCGGCTCACTGCAAGCTCCGCGTCCCAGGTTCACGCCATTCTCCTGCCTCAGCCTCTCCGAGTAGCTGGGACTACAGGCGCCCGCCGCTGCGCCCGGCTAATTTTTTTTTTTTTTGTATTTTTAGTAGAGACAGGGTTTCACCGTGGTCTTGATCTCCTGACCTTGTGATCCGCCCGCCTCGGCCTCCCAAAGTGCTGGGATTATAAGCGTGAGCCACCGCGCCCGGCCGAAGACATGTTTAAGGCGAGGTCAGGGGGAGGCTTGTGGAGCTTCCATGCTCTCCCTGGGTGTGTCACCCTCCAGAAACCTCCACAAGTTCAGCTTTCTGGAAGCTCCCAAACTCTGTCCTTTTGGGATTATAAGGAGGCTTTATTACTTAGGCGTAATTGATTAAATCACTGACCATTGGCAACCAACTTAACCTTCAGCACTAGTGATGGGTGGTAGGCTGAGAGCTTCAACCCTCTAATCATGTCTTGGTCTTTCCAGTGACCAGCCCCATCTTGAAGCCATCTAGGGGCTGACAGCCACTAGTCAACTCATTAGCATACAAAAAGGCAGTTAACATTTTGGAGACTGCAAGGATTTTAAAAGTTGTATGCAGGGAGACAGGGATGAGGAACAAATATATTTCACAATATCACAATGACCTAAACTGTTCAGTTTTCAGCAAAAAATGTGAGGCATACAAAGAAACAGGAAACCATAACCCATACAACGGAAGAAAAAGCAAACAAATAGCCTGTGAGAGGGCCCAGATTTCAGATTTAATAGCAAAGACTTCCAAGCAGCTGTTATCAGTTGTTCAATTTACTAGAGGAAAACATGTTTAAAGAAGTACAGGAAGGTCTGACGACAATGTCTCATCAAATAGAGAAATATCAATACAGAGATAAAAAAGAACCACATGGAAATCATGGAGGTGAAAATGTAATAGCCCAAATGAAAAATTTACTAATGTTTTGACACTAAATTTGAACTAAAGAATCAGAGTTTGAAGACAGATCAATACAGATCATATAATCTGGAAAAAAAAGAATGAATGAAAATAAGCAGAGCCACAGACAAATGCTGGATTCACTAAGTACACCAGCATGTGTAATGGGAGTGGCCGAAGAAGAGAGGAAAAAGAGAAGAAAAAACTATTTGAAGATATAATGGCTGAAAACTTCTCAAATGTGCTGAAAACATGGATCTACACATTCAAGAAATTCAACAAACTCCAAGAAGTATATATGCAAAGAGATCCATAACCAGATGTGTCATGGCAGAAATGCTAAGAGCCAAAAACAAAGAGAAAATATGGAATGCAAGCACGAGAAAAATGACTCAGGACTTTTCACAAGCTAGCAACTCTGCACGGAGCATCCCTCATCCAGTGGACATCCTGGCTTCCTCAGACACTTCCCTGACACCTCCCACCCACCCAAGATTAGATGAACTCCTTTAATGCTATCAAAGCCCCAGCTACTTCACCTTTTTTAAACACTCCCTTCACTTGTTGTCAGAATTGGCCGCACAACTTGGTGAGGCCCTGTGCAAGATAAAAATGGGGGCTCCCTCTTTAAAAATTATGAAGAATTTCAAGATGATGTTCACAGAGCATTAAAGTCAGGCACAGGGACCATCTGAGTGTGAGGCTCTGTGTGACTGCACAAGTCACATGATGTCCATGAAGTTGCCCTGAGCAGTTTCTCATTAAAACCATCCAGGCAGGGGACAAGCCTTATCTTCCTTGCTCTCCGCTACATCTGGTGTCTCTTTCATGGTGCCTAACACAGTAGCCACTAAACGGGTTTGTCAGTGTATGGAAGCTCCTTAATCTAAACTACTTACAGTAAGTCCTCACTTAACACTTTCTATAGGTATTTGGAAACTGTGACTTTAAGCAAAACAAGGTAACACAAAACCAATTTCACTGTAGGTGAATTAATAAAAACAGCAGTTAAGTTCCTAGGCCATATTTCTGGTCACGAAAACACCACTAAATCTCTAAATAAAGACCCCAAACACTTCTAACACTAAACATTGAAATAAATGTGATCTACACATAGATCTAAGATTAATAAAAACAATGTAAGCTAATTATATACCCAGTGATTCTGGTTCAGGGTTGCAGGTGGCCAGAGCCCATCCCAGCAGCTCAAGGCACAAGGTGGGAATCAACCCCATTCTATGGCAGGGCACACTCACACACACACACCCACACTCTCACACTCGGACAATTGAGACACACCAGTTAACCTGGCATGCATGTCTTTGGGATGTGGGAGGAAACCAGAGTCCCCTGAGAAAACCCACACAGACATGGGGAGAAAGTGCACACCCCACAGACAGCAGCCCTGGCTGGGCATCAATTTTTTTTCCTCATTAATATTATAACAAAATGACACTGAATGAAACAATGTTATGTGTGGACCTGCTATAATTTGCTTGGTTGTAAAAGCAATAGCTAGTGTTTTTTGTTTTTTGTTTTTTGAGATGGAGTCTCACTCTGTTGCCCAAGCTGGAGTGCAGTGGCACAATCTCGGCTCACTGCAAGCTCCACCTCCCGGGTTCATGCCATTCTCCTGCCTCAGCCTCCCACGTAGCTGGGACTACAGGCGCCTGCCACCACAAAAAATAGCTAGTTTTTGTTCCACTCTCTGGTACCAATTACATTGTTTCATTCACAAATACTTCATCTTTCACTATGTCTCAGCATGTTGATCTTTGCAGAAGAATAGAGACAGCTTAAGCCCAATTAAATTATTTTATGTGTATATTGCAGTTCTTACATAATTTCACCATATTTATTGTCTTAGTCCATCTGGGCTGTTATAGCAAAATAACATAAAGTAGGTGGCTTCTAAACAACACACATTTATTGCTCACAGTTCTGGAGGCTGGGAAGTCCAAGATGATGGTGCTGGCAGACTCTGTGTCTGCTGTGGGCCTGTTTCCTAGTGTATATATAGCAACTTCTCACTGTGTCCTCACATGGTGTAAGGGAAAAACAGGCTCCTTCAGGCCTCTTTTAAAACGGCATTAACCCCATTCATGAGAATTCATGATCTAATCACCTCCCACCTCTTAATTCCAAAACTTTGAGGGTTATGATTTCAACATAGGAATTTTGAGGGACATATTCAGACCATGGCATTTATGAACCTATTGAACAGAATACCTCATTTCTCTGAGTTGATCTATCAGATACGCATGTTTTACTCCTTTCTATTGCATTTCACACTTACTTAGAAAGTTTTCCATTGTATTAACCATTATTAGCTAATATAGTGTTTTATTTTTAAATAAGTACTGTGAAAGTTAATAATACAAATTGGGCAATTCTTGTCATACATACTCAATTAAATCAGAACTGAGGGGCCAGAGAGGAAAGCACACTTGGGGGACATAACACCTCCTCCATGAATTTATTTTCTCTAAGCCCAGCTGCTGAAATGGCCTGCTGTCACCCCAGGGCCAGTTTTACCTGGTAGCTGCTGAAGCAACAATTTGTGACTCTAAGACTTGTTTTAACTCCTGCCATGACTCACCAACCAGAGCTTGCCGGAGTCCAAAAGCTTCTCTAGTGCCAATGAGCTTTCTTTCAAAACAATATGTAACAATTCTTTAATAAAACTCCTGTCTCTTTGTTCTTTGGACATACTGAAGATCACCTGGTCTCTGTGTATGTCCTGAATTGCAATTCTTGCTTCCTAAATAAAACGTCTCAAATTTCAGTATTTATCACTGTATCTTATTTAACTTCAACAGTACTCATACATTTTTAGGCTTTTGAACTTTTTGATGAGTGAGAAACTACCTTAGCTTTAGATAACATTTTCAAAGCTCATTCGCAAGACGTCCTCATCTTCTACACCAAGCTTACAACTATGAACCACAGGTGTGAACAGGTAGATGGTGATCACTTGACTCAGACTGGGTCTCTGGAAATTTACCAAACCTTTCTGTGTCTGTTTCATATCTAATGCGATAGGAGTAGTATTACTTATCTCGCAATTTTTTTTTTTTTTTTTTTTTTTGAGACGAAGTCTCACTCTGTCACCAGGCTGGAGTGCAATGGTGTGATCCCAGCTGACTACACCCTCCACCTCCCAGGTTCAAGCAATTCTTCTGCCTCAGCCTCCTGAGTAACTGGGATTACAGGTGCGCACCATCACGCCAGGCTAATTTTTTGTATTTTTAGTAAAGAAGGGGTTTCACCATGTTGGCGAGGATGGTCTCGATCTCTTGATCTCTTGATCCGCCCACCTTGTGTTCCCAAAGTGCTGGGATTACAGGCGTGAGCCACCATGCCTGGCTTTATCTCACAATTTTTATTAAAGAGAATTACAGGAGTTGTCTTCTATAGGCACCTAGTAGGGTTCTCCATACTTAACAGATATTTAATGCACGTTACGTTTTGCTCCCTCCCATATGGTGGGGTAATGCTATGATCTCCATGAAGTCCTGTGATCTGCTTTCCTCATTCACCAAGCTTTTATCACTTAGTAAGAATTTCTACATGTTAGGTGGTGTTTGAAATTCTTCTTATTTAAACATAAAATTAAACAATAAAATCAACATGTCTCCTTAATCACTGAGATTTTTTTCTCATACTCATTTCACTCTGCAAAAGTGTGTCTTCTGAAAAGCTAGACTTGCAAAAGGCTCACCGTGAAATGTAACTTTTCAATGCATATGTAAACCAAAAAAATTTGAAATAAAACATTTCATTCTACCTTTTTTGATGTATTTAATTGAATGACTCATTTAGTGATTTTCAGTTTAATAAGTTTAGCAGGTTAATACCTGGCCTATTAAACAATAATCTTTATTAACATAATTTTTCTTATTGAATACAAAATAAACAATTGCAAACTATAGTCACAATAATCAGGAGAAGATCAAAGCTACTGAGCAAATAGGCCAGCTATAAAAGTTTATTAAAAAAATAGACAACATATGTAAACACATTTTTCAGTCACAAGGCTTCATAATACAGCACATTAGGCCCAGGCCTTAAATCTCTGCAGTGGGAGCACCTTAATTTTTTACTAACAGTAATTGGCTTATCTTTCAGTGAACATTAAGCCTACACAAAAATAAATAACCAGATTCTGCTAAGTTTACTAACACAGAAAATTGCAAATGTACAATAGATTGCAGCAAAAGTTAACCATCTCCAGTAACATGTGAGATTGAATTGTTATATTGCAATTATTTTAATACAGCTTCATTTTGAAATTCATCATAATGTAGAGTTGACTAAAATAAAGCTAAAGGGGAATAATAACAGAGATAAACAAACACCCAGATCACATACGCTCCCCAACACACATGTGCAAACACACATTTACTAATATGCATACACACACACACACAAACACACACAGACACACATACATGCACACACATACAGGGATGTTTTGGTAGAAGCAAAACTGAGGACATAGTTTCTATCCTTTTTCTTTCATGTATTGATCATTTTAGGTATATATTTCCTCTACCCTTAAGCTGGAAGCTACGTGCTCCAAAAGGACTGAATACAAAGCAATCATAGTTTCAAATGTGATAACATTTTGGGAAAACCAAATCTCTGTTACATAATTCAATAACCACCCAAAGTGAAGCCGAATCATAGAATGGATGATAAAACAAGAAAACGTATTAAGTATCTGAGACTTTGCTGCAAGAATCCAGGATGCAAGATCGTTTTCCTTAGGGCAAAACTCACCATGTTAATACAGTCCTTTCATACTGTTTCTCGTCTGCTGGATATACCTGTTAGGCAACCACAATGCTGCAAAATTGCCAAATAATATGATTTTCCTTTTCTTCTATTATAGGTGAGATATTTTATCACACGATTGAATTTATTTTAAATTGCTGACATTTCAGTTATTCAGTAAACCTTAAGCAAGGTGCAATTTTAAATGAAATATCAAGCAATGCTTTTAATTTAGTTTTCCATTGTTCGGAAAAATTTAAATATCGATTGTCTGTCTTCTGAAGAGCCACATTCTAGAGACAGAAGGGAAGCACAATATATTTAACATAAGAAACCCAGGCAAATTTACCAAGCTCTCGGGTAGCCATTTCTGCACCAATAACTCCAGATTTGTATCATATATGTATTACCATAAAAGTGATTCATAATTTTATTTATATCCTGATCTGCTATTCAGAGATCCATTTCTGAAAATAATTCATAATATAGTTGTCATTTCCACCATATAAGCTTATTTCAACAGATGTCTAACAATTATCCACAATTAAATGAAATGTGAAATAACAACAACATACTTAACTTCTAACAGTACTGTACTGCTGTTCCTTGAGTTGTCAGTGTCTTTGGGATTATTAGGATAATTATGCATTCAAATACAGAAAAATAAAATTAAAACACACGAGTGTTTACAATACATGATATCTGTGAAGAGCTAGGTATCTGTAACAATTTTTAAAAGTTCCACTGGAGAATGAAAAAGCTTCCCACTTCTGAATATCAAATAAAGGGCTACTGATGAAGGAAGAATGTTTTCTATAGAAAAAACCTAAAGATTTGCCTCACTCAAGGGGCACACCATGTGGTCTCAGCCAAATGGCAAGGACTGAACTTTGAACATCTATTTTGGAGTTCTAATTAATAAAATGTTTATAACTTATATTCAGTAAAGCTTTTATAAGTTACATTCCATATAATTCCCTCAGGGAGAAATATCACTGCATAATTTAAGTGAGAACTGGACATATTTATGCATTATTGGCCCACAGCCAAGGTTAGGTAGTTTAAACAGGACTTTATATCTATTCCAGTCATCAGACTTTTAAAAACCTTTACTTACTAATATCACATTATTCTTGCCAAGAAACTAAAGCTTTTTCTTGGCTTTTTGTTGCAAAAATGACAAGAAAAGAAACTAAAAGAGAAAAAAAACAAGAAACAAGACAAGAAAAAGGAAAGAAAGAAGAAAAAAAGGAAGGAAAGAAACAAAAATAGTGAAGCTCATTACAATTTCTGTTGTGTACAAATGGACAAAGACATAAATGAGAACGAAAACATTAACACTGTGCTGAAGGTAATTCTACCCAGCATAGTTTTCGCTGGTGCACATCTCTTGTTTTATACTTTTGTGTATTCCAAGTTATAAGAAAAGAATCCAGAGGAAAAACAATAGACATGGCTAAAAGCAATCATATACATTTTTTGAGAAGTTGGATATACCTTACTAATTTAGTAACATGGCCACAGCTTTTGAAAACACAGCAGCATGAAACGGTTCAAAGGTAGATACATTGTGTTCATTTGTTCACCTTCAAAAAATGCTTAAACAACAGTAAGGCACTTAGTTTAAGACAGGAATTCTTTCTCCAGTTCATATATAGATGGCCGGCTGGTTTTGCTCCTCATTCTGCACAGTGGCACAGTGTAGTCCCTGCTCTGACCTTCCACGTCAGCATCCAGTAATGAAGGCACATGGGATTTAGTTCTCTCCCTGGCAGCGAGGAATTGGGTGGGATGTGGTCCTGGGTGACCCACTACACAGGCAGTCTGTGCCAGCTGAGACACTGCTGTCTGTGGGTAAGCCTGAGGCGGATCTGAGCGGCTTCTCAGGGAGGCAGGGCGAGGCTGAGGCATCATGTGGACAGTGCTGTGCTTCTTGGGTGAGACCTCCCTTGGCAGATGACTGTGAGGAGAAAGTGAGGGGCAGAGTGGCAGTGCAGAGGCTCCAGTGGCTGAGATAATAGTTGCACCAGCTGGTTGAGAAAGCCAAGACAGTATGCAGTTAGAAAGAAAATGAGTTCTAAAACAATGAATATCAAGAAAAATAATTATGATGGCAATTCAACAAGGTGATAGCTTTAAAATGAGCTTCAACAAAAAACTTGCATTCACAGGCATGATCATAGCACACTGCAGCCTCAAACTCTTGGCCTTAAGGACCAAGGAACTCTGCCTTAGCCTCTGGAGTAGCTGGGACTACGGGCATGTGCCACCACGCCTGGCTGAAGTCCTGCAAGTTTGCAAAGAGTACTTCAACCTATGGAAATTATATTTGTAAACAGAGCTAAATAATCCTCACAGTGCTTAGGCCAATAAGAATTATGAGTCATTACAATAATATTATAAGGGTAGCTTTCAAAATGGACTAGACTGGAATAAATTAAAGAGGTTTAAAAATGATGGTCAACATGATTAAACTTCACTGTAGATTATGATTTGACAAAACTGATGAAAATGGAAAAGCGGTAGACTTTTACATATTACCTCTTTTCTTGTTTGTACTGAAGAACTAATGTTATTACCACTTTAGCAAATAATTATTGGCTTATTAAGTTAGAGAAAAATATGCTTTCATATGGGATTACTGTACTAGAATTTCTCCTTGTGCAATTATAAATTACCAATACTTATTGACCTACAGAAAGATAATAAACCAATTTATCTAAAGGCAAATAAAAATAACATGGAAAATATCATATCCAGATAAAATATTTATAAAGAAATAAAGGAAAAGATAAAAAGAATGAAAGCAGTTTGTCTTAATATAGCTTTATAACCAATGCTAGCATAGCATTTTAAAATTTAAAAAGCATTTTTTGTATATATTACCTCACTTGATATTCATGACAGGTATATAAGGTTATTATAATTATGTTCACATACAAAATAAGTAATACTCAAGCTCTACAGAGCACTTAGTGTGCCATTTGACTTTTACCACAATCTCAATTATAGAGATTAGGTAAGTATAGTATTAGGTATGTATATTGTTATTGTCCCCATTTTATAGATGAAGAAACTGAGGCACAAAATGTTTAAGTGATTTGCCCAAATTCACTCAGCATATAAGTGACAGAGCAGAGATATGAGCCCAGCTAGCTTCCATACTATTAACCATGACACTACAATGCTTTTTAAGACATTCAAACAAGAAGCGGTCTACATAATTTTCCCAGCATCACAAACTTACCAAATAGTACAATTAGAACTTGAACCTTTGTCCTATGACTCAAAATCCCCCATTCTTCCAAAGTACCCATATTCTCTCCTCAAATGTCAGTATTTAAGTGCCACTTAACCCCAGAAATCTCAAAGCTGAGTACATTCTAGCACATGATAGCATGATCCAGTCATATCAATACTCACTGAATTTTAGGAATGGAAAAAATACCGCAGTGAGGAGGAGTGAGACACTGTGATACAGCAGAAGGATTCTGGGTTTAAATTCTGACACCGCTACTTCCTAATTGTGTGATCTTGAATAACATTAATTTTCCATAAGTTTGAATTCTCTTGCATATAATAGAGTTGCCATAAAAACTAAGAGGCAATTTTTGTCCAAGTGCTTTAACATCTATAAAGTGCTGGGAAATAGCACTGGTTGCCTTCTGCCCAAGCCCCTCTTGTTGAATAGACTAAAAAACTATTTAAAAATTTGATTTTCTTTTCTTTCAGAGATTCCATATCTGGACATACACCTCATGGAACTGTCTGGTGTAACAACATCAACAGGATAATACTTGTTGTCATGGGGTGAACTGTGTCCCCACAAAATTCCTAAGCAGAAGCCCTAACCCTCAGTCCCTCAGATGTGACTGTATGTGGAATAGGGTCTGTACAGAGGTGATTAAGGTAAAATGAGGTCATTAGGGTGGGCCCTAATCCAATGTGACTGATGCCCTAAGAAGAGATTAGGACATAGATGATTAGGACACAGATGCACTCAGAGTGAAGAATGTGTGAGAACACAGGGAGAAGACGGCCATCTAGAAGTCAAGGAGCCAGGCTGAGCTCAGAAGGAACCAACCCTGCAGACACCTTGATGTGACTTCCAGCCTCTGGAACTGCTGGGCCATGAGTTTCTGCTGAACATCTCCTCAGGCTGTGGCACTCTGTTATGGCAGCCCCAGCTGGCTGATCACCTGCCACACACAGTCCCAACAGAAACTGAGCAATGACATGCACAGCAGTGGAAGAGCCAAGGCCCGCAGGGAGACAAGAGGCCAGTTGCAGTTCCAGCCCTCCCACTCATCCGTGGTTCTAACTGGGGCAGCTGGCTTGTCCTTTCCGTAACGTGAGGGGGCTGGGTGGTTATTCTCCATGTGTTCTTTCTGCTTTGATATGCTATTATAGGTTTCAGTTACTGAAATTCAATTACACTTTTTCCAGAATCCAAATCATAGTTAAAATCAAGGAAGAGAAGGGTAAGGTTCAAAGATCTACGTGAACAGTATAAACAAATTATTTAATGTCATCACCAGGAAAAGATAAAATCATAAATCCGTACTGTTTCACATACTAATCCCTACAGCAGCGTTTTATGCTTTTACCTAATTAATGCAACCTACTTGGGGTGGGATTCCCATCAGACATGGTCCGTCTGTGATGTGATGGTCTGTGCTTTGAAGAAGCCCAGTAAGGTACATTCCCACATGTCTGCTCTAGGAAGGAAGATGGCAAGTTTCTTGATACACTACGATCAGTGTCAAGTCGTGGCATGAGGGCTGGCTCATGACCACTTCCTGGAGCAGTGGGACAAAAATCCAGAGTGAGCATGTCAGAGTCACAAGTGACAGGTGTACTGCCCGCCAGTGGATCTTCACTGTCCATCTGCAGCAGGCACTTTGTGGAGACGGAAGGCGTGGAAAGGATGCCCAGGACACTTGTCAGTGGCAGGGAGGGTGGGCTGCTGGCCTCCCCACCAGTGGACAGCAGCCTTGTGGGAGGACTGGCGCTTCTGCGGGACTTGGAAGCCCGCTGGAAGATTCCCTCTCGTTTCTTCTTCTCTTCCTTGGGCAACGGTTCTTCAGCAGCCTGTGCTTTATCGAGCTCTCTGAGGTCCAGTCCCAGAGCCACCGATGCTAGAAGGACGGTGCACCCATACAGAGCTGACTCCGTTTTCTTTCTCTGGGGGGATCTACCCAGACTATTCATAGGAGTCATCTCAGTGGAGACTGTGGCAGCATTCGCAGAGGTTGCCTCCTCCCAGCTTTCAGCTTCTGCAGGATTCTCTCTCTGAGCATCTTTCCCAAGAGGTAGATCAATGTAGGCCTGACTAGCCAATTTTATTTGTTTTGGTTTTCTGTGTTCTAATCCATCAGAGGAAAGTTTTGGCTCTTCACAGGACCCTAAATAAAGGTATAAGTACATACACTGTAGTATCATTTTGCAGTAAAAGTCATTTAAACAAGATTGTAAAATAAAGCTAAAATATAATAAATACATACTTTAAATCAAAACACATGCAACCCTTTTCATTTTTGCAAATGATTCGTCCAGGAGGGCTCCATGGAGCAAGACTCCAGGGCCCTACAACTTCAGGTTTACTGCAGATGAACCAGCAAGCTAGTCACCTGCTCTTTCTTATGCTTCGGGAAGCTGTTCTTCATCAGCATCAATAATAGACTCTATCGTAGAAACAGTCATCAAAACACAAAAATGCACAACCATAGGCACGAAATCACTAAATACATCACCAAATGTGCTCTTTTCCTCACTTCACCTAAATACATGCGTCAGGCTCCATTATCTATAGCTTTCCTGTGTATAAACTAACTATTCTATAGCAGCTCAGCAGTTCTCAAAGTGTGTGGCCTGGACTGGCAGCATCTGTATCCCCTGGGAATTTGTAGAAATGTAAATTATTGGCCCACCCCGGACTATGGAATCAGAAATTCTGAAGAGTGGAGTCCAGCAGTCTGTGTTTCAGCAAGCCTTTACTGAAGTTTGGGGACTATTAAAATAGAAGATTCTCCCAAGAGGTTATAGAATCCCAAAGGTTACAAATTATACCCGCTCAAGAGGAAGCTAACATTCTTATCACAAATGTGACAGTGCATAATTAAACAACAAACTCATTAATCTGATTTCCAAATAACATCTCTAATTTTTTCCAACATTACATCCTAGTATACCTAAACATGCTTGATGATCTAGACCAGGGGTCCCTGAACCCCAGGCCATGGACTGATACCGTGGCCTGTTAGGAACCAGGCTACACAGCAGGAAGTGAGCAGCAGGGGAGCGCGTGAAGCTTCTTTTGCATTTACAGCTAGTGCCCATTGCTCACATTACTACCTGAGCTCCGCCCCCTGTCAGTTCAGCAGCAGCATTAGATTCTCATAGGAGCATGAACCCCATTGTGAACTGCACATACAAGGGATCTAGGTTGTTCCTTACGAGAATCTAGGATCTGATGATCTGTTGCTGTCTCCCATCACTCCCAGATGGGACCATCTAGTTGCAGGAAAGCGAGTTCAGGGCTCCCACTGATTCTACATTATGGTGAGTTGTAGAATTATTTCATTATGAATTACAATGTAATAATAATAAAGTGCACAATCAATGTAATGCACTTGAATCATCCTGAAACCATCCCTACCCCACTGGTCCATGGGAAAACTGTCTTCCATGAAATTGGTCTCTGGTGCCATAAAGGTTGTGGACTGCTGATCTAGACAATTTGGGGTGCCAACTTTCTCCAAAGAACGCTGTGCTCTTCCCTGTGGTGCCTTTTGTTTGGGGTACCCTCTTTTTCCTCCATTCCTACTCCTTCCACTCCCTGACGTTGCTGACCCAAGCTCCCTTTTCCTTCATAAAGGAGAACCTTCAGAAGGAGAAGCTGAACCCAGGTAGTGAGTGCAAAGGTGCTTGTGAAATTGAGCACAGTACCAATAACAAATTCAAGAAATTTACATTGTGTCTTGCTAAAGCATCTTTAATTTGATCAAAGTACCAAAGAGTCTGCCTAAATGGTCAAGTATAAAGACCAATTTTATTTTCTGTGTTAGTAACCATGCTTGATGTTTTTCAATGATTTCCATCTCTTCAATCTTTTAATACTGCATACTGAATACAAATATTGAATATCGAAAGTAAATCATTATGATTTAAATTAAATAGAAATTCCAATGTAAAACTCTCCAAGCAGTCATTTTTCTTATTTATTTATTTATTTAGAGATGGAGTCTCATTCACTGTATCGCCCAGGCTGGCATGCAGTGGTGCAATCTTGGCTCACTGCCACCTCTGGCTCCCAGGTGCAAGTGATTCTCTTGCCTCAGCCTCCTGAGTAGCTGGGATTACAAGCAAGCACCACCACGCTGGCTAGTTTTTGTGAGTTTTTCATAGTTAACCTGCTTCATTGGATTTCATGTCAACAGGTGGCACTATAGCAAGAAGTCATACCCCTTAATCTCGGCAGAACTTTCAGGGGGGGGTCTATATTTTTACATCTAATATTTCCTATACTAAATTAATTTGGTTTTACATGATTAATTATGACAATAATGTTTCTGGTAAGGAAGAAGAGTTACAAATTCCCAAAACCACGTGAAGCCTAATTACTTCCTGCCATAAAGACTTGACGGAAAATAACTCCTGAATTTAAGTAAAGCTATAAGAAATGCCATTACTTGCTAATCTCCCCTCTGCTACTTTAATGACCACATAAGACTGTAAAAGCAAAGCTTCAGCGCAATCAGATGCCAAGGACAGCTCAAGCAAATCCTACCTCCTGAAACAAATTTACCTGGCTGGTCCACAAACAATGAAGCCAAGGGCATGGTTTTCTGATTTTTTATTAAGATAGTTGACCAAGGACTGTTGCCATCGGAGAGAGGTCTTATCCTACAAGAGAAAAATGTTTCTTTTCATAAGATAGAAGCACACAACACACCAATTAGGTTTCGGTGGATACAGGCCAACAATATTTTTAAGGTAGTAAAGAGAACACATCTGTACTCAGTTTTGAAGGGCTGACAAAGTACAAATAATACCTGAAAGTGAGACAGGAAAAATCTCAGAAATATTATCACTGCTTAATAATAGTTAATTTAGCATGATAAATTCATCCTAGAAAATTGTTGATATTTATACATCTCTGTATTAATTTACTTGCTTTTTGAAAGTCTGGCTGATGTGATATTAACACAGGAATGGATCTGTCACATTACACAATGAATACCACCAGATACCACAAACGCACCTTTCTTTGCAATCTGTTCTTTCTTTCATTTGAATGGAATTTGGTCCCCAGGTACAACCTTTTTTCTTAAAATTCCTTTTTATGTCCTCAAATTCTTCTTGTCGAAAGACTGTGTTCCTTCCCCAAGTTTTATTGCTTTCATCTGAAGTCACTAAAGAGAATATTAACCATATTAACCACAACAATCATATTAACCAATATTGGCTTTGTTAAAAAAGCTAAATGAATCATATCAGTTGTGAAACTACCTTACTCAAAACATGAAAACAATGAGAAAATTATTTATTTCACCCAATCTCTGGTAAGTTTCTTTCTCTCATCATAAAAACATGAAGAAAAATGGAGTAAGTTAACAGAAAAGATACAAATTCGAGGTAAATTAGCAGCAACGATTTGATTACTTTTTAATCTATTTATTTAGCATTTTGCAACAATTAGGATTTCATTGTAACTGGCGGGCGGGGGGGGGGGGGGGGGGGAACACCAAACTAAACATGTAACTTAAAATAAACTTAGTACTCTAATTTTTTAACGAAATCAGTTAAAGTTTTGACCTAGAGGCACAAACATCATGTATTTTTAAATTGTAATTTCAACTAATTTTTCATTAGTCGTCACAATTTACTTATTTCTTTATTTTTTGGTCATCACAATTTTGCTCGGTCATGACAACACTTTGGTTATGGTTGCCTTTTAAATCTTGAAAATATTTAACAGTTTTCCATGTCTTGCTTTTTTCACTACCTCACAGGATGATGTATATTCATTTTTAATATCCACATTTTGCTAAACACTATCCCTCTAATTTAAGTGTACTTGAAAGTGATTTGGGGCCAGGCTCCGTGGCTCACGCCTGTAATCCCAGCAGTTTGGGGGGCTGAGGTGGGCGAAACACAAGGTCAGGACTTCGAGACCAGCCTGGCCAACATGGTGAAACCTGGTCTCCACTAAAAATACAAAAAAATTAGCTGGGCGTGCTGGTGGGCGCCTGTAATCCCAGCTACTCAGGAGGCTGAGGCAGGAGAATTGCTTGAACTCAGGCGGCAGAAGTTGCAATGACCCGAGATTGCGCCACTACACTCCAGCCCAGGTGACAGTGCGAGACTCTGTTTCAAAAAAAAAAGGATTTGGAAATCACTGAGGAAAAGTGCTGTTATTACTACACACTTAGGGGAAAAATATCTGAAACATACTAGATGTTATAAAAACAGTTTGAAATATTATGATATACAATGGAATACTCTGTGACCATAATAAAAATGAGGTACAGATGATACATAATGTTTATATTTAATATTACATATAATAAATACATTTTCATTAAAAATTATGTGTTTATAGATGCCTGTATATACACGCATACATATACAGAGGAGAAGTTACTAAACACAGATACCAAACTTACTGAAGTGTTTAAATTTAGTGGAAAGGATTGCTACGTACAGGGAAAATTAACTCCTTTCTATCACTTTGTAAAATTGGACACATTGTGGATGATGTTTGGTTACTTACATGTGTTTCAATATTTTCCAAGTTTTAAAATATACATATATGTGTGTATATACACATGTCTGTGCATATAAATGTGCTTAGGCCCGGTGCGATGGCTCACGCCTATAATCCCAGCACTTCAGGAGGCCAAGGCGGGTGGATCATGAGGTCAGGAGTTCAAGACCAGCCTGGCCAAGGTGGTGAAACCCTGTCTCTACTAAAAATATAAAAATTAGCTGGGTGTGGTGGTGCGCACCTGTAATCACAGCTACTCGGGAGGCTGAGGCAGGAGAATCACTTGAACCCGGGAGGCAGAAGTTGCAGTAAGCCGAGATGGCACCACTCCAGCCTGTGCAACAGAGTGAGACTCCATCTCAAAAAAAAAATGCAGATGCATGCCTAAATGTACGTGTGCATGTGTAACGATCTTGAATCAGCTGTTCATTCTTTTTATTAAAAGAGTTTTACAGTAGAATGACGGATAAACAGATCAGCAGTTTTCATTTAAGTGAGGGCAGCAGAACCAGAAAAGCTTTCAGCTGGGAGTTATTAGACCCAAGTTCATCTCGGCTATATGACTGACTGATCTACACTCCCAGAGCTATCTACACTCTCGGCTTTAGTCTCCTCACCTTCCTCCCTTCCTACTTTCCTTCCCCTCTTGATTTGCTCCTCTGGTTTCTCTTTTGTTTCCACATTGATTGAACTTTTCCTGTACTAAGAGGCCAGAAACGGATGGTGAAATCTACACTCAGAAGATGTGTCTGAATCCAGCTTCACCACTTAGTAGCTACCAACTTGGGTCAGGTTAATAGTAACTTCTCTGTCCCTCATTTGGGGATCACAAAAGGGTCCACTCAATGAGGCTGTCAGAATTGAATGGGGGTGTGCACAGACATGAAGACAAGAGGCGTCCTTGGAGCACCCAGGGTCACAATGAAGATGAGCAACATCCAGGCTGGAGAACTTGAGCCAACAGCTGCCACACACAAAGCTGGTCCTGTGTGGAATGTCTGGATTAGAACCTTTCCACCATGTTACTTCTGAGAAGGAGCGCCAAGGATGCGCCTCCCTAAGCTGGCTGCATTTCAACTTTGGAGGGTTGGAATTCATTTGAAATCCCAAATTATTTGCTTTAACTGGTACACATCTTGGGCCCAGCCAGGCCCGCCCAGGACCACTTCCTGGCTTCTGTGAGGTGGTTTTCCCCAGAGCAGAAGGTGAAGACACAGGAAAGAGGGCAGAGGAGCAGCCAGGCAAAAGCAGGGGTGGCATGGTGTCCCATCTGCTCATCCCTTCGAGGAGCTGGGAGACCAGCCTGGGAGCCCTTTCTCTCTCCGCTAATTAGGCCTTTGCCTAGGCAAAGGCAAGGTTTGAGGTATGGCTTTATGCAAAATGCATTCTCAGAAAACCAAATTAGTCATAATAAATGACAGTCCTTTAAGCTCTAAAACTACAGCCTCATTTAGATCCTGTTTCTCTGTGAGGATCCTGGTGTCCGAGAACTTGCAAAAGAAATCTCTGCTGGTGCCGAGGTTTTCATTATCAAAAGAGGAAAAAAAAATGAGATTCCATGCAAGCCTCATTAGACAAAATTTTCTTTTGGATTTTTTTTTTCTCCAAATAAGGATCGGTAAACAGCAGGGAATTAAGTTTGGTGGAGAAAAGAGAGGATCCAAATGAATGGTTTAACACAGACTTAGGCTAATTACCACATTACTTACAGACATACGCATTAATCACATTCTTCTTTTGCTTAGCCTACTTTTAGGGGTTTATTTGGCCTCACCTTTGAAAAAAATTAGTAATTTTATTTCATCCGTTAACCTCTGATTCATAGCCTAACTGAAACTCTCACAATGCAAAGTGCCAGGCAAATCAGCTGTCTGTACTGTCTCCTCCAGGATGAATGCTTGTTCTAAAGCCAAAAAACTACAAGGAATTTTTAAGTATGAGGTTGGTCAAACCTAAAGTGAATTAAAGTTAAATCCTGAAAAGCAAAAATTTTTTCCCCCTGACAAAACAAAGAAAGAAACAGAAATAATCCTGAATTCCTGATTTCATTTTTCAAAGTATCCTGACACAAATGGCTGATGATATAATTAGGTTATGCTAACGTTGCGTGCAAGTGTTTAACAAAATGTCTCGAGATGTGCTGTTTCACTTTCTACTCCAGGGCCAGATCACATCACCAACGGCATAGCATCTAAAACTCATTTGTTGTGAGTAGAAGAAAATTAGACTAAGGAACCTATGCTCAAGTTTTGTTTCTCAAATAGTTGTGGCACCTACGAACTGTCCCACGCTCATTTACCACCTGCTATGAAAACACATCTGCTCAATTTGAATCCAAGTCAAGTTAAAGGGGAGAAATCAACACAGGAGCCCCCGTGGCAGTGCAGAAAGCTCACACTGTATAGCTCGGAGTCGGGGCATCATTGTGGGGCTGCTCGGGGGACTGGAACTGCTGCTGTTCAGGCTCCGCCGTTTGTCCAAGTTGGGAGAGGCCTGCACGGTTATCTTGTGCTGGAAATCTGTTGGAGGCAAAAAGGGAGAACTGATATTTCATGGCTTTCCGTTATCTTCATAGCCATGTCTTTGGCACACAGCAATAAAAACAAAAATGGTCAGACCCTAACTGCAAAGTATATTGCAGAATCGATTTCTTATTTTGGTTTCTTATTTCCCGGGTTTCAAGTCAATAAATAATGATCCAGAGCTTATATGTTGGACATAGTCACACGAATAATGATTCAGAGCTTATATGTTGGATATAGTCACACACACACACACACACACACACACACACACACACACACACACAGGAAAATATGAAAGCCACGAATCACTGAAGAATTTATAACCTGGGAAAAAAGAGTTATCTGCATTCAGTCTGAGATAGTTAAAATTAAGGCAGAGCACAGTGGCTCATGCCTGAAATCCCAATACTTTGGGAGGCTGAGGTGGGCAGATCACTTGAGGCTAGGAGTTCGAGACCAGCCTGGCCAACATGGCAAAACTCCATCTCTACTAAAAACAGAAAAATTAGCCAGTGTGGTGGCACACATCTGTAATCCCAGCTACTCGGAAGGCTGAGACAGGAGAATCACTTGAACCTGGGAGGTGGAGGGTACAGTGCGCTGAGATTGCGCCACTGCACTCCAGCCTGGGCAACAGAGCGAGACTCTGTCTCAAATAAATACACAAATAAATAAATAAAATTAAATTGAAATGGCCCTGGATTTAAATGAGTCCTGGTTCTCATAACATAACACGCTATGGACCTCAAACCAGTAAGGAACTGCTCTGAGCCTGTTTCTTCACCTGCTAAAGTGAACAACAATATTTCCCATGGTTGTTGTGGTGGTGAATAAAACAGAAAATGTAAATTAAAAGCATTTTGTACTCTAGGCATTCTACAAATGCTGGCTCTTATTATCTAACTGTAATATGGTAGTGATATACCAAGATCTATAGGTTCATATGGAAGAGAAAGCAATATTACCAGAGGAAGGAGGGGTGTGTCTGGGAAAACTTTATAAACTATCAGGAAAATCATTAACAACTTGGAAGGAGGTAAAAGACATTACTGGATATTCTTTCAGTGCAGAGCTGAGCTTAACCTTTGATTGACTGCTTTTCTATTGACTGAGTTATTTTTATAACTAGGTAAGAGCAGAGGTTAACTTGTAGATTTTGTCTGGTGATGATGCAAATAACTTCTGTCTGGAGAAAAAGACAATCCCAAATGGTTTACTGCCATATTAGACATCAACCAGGTTTGCGTTTAACCCAGCAATCTAATCCTGCATTCCTCTATTAATTTGCCCATAAATATCTCACTCCTCGAATTCTCATTTGAGGTTTTACCTGGTTCCTCGATGATTAATGAGTTTAATAAAAATCTTTGACATATGTTCATTTCATATTTGCAAGAGACCTATAACTTACCTTTTTGGAAGTTATACTTTAAAGAACTTTAATGAATGAACTGCTATTTGAGATGAAGAGGATTTGGAAGTTGGTAGGCAAAGACAGCTATCCAATTATTCATACTAGAAATCTGAATACTTTTCTTAATATTGTCTTTTCCGTTACCCTACATATCCACCAAGCACAAAATATCAGGTAAATTCTGTGCTATATGTTTTTCTTGTAGTAGAGAAATGTATATTCCAGGTTATGGAGTTAGCAAACTTGGATCCCATTTCTACCACAGCCATATGAATTTTGAGAAAGTAACTCAAGGTCTTGAAGTCTCAGTATCTTTACTGACAAAAATGTAAAAGAACCAATTATTCCTGTTTTGCAGGGCTGCTATGAAAAATTCAGTGCAAAGAAGTATAAAAAGTACTTACCACAGGGGTCGGGACATAATAAATGCTCAATAAATGTTTTTTTTTTCCTTTTGTTCTCTCCATCTGCACGGCCATCACCGTGTCATGCCTAGCCTGCTAAAATGCCTTGTGTCCATCTTCCTGCATCCACGTTTGGCCCCCCAAGTCTACTTCACAGCAGCCAGATGCATTTTTAATATGCCTGACTGACATGTCATTCCCCTGCTTAAAATCCTTCAAAGGCCTCTCATGATTCTTAAGTTACGGATTAAAATTGTAACACATTTTGTAAGTCCCTGCAAACCTGAGTCTGAGGTCTTCTTTCTGCTCCAGCCTCATCTTGCCCTATTCTCCTCTCACTTGTCATGGCCTAGAGGAGGGGTCAGCACACTTCTGCAAAATGCCCCATTTTAGGCTCTGCGAGCCGCCCAGTCTCTGTAACAACTGCCTGACTCCATTGCTGTGACAGAAAGCAGCCACAGTCAACACAAAGATGAATGTGTCCCAGTATAACCATCTTTATGGATATTGAAATTTCATATCGGTTTCACATCATGTCAGGTACAACGAAGTATTCTTCTTCCTCTTTGATTTTTTTCAAGCATTTAAAAGTGTAAAAACCATTCTGAGATCTTGGCTGTACAAAGCAGGTAGAGGCAGGATTGGGCCCATAGGTCAGTGTGCTGAGCCCCGTTCAAACCACACTGAACTTTCTTCAATTCCTGGAAGAAACCAAGTTTCCTCCGCATGTGCTCTCAGCCTATTCTCTTTCTTCATCTTCTGTATTTGGTAAATTCCTGTATCAAGTCTCAATTTAAATGTTACTTCTTTTTTTGGAGATGGAGTCTTGCTCTGTCGCTCAGGCTGGAGTGCAATGGCGCGATCTCGGCGCGCTGCAACTTCCACCTCCCGGGTTCAAGCAATCCTCCTGCCTCAGCCTCCTGAGTAGCTGAGATTACAGGCACACACCACCACACCTGGCTAATTTTTTTTTTTTTTTTGTATTTTGCTAGAGACAGGGTTTCACCATGTTGCCCAGGCTGGTTTTGAACTCCGTTAGGAAGCCTTCTATGATCACCTTAGACCAGGTTACATCTCTGCACTAATCACTGTCATGTGACGTTTCCCTCACAGTAGCTAATGATTATAGAAAGCAAATAAGTATTGAATTATTAGCTTAAGTTCTGCCCCCTCCCTCAATGTAAGGTAAGAGCTCTATGGGCAGAGACCATGACAGTCTCCATGACTTCAGACTGGCACAGTGCCTTGCACATTACAGGTACTCAGAAAACTTTGCTGAATGAATACTTTCTCTGTGGGAAACACCAGTGCAGAGACTGCATAAATATTTTATCGTCACCCCTACTATTGGGGACACAGCAGATCCTCAGGTGTTTGTTGATGGAGAAAGTTATGCAGGGTTCATGTACAGGATCAGGCTGGTGCTTGAAGTGAGTTGCTGAGGAATACACAGCAGGCTGGAGGAGATTTGGAAGACAAACCAAACCGAAAGGAAAGACCAAATGGGAGGCTCCTCCATCTGATGAGTCATACTTTTTTTTTTAAGACAAGATTTCACTCTGATGTCCAGGCTGGAGCGCAGTGGTGCAATCTCAGTCCACTGCAGCCTTGACCTCCCCTGGCTCAAGCAATTTTCCTGGGTCAGCCTACTGAGTAGCTGGTACTACAGGCAGGCACCACCATGCCCAGCTAATTTTTGTATATTTTTGTAGAAATGGGGTTTCACCATGTTGCCGAGGCTGGTCTTGAACTCCTGGGCTCAAGCAATCCACCTGCCTTGGCCTCCCAAAATGCTTGGGATGACAGGCGTGAGTCACTGCACCTGGCCCCAAGTCATTCCTTTCGAAAGACTTGACCAGGGCAGAGCAGTTGAGGTAAAAGATTGACTAGACTAGGTGATGGTAGTTGGAGGAAAGAGGTGGTCAAAGAAAAAAAATTCTTAACCATAGAAAGGAAACAGTTTAGACTAAAGTCATTTGTAAATGTTCAGCTGGCCACCCGATTGCTATAACACGATAGAAACAAATGCTCTGAGAACTTTTACAGCAAGAGGAGCCCTCCTGTCAATAGCAGAAGAAAGCCAAGAACCAACCCACAGGATCTGATTGACAAGTTATTCGGAACAAATGATGGGACAATAAATACTAAGCACAGATCAGGAAACCAACATGGAACACGTGGAAAGCCATGGGTGAGAGCAGCAAAGATACAAGGCTGCATTTTAACAACACCTAAGATTCAGAGTGCTTCCAAGCTTCCAAAAACACCTAAATACTTCCACTTAAAAAGCACACTTTATGTTGTAAACAGAAAGAAAACATTCTTTCTTTTTTTTTTTTTTTTTTGGAGACGGAGTCTTGCTCTTATCGCCCAGGCTGGAGTGCAGTGGCGAGATCTCAGCTCACTGCAACCTTGCCTCTTGAGTTCAAACAATTCTCCTGCTTCAGCCTCCTGAGTAGCTGGGATTACAGGCGCCCACCACCACGCCCGTCTAATATTTGTACTTTTAATAGAGATGGGGTTTCTCCATGTTAGCCAGGCTGGTCTCGAACTCCTGACCTCAAGTGATCTGCCTGCCTTGGCCTCCCAAAGTGCTGGGATTACAGGTGTGAGCCACCACGCCCAGCCCACATTCTTTATCGTAAATATCCTTGTCCCTTTGAAGCAGGGAAAGGTTGAGTCTGTGCCAGCTAAACATTTAGGAAAACTAAAGCTGAATTGTTAAAATGCCCGTGGCCTGTGCTCGGAGTTTCTTTGTACTCACTAGAATAATGGTTCTCAAGATGCCTGGTCACAGCAGCTATAGTTCAATCACAGGCTTGAGTAAAACCTATCCTAGTATTTTTGCTGGCAATATGAACATTTCACTAACGAAGCTAATTGCCTCAGTGGGAGGCTTCCATTTGCAGATGAAAAGCAATGTATTCTCTAAAGAATCCAGGTGAGGTTATATGCTCTCTCCCATCCACCCTTCTACTCACTCGCATACCTGTGAGGTAGATGGTTTTTGCAGGCTTTGGACACTTCTGAAGCAGCCAAAGGTAGAATGCCACTGCTTTAGCGACATATCAACTTTTGGAGGCTTTAAAGCTTTTGTCTTGTATTAACACGTCCAAAAAACACAACTTCAGTTAAAAGTAAACTTCAACGGAAGGAGCAATCAATATAGAGTACTCACAAAAGAAAAGATGCACTGGGACCATGCTTTTTTCTCTTGCAAATTCCAAGAAAAATACTACATCATCACAAAGTATTGTTTTAAAATTATTATCCTAGATTAGTACTGTCTTACTTTTTAAGCATTAGTCCTCCTTATTTGGTAGCCAGCCATGAAGAAATTCCAGGAGGAAAAAAAATCACGTTTGAGATTTCCATCACTAAGTCACCATAGCTATAAATACCCACAAGATTAAAAATGATCAGCAGTAATTCTCGAGGACAAATTACAAGAGAATGTAATGATTCATATTTAATACCAAATTTTTGAAACATCTGTAGGCACAAATATTAAAGGTCAGCTTGGAGGAGTCTTGAATATGTTTCGGAGAAATTCTCTAAGCTTATTATGCATAGGGAAAAGTCCTGCAAAAGGGGTTCAAAAAGTTGGTAACTCCACGAAAGGGCAGCATCGCTGTTCCATCTACCACTTATCAGATGTTTCTCCCTGAGCAGTGTGCCATTTAACAGTATTAGAATTTGTTTCTCTTCGTCTTTTTGTTGACCCATAAAAGTTATACATATTTATGGGGTACAGAATGATACTTTGGTACTTGTTTACAATATATAATGATCGAGTCCGAGTAATTAGCATACGTATTACTCTGGGTATTGATCATTTCTTTGTGTTGTGAACATTCAATATCCTCTCTTCTGGCTTTTTGAAAATATACAATAAATTATAGTTAACCATATTCACCCTACAGTATTGCAGAATACTAGAACTCATTCCTCCTACCTAGCTGTAATTTAGTATCCATTAACTAACCTCTCCGCAACCTCCCCTCCCCTCAAGCCCTTCCCACCCCAATAACCACAATTCTACTCTCTATTTCCACGGGCTCCATTTTTTTTCGCTCCCACATATATGTGAGAACATGCAGTATCCATTTTCTTGTACCTGACTTACTTCACTTAACATAATGTCCTCCAGGCTCATCCATGTTGCCACAAAAGATAGAATTTTATTCTTCTTTATGGCTGAATAGTGTTCCATCAGGTAAACACACCACATTTTCTTAATTCATTCATCCATTGATGGACACTTAGGTTGATTCCTCATCTTCGCCATCGTGAATAGTGTTGCCATAAACATCGGATTGCAGACATCCCTTTGATATACAGATTTCCTTTCCTTTGAGTAAATACTTGGTAGTGGAATTCCTGGATCATACAGTAGTTCTATTTTTAGTTTTTTTTTTTTTTTTTGAGAGACCTCTGTACTGTTTTCCACAATGGCTGTACTAACTTACACTTCCACTAGCTATAAATAGCCATAAGATTTAAAATGATCAGCAATAATTCGCAAAGACAAAATCACAAGAGAATGTGTGTAAGAGTTCCCTTTTCTCCACATCCTCACCAACATTTACTATTTTTCGTCTCTTTGATAACAGCCATTCTAACTAAGGTGAGATAGCTCACTGTGATTTTCACTAGCATTTCCCTGAGGATGAGTGATACTAAGCATTTTTTCAAATGCTTGCTGGCCATTTTTATGTCTTCGTTTGAGAAATGTCTATTCAGTCCCTTTGCCCAATTTTAAATCAAATTATTTGTGTTTTTGCTGTTGAGTTATTCAAGTTCTTTGTATATTCTGCACTAGTCCCCTGTCAGATGAATAGTTTGCTAATGTCTTCTCCCATTCTACAGGTTGTCTCTTCACTCTGTTGATTGTTTCCTTTGCTGTGCAGAAGCTTTTTGGTTTAATATAGTCCCAATTGTCTATTTTTGTTTTTTGTTGCCTGAGCTTTTGAAGTCTTAGTCATAAAATTTTTGCCTAGGCCCATGTCCTGAATTGTTTCCCCTATTAAACAATACTAACTTAAAGAATTTTCTAGCAGATAATATTGAATGCAACTAACTCCCTTGATTTTAAGTTACACATGCTTGCTTTCTCTTCTATACTAAGCGGAATTCTTCAAGAAAAAAATAATTATTTTTATAGTTATCATTTCCCTTTTTGGATGTCTGTCCCATTCTAGGATATTGTACAAGTAAATATGTGTGCATGGAGCATTCTAATCAAAATTTCCATATTGGTACCAGTATTATTAATATTAAGATGATAATGTAGTGCCATCTTGTGGGCAGAAGAGGTAACTGTCATGCTAAAAATTCCAGAAACTAAATTTCATTCCTTGGTGATGGGTCAGGATTATAGCAGTAGATTTCTTGGTTATGTTTTAACTGGAATCTTTCATTAACTGCCAAAAAGTAAATAAATGTGTAACTAAAATTTCCCGTCTTCTCAGAAAAAGAAAAGCTGTATAATACCATCCGGGAATTTTAAAAAAACTCTGGTAAAAATAGTCAATACTCAGTCTTCTTTGAATAAACTCAGAGTATTAGCTAAGGAATATTTGAGAAGAAAAGCAAGAGTGAAAATCTGACCTCAGGAATGCTAAGATTTTGATTTAATCATTTTACCACTGAAGAGCAAAGAATCATTGGAACGATTTTCATTTTTTCTTCCAAATTTACTTCCCTTTCCATCAGATTCTTAATCCTTTCCATCTTCCCCAAAGTTTCCCAAGAGAAACAATAAATATTAATTTGGATAACATAATCAAATCACAGCTAGAAGAAAACTGACGTAACTGAAAAATGGAGAAGAAAACTCACATCTAGCGCACCTCTAGATTTTTCTTTCATCTATGTGTGAAGGCAGAAGCCTCATCATAGTCTATTCTCTATGGCTGACTGACATGTAAGACAGACCAGTCAGTGACCCTGCAAGCAACACTCCAGCTAAGAGAAAACATCAGAAGAGAGCCTGGAAAAGGACCTTACCCCGACCCCCAACCCCAGAGAGGTTGAAGGTAAAAGTGATAAAGATCCACAGTCTATTCTCACCCCATCAAACCAAATAATCAATAACATATATTGGATTCTCATGATGACCACCTCATACTAGCACTTTCCTTTCTTTTTTTTTCTCTCTTTTTTTTTTTTTGAGACAGAGTCTTGCTCTGTTGCCCAGGCTGGAGTGCAATGGCACAATTTTGGTTCACTGCAACTTCTAGCTCCCGGGTTCAAGAGATTCCTTTGCCTCAGCCTCCCAAGTAGCTGAGATTACAGGCACCCACCCCCATGCTCAGCTAATTTTTTTTTCTTTTTTCTTTTTTTTGTATTTTAGTAGAGACAAGGTTTCACCATGTTGCCCAGTCTGGTCTCAAACTCCAGATCTCAGGCAACCCGTCCACTTCAGCCTCCCAAAGTGCTAGGATCACAGGCGTGAGCCACCATGCCCAGCCTTCTTTCTCTCTTTTTTGAGACAGAGTTTCGCCCTTGTCACCCAGGCTGGAGTGCAATGGTGTGATCTTGGGTCACTGCAACCTCCATCTCCCAGGTTCAAGTGATTCTCTTGCCTCAGCCTCCCGAGCAGCTGGGATTACAGGCACCTGCCACCATGCCTGGCTACTTTTTGTATTTTTCGTAGAGACAGAGGGGGTTTCACCATGTTGGCCAGGGTAGTCTTGAATTCCTGACCTCAGGAGATCCACCCACCTCAGCCTACCAAAGTGCCGGATTACAGGCATGAGCCACTGCACCCAGACATCATACTAGCAATTTTCTGATCAACTGAGGACATCTGCAATAACCTAAATTAGTCACAGGATGCTGCAGGCTTTCTAGTGTTTCATAATACATATTTTATAAGACAATTTATACACACTCAACATAAAACAAAACTGTCACTGTTGCACTTTAAATCAAATTACCATGCCATTAACAAACATCTTAGGAAAACACTAGAATCCGTCTGAGCACTCTAATATATAATACACATACCCATAGGCAGGTGTAGACATAGACACAGAGATATTTCGTACGGATTCTGTAAAAGCAAAGTCTGCATTGCTCTGTCATCATCTTGCTCTGGTACTAGAAAGAATCACAAAATACTGTGGAGGTATTTGTTTTTTCCTTACAACAAGTAGAATCTATAATATTAAAGAACTTAATTTAGTGAATCAAGATATGTCTGCTATATTGACTAATATATTTTGATTATCAGTCAATAATATCTATATGTATTGATTGATTGACATATTTTCTTTTCCTTTAGTTTCTCCTAACACATTACTAAAGTGATTTAGTAATCCTTGTATGTTGTTATCACGATGTTTTAAAAAGCTTCCCTAGATTTACTGGGTGATTTTTGTGCCTGAAGGATTTTAAACCTTCATGGGAAAGTACCTCAGGGTACTTGATATATTTTGCTGAAAGTGCTGACAACAATATCAGTGTCCCAGATACCAGATGACATCATAGATCCTTGTGGAAGCAACGAACTTAATGATTAAATATTAACAGTTTTGTTGTTTTGGATCTTCACAATGCCACATGATGTTGGTTCAGTACGCTCAGCTAAAACATGGTTCTGCTTCAATTTCAAAAGGAGTCAATAAGTTAATCCATCAATATGAAAGTACGCTGAGAGTTAGATCCTCGTGTGCTGTGACTACGATGTGCTCCTAATGCTGTTTCCTACATGGAATCTCATTAGGCCATTACAGTAGAACCATGAATCTAAGCCTGCAACTGAAGATACTCATTCATTCACTGTTTTACAAAGTTACTTCCCCATCTCCTTCTTGGTTCTGATGAACAAAGAAAACTGATTAAAAGGAGGACGCAGAAAAATCTTTCAAAAACATGAAAACAAGATCATACCTGAAGGTAAACTGATTCGATGTCCATCTTTGAACTTTAAACGACTTCTCTTAAACTTCCCCTTCCTCTTCTTTACCTTGGGCTTCTCCTGGTTTAGCTGGAATATCAGAATGTTAAGTTCCCGCTCCAGCACGTCGATCTCGCGCTCTGCCAGCTGCTGCTCCCGCCGCTTTAGCAGCTCCTCCTGAGACTTCTGCTGCAGAGCTGCCCGAGTCAGCTCCTCTTCCCGGGATCGCAGCTCCTGCGACAAAGATTCACACCCACCGGAATCATTCCCAGCAGGAAGAATGGAATTCCGTCCACGACACTACACTGGCGACCCCTTGGCCACGGGCTCCTCCTGTGCACAAAGAGAAGCTGAAATTCCCTCTTCCTCTGCTTAAGCCCTGGTCACTCAGGTCCTCATGGGACGAAGATCTTTGCAGTCAGGACAATCCGGGCCCAAACCTTTTCAGCGGATTATTCACTTAGATGAAAGCCCAGGCCTCTGCACAAACGCCAATCTCCTCTGTTAGTTTTATGATCCTAAAAGAGGCATCATAAATTTTCTGCACTCGGTTTTTAACATTTCTCCCTCTTCGTCTCTCACCTGACACATAAAATATGCATTAACACAGGGCAACAAAGGGCAGATGTGAATGACCCATTTCAAAATAAAGCCAAACGTTCAAGCTCAATTAACTAAAGCACAATTATTTTAGTTACACAAGACTGCAGTTCAGACGACTTGGAATTTCTTTAGGGTATTTACAACTTTGCTTAAGGAATAAAACATCTTGGTGGAGAGAGCAAGGGAGAAAGAAAATCAAGCTAAGGTGTTAGGAGTCTGTTGAAGGCCTGCTGGAAATGAAAATGAAGCCACCTCTAAAACTGCAAGCCAAAGGAAAATATATTCTGTATACAAAGAACTTTTCAGATCCCACTGATACGTGGAAATTATCACTTTATAACAGAGCTCAAGAGTTAGCTAATAAAAGTTCCTCTCTTATGATACTGATTAAAGTTAGACCTCCTCTTGGTTTTGGTTTTTGAAGTACTGAACTTCGGAGAAAGAGAAAATCTAAGAATTAAAAATACTTTTATTCCTATTAGGAAAAAGTATGAAACAGTAAAACTGAGGACTCTACAAAGTTTTAAAATTATATCCCCATTTTTATTTCATTTCTATAAAGTGTTCTGTTCTTTACCAGTGACATAAATATTCTTTGTAGTGACATAAATATTCTTTGCTGAACCGCTTTCTATTCTAAATTACTTTGCTAAGAAATCAAGCACTCACATAAAAGTCAACGCATCTGCAAGCTTTTATTTACACTGCTCCAGACAAATTTAATCTTAGAATACCCTAATACCACAATCTTTGTTAGAAACTGCAGATACCTCCTCAGGTGGAGCTTTGGGCTGTGAGCTTTGAGAGCTATGAGTACTGTGCAAACATTTCCTACTTTATATAAACAGGCCACACTTTAAATAGGCCCACCTCAACAATGCTGATCCATGAAAAAACACAGTAAGATTGGGGCTCCTGGAAGAAACTAGACCCAAACCAAGGGACTAGAATGCCATTCAAATCCACTAATACTTGGACTTTTTACAGATGGACTCAAAGAGTAATCTGAGCCTATCAGTACAATTATCGTAAAGAAAATAAACATGCAAGACCATCCTCCCACAAATAAGTGGGACAATATCATGAAGAGACTAGGGAGTGCTAATAATAAAGAAATATATTTATTCAGATCAAACTGATTATGGATTTGGGGTAATTCTACCAAAGTGGACTGAAATTCAGTTTTGAAACTTTCTTTAAATTTATTTTTTTTAACAAATTTCACAAGCAAAACTGCAGGAGAAATGATTTATTTTAGACCAAATGGTGTTTAAATCACTTCAGCTAATACGTACCAGTTTGTTTTTATTTGTAGACCAGGTGGGTGTTTCTTCATTGCACTGTGTCATATATAAATTATTATTTACTACTTGAAAAAAAGGGGAAAATGTTACATGTTAAAAAATCTGTAATCCATTTTTTAACTAGTGACTATTGTTCAACTAGTTTGTCCAAACTGGACATTTTACTATAGTGTATTTGGAGGCAGAGGATAATTTCCAGTCACCTTTCAATTTCTAACTCATTAAAACTTTTTGTTATTACTTTTCAGTGATGTTGATATCAATCCAATTAGCTATTGTTAAATGAGATGGCATGAGAAAGTGATCAGAATAGCAAATCCAATTAGGTTGTGTGTTGCTACGATAGTAATTGAATAAAAAACCATTTTTAATTCCAGGTCCCAAGCTAAATCATGAATCCCTGTGAACAAATTTGTGAATAATAAACAAAAAATCACTTGCCTAAGACTTCAGAAGAGAAAAAAATAAGATTGAAGAGAAAGCAGCAAAAGTAATCTTCCTTCTGAATAAATTTTAACACATTCAAAAGTAAATTTTAAAACTGGGGTATTAGAACCCTTTGAATACTTCGAAAGTATGAGGCACAAAAACATTCTTTCAGTTGATGAGATTACTAGCAGTAATATTTGTTTAATTGCTTGGCACAGGCCACTCTGGTAATAGCAAATCCAGATCCCTGGCAGTGGCTGTTAATCATTAACGGTGGCATGCCTCTGTGTGGGGGGTCACAGACAGGTGCATGCACAAAATGCACAAATACAGACACACAGAGATAAGGAGCCAGGAGTTTAGGGAGGAGCCAGGAGTTTAGGGAGGACCCAGTATCTACGGAGGCTACGGCTTACTGAATAATACAGACCACAACCAAGTTACTCACCATTAATTCCAAGTCTGATGCCTCCTACCTTAAGCAATCTGTGGACAAGAAAGGGAGATAGGGCACGTACACTATGCTTTTTACTTCATCAAAAAAGATGCAGCTGGAAACTTCTAAGCCAAAAAAAAAGTATTATATATTCTTTAATTGTAAATCCAAAGGCTTACAGGGTACCATAAATGCTGTATTTCAAGGAACAATGCACAAAAATAAAATACAAAGTAAAAATAGACACTACTACATGGTAGCTCAAAAATCAACCAAAAAATAAATTACTACAAATCGCAAAGTAGAGAAAGAGCTGACATCCACCCTTGAAGCATGCTTTTATTTTAATACAACATATAATTACGAACTCACTGGAAATGCCTATATCTTCCAGTTTTATAAATAGTTGTCAATAATTAAAATACGTTAAAATAAGGCCGGGCCTGGTGGCTCATGCCTGTAATCCCAGCATTTTGGGAGGCCAATGTGGGAGGATCACCTGAGATCTGGAGTTTGAGACTAGCCTGGCCAACATGGTGAAACCCCGTCTCTACTAAAAATACAAAAAAAAATTAGCCGGGTGTGGTGGTGGGCGCCTGTAATCCCAGCTACTCGGGAGGCTGAGGCAGGAGAATCACCTGAACTTGGGAGGTGGAGGTTGCAGTGAGCCAAGACCGCACCACTGCACTACAGCCTGGGTAACAGAGTGCGACTCTGTCTCCAGATAATAACAACAATAATAATTTTTTTTTTGAGACAGGGTCTTGCTCTGTCGCCCAGGCTGGAGTGCAGCAGTGTAGTGATAGCTCACTGCAGCCTCAACTTACCAGGCTCAAGCAGTCCTCTCCCCTCGGCCCCCAACAAAGTGCTGGGACTACAGCTGCAAGCCATCACACCCAGCCAGTAACTAATTGTGAGGAACATCATTTCCAAATTTTAGATTCTATGATTTGAAGCTTTATTTCTTTCTCAAACACTTCTCCTGCTCTTCAAAATCTTTTTCATTTTTGTAATTAAACACCTAATTTTAGAATTCCTGAAAACAATTTGGGGAAGTGTTAAAAAAAATTAGAGTCTTTCCTGTATCATTTTAAGTCAACAAAGTGCATAAAAGTTTCCAAGAAACATGTCAATGATATCACTGGTAGTAATGCTTCAAACAACTGCAGGGTGTCAAACCTATTCCAGTCAGTGGTGTTCCAGCCAGTTTTCCAAGAACGCCTGGGCTAGGGAAACTCAGCTTCTGTGAAAGGTCACCACTTTCTTTTTTTTTTTCCTGAGACTAACACTTATGCAGCACTTACTAAGAGGCAGGGCTCCAGCTGCTTTGCATACAGGACTCACTTAAGCCCTGCCCCAGCCCTGAGGGACACAGGGTTACAGTAATGGCTCCAACGATGAGGAGGTACAGAGTAACAAAGTCAGAGGCCTCAAAACCATCAGGCACACCTAGAACTTAAAGTATTAAAAAAAAAAACAAAAACCATCAGGCACAAGAGCCCGAATGCCAAGCCGGGCTGTCTGGCTCAGAGTTCCTGGTCTTTACCACCACACTAGGCTGTTATTCTGGCATTCGCAAAAGACTTAATATTTTTATAAAGAGTTGGTGGTGGCTGGTGGGGGGTGAGGGAGGTCTATCATATTTTTCAGACTCCCATAGAGACTTCCCATTCAGTCTCGTCCTGGAGAAGGAAACAGGCGGTCACGCAAGCAGTCTATTTCTCTGCCAGCCAGCTCCAAGGGCTAGCAAGTCGTTGACTTGGAGACCAGATTGCCATTCCTGCAGCATTCACCCAGAAGTCCTACTGTGTAACTCTGGAATAACATGCAACTGGTTTCTTCTCTCCCTACTTGAAAGTCCTCCCCATGCATGGACAGTCCCAGCGGTCCCCACCCCCTTGTGTGCTGTGTGTTCTTCCTGTTCTTAGACTCCCAGGCTCCCCGATCCTCTCCCATGCCATGCCGGGAGGCTCCTTAAGACATGATGCTCACAGTCAGACGCAACTCCGTGGGTTTGAGCAGAACAGGGCAGATGGGATTGGTGCTTCTCCTTGATGAACCCTTAAGTACTCATTAGTGGTGTCAGGGCCTTACATTGCATTTACCTGTTGTGCATTTTTCAATGTAACCAAATACTGAAAAATCTAAGGGACAGAGTGAATTACCTATATGTCTACTTTTAAAAATGACTTTAGAAGAAGTCGGTTAGAAGAAAGCTGGTCTCAAACCCCTGACCTCAGGTGATCCACCTGCCTTGACCTCCCAAAGCACTGGGATTACAGGTGTGAGCCACCACGCTCGGCCATTAGTCTTTCTTAAATGTTATGTATAGCTCACATTTGTTTCAATGTTTAATATTAGAAGGGCTTTGGTCTTTATTTCAAAGTTTGGAGATGTGTTTGCGACCAGAAATATGCCGTGGGAACTTAACTGTTTTATATCAACCAGCCTATAGTAAAATTGGTTTCATTATACATCATTTCATTTATAGTCACAGTTTCCAAGAACCCATCCACAGCATCGAGTGAGGACTTACTGAACTATACATTTTCCCATTGCATAAGAATACAATAGTTTAGGCATCTATTCCCCTGTTAATGGATATTCAGGTTGTTTTAAGCTTTGCACTATTACAAATGATGCCTAAGTGAACAACTTTAAGCATGTTTCCTTGGGCACATGTGTGAGTTTCTGAAGAATCTATGAGCGAAAGTGGAACAGCTGAGTCATATGCCTCTATTACAGCGTAAGATTCATAACAGGAATCATAATATGTATATACTTTAAAATTCATTGCTCACTTTCAGGCCGGGCGCGGTGGCTCACGCTTGTAATCCCAGCACTTTGGGAGGCCGAGGCGGGCGGATCACGAGGTCAGGAGATCGAGACCACAGTGAACCCCCGTCTCTACTAAAAATACAAAAAAATCAGCCGGGCGTGGTGGCGGGCGCCTGTAGTCCCAGCTACTCGGAGAGGCTGAGGCAGGAGAATGGCGTGAACCCAGGAGGCGGAGCTTGCAGTGAGCCGAGATTGTGCCACTGCACTCCAGCCTGGGCGACAGAGCGAGACTCAGTCTCAAAAAGAAAAAAAAAATTCATTGCTCACTTTCAACAATAATAATAATAATTGCTCATTAAAACAGTAATAATAATGATTATGGCCACTATCTTATTAAAATAGACATCAGGCATATATTAACAAACCATACTTAGGTTCATTAATGCCTGCCACGTGCTGAGTCCCATGTGCAATGCTGTGTATGTAAATGAACAAGAATGGAAAAGCATAGTTCACGAACTTATTATCTAGCAGAAAGGACAGATCAAGAACAATTACGTCAGCAAGTATTAATACAGTATGACTTATGCCATGATAAGGGAAGCACAAGACACTCTGATCACCCACAGTTTACCCGGTGGAGTAGAGTAGGGGAGGGAGCTATCAGAGACTGAGAATGGAGGGGCCACCATTCATGAAGTGGGCACAGAAGCTAGGGAGGAAACAGGATCTTCAGCAGAGGAAAGAACATGTGCCAAGGTTACAGGTCAGGAGCATGACATCATGGGGACTGGGAGAAATTCAGTATGGCTGGGGACAGAGGCAGTGGAAGTGTAAGGCAAAATATGTAAGGAGAAGGGGAGTGAACGTGGCAAAAAAGTGGGCAATGGAAGCAAGGCTGATCAGATTTGCATTTTAGAAGGAGAAAGGGACAGATGACAGAAGCAAGGCTGGACAGAGAGGGACCAGTAAGGATGCTCCAGCAGCCATGCTGGTGATGACTGAGGCTGGCAGGGATTAGGGCAGAAAATTGCCACTGATGGTCTTTGTCACACAGAAGACCACAGGAACATTGCAAAAAGATCCTTGAGACTGGGTACCCGGGAGAACAGTGATCCCATTATCACAAATAAGGGAAAGAAAGAGGGAAGGCACAGGGGGAGTCCAGGGAGCTTCTGCTTCAATGTCTGGCTTCAAGAGATTATATGGAGCCCCTTTTAAAAACTTGTCAACAAGGTCCAAATCACTAGCCTGGTATTCAAAGGATCATTCAAGGGTACAAACGCCACATCCATCTCTGAGTTCTAGGACTCTGGCACTGTCCCAGCATGTAGTAAGAAAAATGGCATAACACTGAAACTCAAAACAATCTCCCACAGACACGTTCTTAAATCGCATTTTTAAAAAAACATTCTGTATTTCGGGGAATGCCTATGACATACTTTGTATTAATTTCTATGCCAGCATGCCAAGAGATAATGGGGAAGGGAGACAAATAAAATGATAAAATAATGACAATAAAGAAGCTGATTAATGCATACAAAGTGTCTATTATGCTATTCGTTCTCTCTCTTTTTTACTTTGAAAATTCCTCTAATAAAAGGGTATTTTCCCCAATTATACATATTGACTACACTTCTGTTTTGTTTTTGTCTTATTTTTAACCTGAAAGAAGGTGAGAATCAACAAATATTGATATCTAAAAATATTTTCAAATAATGCTAACAGTGGTTCTTGCCTCATATTTTCCATAATTTTCATAAATTTGAGTACATTATGCTATTTAAGAATTTCTCTCACCTTTTCCTTTGTTCTCAACTCATCAAACATTTGTTGAATTTCTAGTTTCCAGTCATCTTGCATGGAATGAAAAGATTCTTGAGGCATCTCAGTCATCACTGCCCCTTCAATAGCAGTCAACTGTTCAAGAATTAAGGCAAACGATGGACGAATATGAGGGTCTTGTTCCCAGCATTCTAAAATAAACAAGAATCATATTAGTTCCATCTCTCAACACAGTTCAGATTATCCCCAAGACATTAGATTTGCTAAGAAATGTTTTACGCTGAAGTGTATTTCAACTTAACATTTGTCATTCCAAACTGGAAGCTTCCATTTATAGTGTCTGCTCCTAAAGATTTTAAGAATCCATTGGTAATAGTTTGAATAGTTTATTTTACACAGTGTCCATGTCACAGGCATGCATAATAATGACTGTTAGAGAAGGCTGTTGCTGTCTATATTATACCGCATTTAATAAATGGATGTGTGCTTCCCATGCTTTACTATGGATACCATGTTTCAGGGGGTTAAGCCACCATAACCAGACGATTTACTGATATGGAGTCATGTAACTCAAACAAAGCCTCTAAAATGTTATATCCACATGAGAAGTTCTAAAAAAAAAAAAAATAGCCTAACAATGAAAGAAGGCAACTTGCAGCTTACAAAAATAGTTAACAATTTTGAAAGATAAGGATCAAACAGACATGATCGTGGCAAAATCACGCCTGTTAAGACCATAAGGCATTACTGATCACTAATTCACATTTAAAATAGCAAATTTGGAGCCAATTCAATACTGTATTTGAACTCTACTCATACACCTAGTGAAAATGTTACTACTTTTCAGTTGAGTTTAATACATAAATAAGTCACTGATAAAACTGGATTGTATGTAAGCTACTTAGTTCATCAAAACTTTACCAGACATTGCAGATCAAAGGCTAGGTTTCTAATTCTTAAAATACTAGGGTTACTTAAAAGTACTTGAAAATTAGAGTCACAGAAATTCCTTTTTTTGTTTTTTAAAAAATGATATTCTAATGACAAATTCTTGCCCCCACAAAGACACACACACACACACACACACACACACACACACACACACACAAAATACCTTTCATGAGCTTGGCAAACGGCTCAGGGCAGGTGGATGGAATGGGCAAAGTGAGTTTATTGACTGCTACCCCATAAGCCACGGCGAGGCCATCAATGCCCCGATAGGGGACTTCTCCCGTGAGCAGTTCCCACAGCAGCACTCCATAGCTAGAAAGCAAGGATTTCATATGTTCAATAGGCTAAATGGTGTCTTTTCCTTGTGACACACTTAGTGAGATAAACCCTCCAGTACCTTCATCCATTCCTAATAGGACACTCTTTTCCAGAAAAGCCCCTAAGTGGCTGACATCCAAAGGTGGGAGGTGGATTCTTCCCATCAACAATTCAAACACATGTAAATACGTTTCATCCCAGAAATCAAGTATGCATTCATTCTAAGAATTAAAGCTACTTCACGAATAGGAAAGCGTAAGAGTAGTACACAATTGAATTAAACAGGGTCCAGAACGAGGTCACACTTTAGGAGTAATGTGGCTGTTTTGCTGTTTCTCTTTCCATCTCATTTTTCCCACACTTAAATAAAACCTCTTGAGGATTATTAGGACACTGAAGAGCCCAGCCCCACAGAGATCTCATGGTGCATGCCACAGGGCTGACATGGAATCATGTTGATTAACTATTTTTAAATAGTTTTTTGAAACTGTTTATCTTCCTGCCTCTCTCTTTATATTTAGATGTGTTACTAATGTTTCTATCATATTGCTGAACAGTAAAGAACAGAAAGACATCAGTGCGGGCCCCCTTACACCTGCTGGCAGGACATACGTCTCTTTTTTGTAATGGAGGAAGCCAGGGTGAAATGGGAATAAAAAACAAGGCACAACTGCAGTCCCTGAGTTCAAAGCATCATCACATGTGATGCAGATGCAGCCACAAACAAGAACAAGCAAAGGCACAGAAGAGGGTTTCTACATGAATGTTTACCATGAAGGGCCGAATTTCACTACACATCCATACCACATCCGTACCACAGACTCATACCCCAAATTCAATTTAGTACACAGGGACATAGGCACAAGCCTTCTGCATTGTATATATTTATCCTCTTCTGCTATCCAAGTCAGTACCTTAGTTTTCTCTTATTCTTCTTCAAAACATAAAGTACACGCAGATATTTTTGTTAAGTAAATTTAAAGAATGAGAGTCACTCCAGATGATTCACTTGACTTCAAATTGAACCACATAAGCATATAAGTAACACTGTCTTGTCAAAAGACACAAAATTGCCAGGCACGGTGGCTCACACCTGTAATCCCAGCACCTTGGGAGGCTGAGGTGGGTGGATCACTTGAGGTCAGGAGTACAAGACCAGCTTGGCCAGCATGGTGAAACCCTGTTTCTACTAAAAATACAAAAATGACCCGGGCGTGGTGGTGCGTGCCTGCAGCCCCAACTACTCGGGAGGTTGAGGCAGGAGAATCGCTTGAACCTCAGAGGCAGAGGTTGCAGTGAGCCAAGATCACACCATTGCACTCCAGCCTGGGTGACAGAGCAAGACTCAAAAAAAAAAAAAAAAAAAAAAAAAGACACAAAATTACAGCCAGGTAATAGGAATAAGTACCCCTGTTTTAACGCACTGTCGGATGGCTATAGTTAGCAATAATATATTATATAGTTTCAGATAGCTAGAAGAGAGGGTGTTCCCAACAAAAGGATAAATGTTTGAGATAAAGGATAAGCTAATTACCCTGATCTGATCACCACACATTGTATGTATTGGAACATCACCATGTACCCCATAAATATGTACAGTTATTTCAATTAAAAAATAAAAATAGCTGGGCATGGCAGTTGACACCTGTAATTCTAGCATTTGGGGAAGGTGAGGTGGGCAGAATGCTTGAGTCCAGGAGTTCAAGACCAGCCTGGGCAATATGGTAAAACTCGTGTCTAAAAAAATACAAAAATTAGCTGGGCATAGTGGCAGGTGCTTATAGTCCCAGCTACTCAGAAGGTTGAGGTGGGAAATCACTTGGGCCCATGTGGATGAGGCTGCAGTGAGCGCTGTGATTGCACCACTGCAGTCCAGCATGGGCAGCAGAGCAAGACCCTGTTTCAAAACTAAATACATAAAATAAAAATTAATTAAAAGGAACAGTCATATTTGGTCTCCTTTTAAATTCTACTAATATAACTAGTGAAGCTCTATTCCCTTTCCTAATCTTTTAAAACCTCATTAGCTTTAACTTTTTTTAAAATGTGAAATTTAGAAGCCACTGAATTATTTCTTACATGTTGGTTATACGTAACCTTTTTTTTTTTTTTTTTTTTTTTTTGAGATGGAGTCTCGCTCTGTCACCCAGGCTGGAGTGCAATGACGCAATCTCGGCTCACTGCAACCTCCGCCACCTCCCAGGTTCAAGTGATTCTCCTGCCTCAGCCTCCTAAGTAGTAGCTGGGACTACAGGCACCCGCCACCACACCCAACTAATTTTTGTATTTTTAGTAGAGATGGGGTTTCACCTTATTGGCCATGCTGGTCTCGAACTCCTGACCTTGTGATCCACCTGCCTCGGCCTCCAAAAGTGCTGGTATTACTGCTCACAAGCTATTTCTCCACTCACAAGGCCCTTAAAGCTGATCTGCAGTGAACTCTTCTATCAAATAATAGTGAGATCCACTCTACAATCCCAAAACATTGTTTTATTTCAAAAAGGAAATATACAATATATATAATGTACTACTTGTAAATTATACAATGCTGTAACTGTTAGCTAAAATTAAAATCATTATTTTCCAAAGCTTATGTGTTTCCTTTTGATAATTTTCTTAAAAATTATCTACATTATAGTTAATTATAGGAGACACCTTCATAATTTCAAAAATAAGTAAACTTAACTCATAGATCATTCAACAAAAACAAAAAAAATCTTACATAGAATAACTAAAATTGTCTAAATTCAAAGAAATTCCTATTAACAAATAACAAAACTAAAAAATAGCAATATAACTCTGCTTCTTGCAAGTTTCAGGAAATGAATAATCTAGGATGGATCATTTTTCCAGAGAGAGGAGGGCTTATCCCATGAAAAACCAATGTGAAAAAAATGTAACTATTTCAATGGAACTACTTCTAAAGTATAGTACACATTTTTCTCTTCTCTTAAACCAGGTAGAAGATAGTATAATGAAGCCCTCTCCTGAGAACTCAAAATTGTAATGACTCAGGGCTCTGGTGTCGGGAGTCATGGATCTTAGCCCTGGACCTAAAATCTGCTTCTTAGTAGTTTTACAACTCTGAGCAAATTTCTTAACTTCTCTGTGCCTCGGCTACTTAACCTGCAAAACCAGAATAAGAGCTGTAAAAATTAGATAACAATATCTAAGTGCATAAGACAATTACTCTGTAGCACAGTAACTGTTAGAAGGAAGGGAGAAGAGAAGAAAATCAAGAAATATAAAATCACCAATCCCTAGCACTGCATAGGTAAAGCCATGCTTTTTGAATGAAACTTTTTTTATGGAAATAGCATCAAAAGAGACTTTACAGCAATGGTATCTATAATTCAAAGAGATGACCTGCCCTCCTCTTGCCCATCCGGATATCCTACAATGTGCTTTTGTATATGAATGGGTTCCGGAGATATGCAGAAATGTTTGACCCTACAACTAAGCGGTGCCAGGGATCGGTAGTTTCTCAGTTTTTTTCATAATACAGTCAGCTCTCCACATCCGCAGATTCAAGCAACCAAGTGTGGAAAATATTCAGAAAAAAACAACAATAAGAAATAACAGTACAACTTTAGAAACAATACAGAACGACAGCCATTTACACCACATTCACATTGTATTAGGTAATAATAAGTAATCTAGAGATGCTTTAAAGTACACGGGAGGATGTGCACAGGCTATATGCAAACACTATGCCTTTTTATATCAGGGACTTGAGCTAATTAGAAGAGGGGAGAGGGATGCCAAGCTAGTAACAGGAAAAAACCTCAGGTGAAAAGTAGGTAATGGAAACAAAAACACATTAAATACAGAGGACCATCTGTATCTTTCACTTTTTTTTTTTTTTTTGAGACAGAGTCTTGCTCTGTCATCAGGCTGGAGTGCAGTGGCACGATCTCGGCTGCCTGCAACCTCTGCCTCCAGGGTTCAAGTGATTCTCCGGCCTCAGCCTCCCAAGTAGCTGGGACTACAGGCGTGCAACACAACACCCAGCTAATTTTTGTATTTTTAGTAGAGACGGGGTTTCACCATGTTGACCAGGATGGTCTCCATCTCTCGACCTCGTGATCTGCCCACCTCGGCCTCCCAAAGTGTTGGGATTACAGGCATGAGCCACCATGCCCGGCTGGTATCTTCTGCTTTTAATGAAAATTAGATCATCGCACTTTGTAAATAAATCAATTTTGAGAGGTGACTTCTCTAGAGAGTGTGTGGGGCTTAAAGGCCCATATTTTGGTTGGTTTTAGCAACTTTCTTGTCCTTTTTTTCTTTTCTGCTTACTTCTTGATTCTCCCCAATGTTTACCATAGACAAGGTTGCTATAGAGCATGACCACACAGCATTCGTATACCTGGTAATTACATAGTTTCTAATAAAAGCATAGTTTGTAATAAGATCTCATAGCCTTAAGATACATTAATTTGAATGTAAGATTGATTTATGATGTATTTTAATAGTTTTCAGAGTCTTGAAGTATAATATCTTAAAAAGATAGCCAATGTCACTTACATAATTTGATATTTTCATATGGTTAGAAAATTACTAAATTAAATTACTAAATTACTAAAATTAGTCATTAACTCAATGAAAACATATTTAACGGTTTATAAAAACACACATGCTCAGCCTTCACCAGTAGAGAGTCTAATTCATCAAGGGGTGAGGCTCAAGCACTTGTATTTTTCAAACTGGCCCTAAGACACTATAGAACCCCTGATCCAACTGATAAATATCTTAGAAGCTTTAAGTAGAACAATTAAACCATAATTTTAAATGCAGAAGATAAGCTTTAAATGGAAGGCAGTTTTATGGAACTTTTACTGACAGGGGTCTCTGCCACTGACTTCATGTGTGAATTTGAGGGACTAACTTCTAGTGTATCCAAAGATTTAAAAGGAAAAACAATTTTTGTCGAGCATGAATTTGAGAGCCAGGCAGATCTGGGTTCTTAAAAGATTCCGGCACTTACAAGTACTGGACTCTTAGCAAGTATTTTTCTCTCTCATTCCTAGTTTTCTTTTATGTAAAAAAAGCAAAAAAACCAAATAATAACAAAATCCTAAAATTGTAATTTTAACCATGAGATACCACTTTACACCTACAAGGATGGCCTGAATCAAAAGGTCAGATGACAAGTGACAAGGAAGATGGAGAGAAATCGGAACCCTGACACTCTACTGGTGAGAATAAAAAAAAAGAAGGGGCAGCCACTTTGGAAAACAGTGTAATGCTTCCTCAAAGGATTAAACACAGAATTACCATATGGCCAAGCAATCTCACTACTCCTAGATATATAGTCAAGGAAACTGAAAACACACGTTCTCACAAAAATGTGTTCAGGAATGTCTGTTATCAGTTGTATTTGCAATCGCCAAAAATTGGAAACAACCCAAATGTCCATCCACAGATAAATGGGTAAACAACATGTGGTACAGTAATACTCTATCATTAAGCCATAAAAATGAAGGAAGTATTGATCCATGCTATGACACGGAGGAACCTCAAATCATTAGGCTCAGTGAAAAGAAGCCAGTCACAAAGGAATATTCTAAGATTCCACTGACATAAAATGTTCAGAATAAACAAATCTCAAGACACAGAACATAGATGAGTGGTCGCCTAGGGCTGAGAGGGAAAGGGGAGTTGGGGATGATGGGTAAGGGGTGACAAGTTTTCTTTCTGCATGAAAGAAAATGTTCTACAATCAACTGGGATGATGGACCCACAACTTACTAATATACAAAAAGCCATCAAACTGTACAATTTAAATGCATCAGTTTCATGGTATGTGAATCATATCTCAACAAAGCTGTTAAAAACCGAAAAAATGGAACTTTAATGATTAACACAGGATTTTATTTTGTTTTTTTACATCTATCCTTTTTTTAAATTTTTTCTCAACTTTTATTTCAGATTCACAGAGTACACATGCAGGTGTATTACCTGGGTATGTCGTGTGATGTTGAGGTTTGGGATACAAATGATCCTGTCACCCAGGTACTGAGCATAGTATCCAAGAGTTACTTTTTCAGCCCTTTCCCCACTCCTTCCCTCCACCTTCTATTAGTCCCCAGTGTCTATTGTTGCCATCATGTCCCTGAGTACCCAATGTTAAGCTCCCACTTATAAGTGAGAACATGTGATATTTGGTTTTCTATTCCTGCATTAATTCACTTAGGATAATGGCCTCCAGCAGCATCCATGTTGCAAAGGACACGATTTCACTCTTTTCATGGCTGTCTAGTATTCCATGGTGTACATGCGCCACATTTTCTTTATTAACAGGATTTTATGAGCATTAAACAATGGCAAGTAAGTTCTAGGTGCATCATAACTATTAAATAGTGTGATTTTTGTTATTTTGTAATTGTTAGCATCCTTCTAACGAGACAAAGCTGAATGGAAAGTCAAAATAACCTGGTAATCCATTTGAGTGCAGCTCCCAGTCTTCAAATAGGAGACTTTAATCTTTAGATGATGCAATCTATAAAATGAAGGATGGGTCTAAATTTTTTTCTTAAACTCCTTCCATGCTAATATTGTCTGTGAGTCACAAGGAATCAAAAGTTTGTTAAAAATGTCAATTCAGGCTAGGTGCAGTGGCTCACACCTGCAATCCCAGCACTTTGGGAAGCCGAGGTGGGTGGATCACTTGAGCCTAGAAGTTCAAGACCAGCCTGGGAAACATAGTGGACACCCTCCCTCCTAAACCCCCCGCTTCTCTACACACACACACAAATTAGCCAGGCATGGTAGTGCACACCTGTGGTCCTAGCTACTCAGGAAGCTGAGGAAGGAAGATCACTTGAGCCTGGGAGGTTAAGGCTACAATAAGCCAAGATTGCATCACGGAAAATTCACTTTAATTTACTGGCACATCCTACAAAATCTTTGGCATTTGGTGTTAATTCAAGTTATAACCAGTTTTAACTAAACTTGTGATTTAACTAGAAAGTTCTCTGAAATGGAGTCATATGACAATGCAAACATCAAATTATCTGTTCCGTTGTCATTACAATTATTTTGATCAAAACCATAAAAATTTATTCAAAAAGGCCTAGACTATTTATGCTGAGAATTACTGAATACTTTGGGACTTACTGAAATAAAGCACAGCAAGCAGTTTCTGCTGATGTTTGCAAAAGGAAAGGCTCACCTCCAGATGTCGCTTCCCTTAGAAAACAAGGAAGACTTGATCACTTCGGGGGCCATCCAGGCATAGGTGCCTGCTGCGCTCATTTTGGTGGTCCTGTGCCATTCCCTCGCCAACCCAAAATCTGTAATCTTCAAAGTTTTATTGCAGATGTCATCATGTTCTATCTTCTCAAGTAGCAAAACTAAAGAAAAATCAAAAGTGAGATATTTGCATATTCTTTTAATTTTTCTGTCACAATTTTTCTATGGTATGTAAAACACAATCTTCACTGTAGTTGACAGAATAAACAAGAATAAACTTGCATTTTACCATTTTACTTACAGCACAGATATTATAGTCTTTAGTGGGTTATTTGTGGCTGAAGTTACAAGTTATTTTAAGATACAACTTAATGTTCTTTATGAGTAGTTCTCTTTCTGAGAAAGTAAATGATTTCTAAGAGCAAGAAACATTTCCTGAGATATCACAAGTAGGATCAGAAGTCTGTAAAAATTTACCTGATATGAAAAAATATATTATTTTCTGACCTAAGTACAGAATGTTTTCTACTGAAGTGGAGAATATTGAAATTAGATGATATATTACCATAGCTCATTATTATCAAACATTATCTTACACTAAATTTGCAAAGTGCTTATAGATTCTTTAACTGATAAAGATAATGCAGGAGATATAATTGCTTTACTAGAGCTCAAAATATAGCAAAAAGTAAACACAGCAGTCATCCAGTTGCTGGTTTTCCCAATGCCAGCCTCCTGCCAATGTAGAGGATGCACAAGGTGAACTCCCCGGAGTGAAGCTGATGCCAGCATCTGTCCCTGAGCTCTTGTGTAGCTCTACAGCTACAACAAATGTGCTTTTATTATTATTATTATTATTATTATTATTATTATTATTATTATTATTATAATACTTTAAGTTGTAAGGTACATGAGCACAACGTGCAGGTTTGATACATAGGTATACATGTGCCAAGTTGGTTTGCTGCACCCATTAACTCATCATTTACATTAGGTATTTCTCCTAATGCTATCCCTCCCCCTGCCCCCCACTCCATGACAGGCCCCCCTTTGTGATGTTCTCCACCCTGTGTCCAAATGTTCTCATTGTTCAATTCACTATGAGTGAGAATATGCAGTGTTTGGTTTTCTGTCCTTGCGATAGTTTGCTCAGAACGATGGTTTCCAGCTTCATCCATGTCCCTGCAAAAGACATGAACTCATCATTTTTTATGGCTGCATAGTATTCCATGGTGTATATGTACCACACTTTCTTAATCCAGTCTATCATTGATGGACATTTGGGTTGGTTCCAAGTTGTTGCTATTGTGAATAGTACTGCAATAAACATATGTGTGCATGTGTCTTTATCATTGCATTATTTATAATCCTTTGGGTATATACCCAGAAATGGGATTGCTGGGTCAAATGGTATTTCTAGTTCTAGATCCTTGAGGAATCGCCACACTGTCTTCCACAATGGTTGAACTAGTTTACACTCCCACCAACAGTGTAAAAGCATTCCTATTTCTCCACATCCTCTCCAGCATCTGTTGTTTCCTGACTTTTTAATGGTCGCCCTTCTAACTGGTGTGAGATGGTATCTCATTGTGGTTTTGATTTGCATCTCTCTGATGACCAGTGATGATGAGCATTTTTTCATGCGTCTGTTGGCTGCATAAATGTCTTCTTTTGAGAAGTGTCTGTTCATATACTTTGCCCACTTTTTGATGGGGTTATTCGTTTTTTTCTTGTAAATTTGTTTAAGTTCTTTGTAGATTCTGGATATTAGCCCTTTGTCAGATGGGTAGACTGCAAAAATGTTCTCCCATTCTGTAGGTTGCCTTTTCACTCTGATGGTAGTTTCTTTTGCTGTGCAGAAGCTCTTTAGTTTAATTAGATCCCATTTGTCAATTTTGGCTTTTGTTGCCATTGCTTTTGGTGTTTTAGACATGAAGTCCTTGCCCATGCTTATGTCCTGAATGGTATTGCCTAGGTTTTCTTCTAGGGTTTTTATGGTTTTAGGTCTAACATTTAAGTATTTAATCCATCTTGAATTAATTTTTGTATAAGGTGTAAGGAAGGGATCCAGTTTCAGCTTTCTACATATGGCTAGCCAGTTTTCCCAGCACCATTTATTAAATAGGGAATCCTTTCCTCATTTCTCGTTTTTGTTAGATTTGTCAAAGATCAGATGGTTGTAGATGTGTGGTGTTATTTCTGAGGCCTCTGTTCTGTTCCATTGGTCTATCTCTCTGTTTTGGTACCAGTACCATGCCGTTTTGGTTACTGTAGGCTGGTAGTATAGTTTGAAGAGAGGTAGGGTGATGCCTCCAGTTTTGTTCTTTTTGCTTAGGATTGTCTTGGCAATGTGGGCTCTTTTTTGGTTCCATATGAACTTTAAAGTAGTTTTTTCCAGTTCTGTGAAGAAAGTCCTTGGTAGCTTGATGGGGATGGCATTGAATCTATAAATTACCTTGGGCAGTATGGCCATTTTCACTATATTGATTCTTCGTATCCATGAGCATTTCATTCACTCCTCACCTGCGCCCTCCTACCTGGCCCTTCCCAGCACCTTCAGCTCCTCTCCCTTTGGCTGATCTGCCTCTGCCTAGAACCATGCAGAAATGTTCCCTGGGTTGTCCACGAGGCTCTAATGCAGCTGGAGGCTGCCACCCTCTCCTCTAGCTAATCCCTTCCATAGAAAGAGGAGAGGGTATCTGGTTTGCAGAACATAATCATAAAGAGGGTCATTTTTTTTCAAATGTTAGTTTTAGTAAAAACTAACACTTCTGAGTATATTCTACTTGTCAGGTGAGGTTGTAGGTATTTTAATTACATAACCCATACGACAATGCTATAGGTAGATACTATTGTCTCCACTTTATACATGAAGACACTGAGGAACAGAGATGTTCAGTAATTTGTCCAGGGTCACAGAGCTAAGGAGCAGTGAAGCTCAAGCAGTCTGACTCCAGAGCCTATGGTCCTAACCACTATCTACTCATTTAGTTGACAGCTTTTACTAATTTTTCACAAAATCTTTATTTATCCTTTGGAAATCTCTCTCTACTCAGGTGTCCATTCTCTTCCCTTTTGATTTCCTGCCATTGGTCAATTATTAACTGATCTAAATAGAGGCAGTGTAGAGTGGTGAGGAACTGCATGCAGTCTAGGGCCAGCCTGCCTGGTTTAGATCCCATGTGCTTCTGCTTCCTTGCCTGTCTTGTGAATTACGATAGTACCTACATCATAAGATTGTAGGGAGGAGTAAATGAATACATGTAAAGTGCTCAGAACAGTGGCTGAGACATGGTAAGCACTGAATTTCACACACACACACTTTTATCAGTGGGTTTGAAAGTGTTTTTAGCAAGTCTTCAAAATCGAGTTCATGAACTTCAGGAAATCCTGCCTCTTTTTCAAGGCTTGAGATTTCACAATAGATATGCATTTTGATTGTATTGTATTGTCAAACATTTACAATATCAGGCAGTCATAGGAGCTAATGCAATTGGAGGGAACCCAATTGGAGGAAACCAACACTAGGTTTAAATGTGGAGGGTTATTTGAGTAGGGGCTTATTAGGTAAGTAATAGATACTGAATAAATACTGTTGTGTTACAACTTTTTTCCCCGTGTCATCTTGCAACTGAAATTTAGAGAGCAAGAACCATCTGTTCTATTCTTATTTCTGTTATAGATACGAAGAATCTGATTTAGGATGGCTATATGCCCATGGTTATACAGTGGCTAAACAGTAAGGCCAACATGCTACCATTCCTACTCTTAATGCTATACTACATAGGGAGGGATGGAGAAAAGGAGGGTGAGAGAGGCAGGGAGGAGGGAAATCAGAGACCCACTTCCATTTGAAATAAACTTTCACTCTTCCTATCCATCTATACTGTCCCAATTTTCAAGGACCAGCTTCCTTAGAAAAACCCCCTAAGCATTCCACAAAATTGTGAACAATTTTATCTTCCCTATCATTTGTTACTCACATATGACATTATTTTGTCAGTTATCTTTTTACCTAAGACTTCTCTACCAAAGTTACATACAAGCTACTTTAATCTCAGGAAATGTATTTTATAGCATTCTGTGAATCCTCCATATCGCCTAACATAGTTCCTTGTACATCACAATGTTCAATGGAATATCTTTTGTTAATGATACTTATCACCAATTCAAATAATAAGAATATTGCCCACCATTTACCAACCCTCCGCTATGCAGAGTTGTTTCATTTGTTAATATTTCATTTGATTGTGACACTAGTCTACCAGGCAGGAATATAATCTCCAGCTCAGAGCCTAGAAATGTTATCCAAGATCAAAGGGCTGAAACAGAGCTGGAGTTCATCCCCAGCCCTTTTCTGTGCTGCTCAGAAGCTATTGGTTATAAGAAGAGGGCAAAGCAACCAGAAATCTCATTCTGTGAGATTAATTTCTGAATGTTCCATCCACATCAGCTAAAGGCATATTTATTTCTCAGTCCTTATTCCCTATGAATATAAAGAAAAATAAATACCTACAGAAAAAGAGATTTAGATCCCCAATCCTTTAAACCCTACGTACTTAAACCACAGGAAGCTGAAACAACAACAACAACAAAATACAGGGGAATTAATTAGCTTTTTTTCATCAGCTGCATTATATTTTCCTTCTAGAAATACCATTAATTTCACCTTTAAACAATAATTGTTCCTATCACCAAGACCCCAAATTAATGATCAAAATGGCTTGCAGTTCTATAAAACTTTATTTCTCAAAGTACTTTTATACACATTGTCTCCTCATTCTTACAAACCTCCAGACAGGCAGACGTGAGAAAGGACTGATGAAAATAGGCCTCAAAACACTTCCTTGCCTCCTTATTCACACCCCAGACCCCAAGTAAGGGCTGGCAGCCCTTGCTATGCAAAGGTCAAAGAAAGGCTGCTCTAAATAATAAAAACAGAGTCAAAAGTGAGAACTAAAAACCAAACACTAACAAACTTCATTCCCAAATAAACGGATGGCAGCGTATGATATTAGCAGACTTGGTTCTGACAGTTTCAGAACACCAGTCCCCATTCCCCAGGTCCAGAGTTTCCACAGGAGCCAGGCACCTCCACACTGTGGGCTCACAGAAAACAAGTTCAAATCACACTCCAAATGTCAACCCTTTAGGGTTCCATGAAAGGCCCATTGTTTTGGATTCCATCTCAGAGGTGTTCAGCAGAATTCCTGGAATTCCATATCTTTTGGACAATGTGACTGAAACCAAAAATAGCCCATCTCACAACAGGTAATATAATGGGGCACACTGCCAGGTTTCAGCCTAAAGACACATGGTTGGCAGCCAACTTCCGCTTCCTGTCATTTACACAGGAAGAACCACAGTGCACTAGCTGGTCACCACTGATTTTAATGTACAAACCAGGCAAACTAACCTTTTTGGCCACAGAAATGGTAAATTCTTGTGAGTATCCTAGCAACAACTGTTTGAGCACCCTTTCCTGTGACTTCAGTAAAGACTTTCGATCCTCGTTAGCCCCATTCTTTAACAATTGGCCTCTACAACCTTGTACTTAGCCTACTTATTCAACCATGAGGCACAGAATTTTTTCAGCTCCTTTGAAATTTCACATTGGTATTTTCAGAATTATAGTATATAATGTATATTTTTTAAAAAAGCAATTACTATGTACATCATGTTCTCAACATTGATGGGATCACTGTGTCCAAATTCCATTTAATGAGTCAAATGAGTTTCGATTAATCTTTAACTGGAAATGTATTATCCAAAAAAAGTCATAAGCAAGAAAACAAGTTGAGAAAAGCAATAATGTGAAAGAATATATTAACAAAAAACTTCATGAAACTTTATAAATTTCAACTTTGAGGACAATCCACAATTTATATGGAATGAATGATAACTTTCTAAATTTATCATATAGCACAGAATGTTTCTCATATTTTTTTCCACCCATTCCCTAGTAGCAACAGTTCCCCTTCACCCCTAGCACCATCTGCCTCCCCCCTTCCCCTGACTCCCACCCCGGACACATACCCCACTCACTATCCATCCTAGGGAGTAAAGCCCACACTTTCATTTTGGCCTCCGTCCCTTCTCAATCTCATTCTAAATGATCTTTCCAGCTCTCTTTTGTACTCTCCCAAATGAACCCTATATTCTAACAATTCCGTGTGCCATTTCTAAAATCTACAGCGTTGCCTTTTTCTGTCTCCCCACTACCCTGTGCCTCCTTACAGAATGGGATGCCTTCCTCTTCCGCCCTCTATAAAACTCACACTTCCTACTGGACCTCCCACTCAATCAGGGCACCAGCACTGAGCTCTTAGTCCAGGCCTCCATGGCATTAACTGTGAAGCCACTTACAAGCCCACTGGCCTTTGGAATCTCAACACTTCCTGCTCCAATATTAGATGAGTCTATAAGCAACATCTCCCCATTGCCTTTTGCCTAACCTCAGCTACTTCTCTGCATTCTAATACGCTTAGACTGTACCTTGCCCATTACACTTAAATCCTGCCTTATCTTCCTTATTACAATCTCATCTTATTAAATTGTAAGCAGCTTGAGGATAGAACTTGTGCCTAGTTAATCTTTTTTTAATACTGCACAGCAACTGGCATTTTAACAGGCTTAAGTGTTTGCTGAATGAATGAGGAAATTAATAATCAATACTCTTAGAGGAAGAATGAATATGAAGAAGATGAACTATTATAAGCTTTTTCTTTCATGTTAAGTCAGCTGCTAATTACAGAAAATCGATTCACCTCTATACTCCTAAAAATGTATTAGGATCCTGGACATTAAGAAATGAAGACTCTTGGCCAGATGCGGTGCCTCAAGCCTGTAATCCCAGCACTTTGGGAGGCTAAGGCAGGAGGATCACTTGAGCCCAGGAGTTCAAGACCAATCTGGGCAATACAGTGAGAACTAACCCCTACAAAAGAACTTAAAAATTGGCTGGGCGTCATGGTACTCGCCTATATAGTCCCAGCTATTTGGGAGGCTGAGGTAGGATTATGACTTGAGCCCAGGAGGTTAAGGCTGTCCTGGGCTGTGATAGCACTGCTGCACTCCAGCCTGGACAACAGAGCACGAATCTGTCTCAAAAAAAAAAAAAAAAAAAAAAGCAGAAGAAGAAAGAAGAAGAAGGAGAAGGAGAAGGGGGAGAAGGGGGAGAAAAGGAAGAAGAGGAAGAAGAAGAGGGAGAGGAAGAAGAAGAAGAAGAGGAAGAGGAAGAAGAAGAAGAAGAAGAAGAAGGAGGAGGAGGAGGAGGAGGAGGAGGAGGAGGAGGAGGAGAGGAAGAAGAAGAAGAGGAAGAAGGAGAAGAAATGATTGTTTTAAAAATAATTGGCCGGGCGCGGTGGCTCAAGCCTGTAATCCCAGCACTTTGGGAGGCCGAGGCGGGTGGATCACGAGGTCAGGAGATCGAGACCATCCTGGCTAACACGGTGAAACCCCGTCTCTACTAAAAAATACAAAAAAATTAGCCAGGCGTGTTGGTGGGCGCCTGTGGTCCCAGCTACTCGGGAGGCTGAGGCAGAATGGCGTGAATCCAGGAGGTGGAGGTTGCGGTGAGCCGAGATCGCGCCACCGCACTCCAGCCTGGGGGACAGAGAAAGACTCCGTCTCAAAAAAAAAAAAAAAAAAAAAAAAAAAATAATTGTGGCAAAACAGTTATTTGAATATTGATCTATCAGTGGCATTTGATACGGCTGATCATTCTTCCCTGAAATACTTTCTTCACTGGTCTCCACACTCCTGATTTTCCCCTTTACTTCTAGCTATTCCTGGGTCCTCCCTGTCTCCCTGACCTCTAAAGACTGGAGACTACGAGGACTCAGTCCGTGGACCTCTGTCTAGTTTTTTCTTATTTACACTCACTCCCTAGATAATCTCAGCCAATCTCAGGGCTTTACATACCTTCTCATGCTGATGACTCTCACATTCATATTTCCAACCTGGTTCCCCTTCATCAAATTTCAAAACTGCTGCCAGTATACTCCTGTTAATATGTAAATCAGACCACAGCTCTCCTCTGTTCAAAACCCTCATGTGTCGTAGTAAAAGTCAAAGACCCTGTAGGGCCCCCAAGACTGCATGGTCTGAAGGATCCCTGCTTCTCCCTCATGTCCTGCTGTTCTGCCCACCTTCACTTTTCTCCCAGCACACTGGCCTCTTGTTTTAGAAATCTCGCAATTTCTGTTCCCTGTAACAAGCATGTTCTTTCCCAGATGACCCACTTCCTCACCTGCTTAGATACTGCTGAAAATCCATCTTTTCTGCAAGACGTTGCTTAGACACACAATCTTTGACTGCTCACCTCAACGTTTCCATCCTCCTTTGCAACTTTAGCTTTTATACTAAGCACTTACCACTCTCCAAGATACTACATATTATTTATTTTGCTTAATGTCTGTCTCACTCACTAGAATACAAGATCCTTAAGGGAGGAATTTGTGTCTGCTTTGTTCACTACGCAATACCAAGCGCCTAGGAGAGTTCCGCACATAATAGATGACCAACAAGTAACTGTTGTATAAACGAAAGAGCTAGCATCCCAAATACAAGAAGACAGGCTTCCGTAAAGAAAAAACAGATGTGATAAGCTAAAACAGAACTTCACATTGCTCATCTACTGAAATAAAATCCATCTTTCATGGGACAAGCCTTTTCATGGACATGTAGTATACTCAGTTTTAATGAGAAAATCACTTACATTTCATTGCATGTAAAATCTAGCTCTAAATTTCTATCATGTTAGTATTTTAATAGTCAAGGTACATAATAAAGCATACTGAGGCAGAAATCTTTCATAATATTCTACATTAATATATTAGTAAGAACATAACATATTTAATACAACCAGATGCATTATTTGCAGAAAATCTGAAACAAAATAAACCACTTAAAATCACGTGAAGCCAAATCTTCAGAAGTAATAATTCAAACATCCTATATGCCATCAAGATACTTCCCGAAATGGAATGTGATTTGCTCTTTTTCCAATAGCTTAAAAAATGCACAAACTAGTAATGAACCGTGGCAGTGAAACAGTTACAAGAGCAATTTAATACTTTATGCCTCCACCTTGGCCCAACTTATCAACCCAAGTCACAAGCAGGCCTGCCAAAGTGTACAGATCTCAGCGCACCTGCAGGGAACAAGGCTCAGAACTGTTTCCTCATACTGCAGGCTGCCTGGAATCACCCAAGTTAGCCAAACTAAAAAGACCCTCACCTCCAATGAAGATGAACAAATACCTGATTAAGTGACACCTGATTTTGCAGAAAGAATAAAAATAATAATGTTATTAGGCTGTAAAGAGTTGTAGAAAATGTTTAGGTATCAATGAGTTCACACACACACAACATTAGGAAATATTTAAAGCACAAATATTTTAAATGTGAAACACTCTGAAGTGTTTCTAAGTAAAATATTAAAATGAATATAGTCAACAGCTTGCATTTAAATTTTGTCTTACAGTTTACTAAATTCTTTGACATATATGAGGAATTGGCAAACTAGAGCCCACAGACTAAATCCAGCACAATGCCTCTTTTGTAAATAAAGTTTTATTGGAACACTGCCACATTCATTTGTTTACATATTGTCAAGGATTTTTTGGCTACAACAGCAGAATTACATAGTTGCAAACAGAGACCATATGGGCTGCAAAACCAAAAAGATTTACTATCTGCCCCTATACAGGAGAAACTTGCCGACCCCAGACATACACTATGTCACTTAATCCTCACTTCACCCTATTCAGAAAGCTAGTGGAGTCAGACAGAGCTCAAACCTACTACCACAAATAACACCATTTGTCCTCCAATGTGAAAGGAACAAATGCTCTGAGATGTTCCTTTTCCCAGAGTCATACGACAGAATACATCAGGCATACTGTCACCTGGCTCCTGCTATGACTTACCATACATTTATCAGCAGACAGTTACTTGATTTGGATATAGTCTGTAGCCATGGAAGAATTTCTGTATCAACCCAGATAACATATAAGAAGGAATCCATAAACCTGGTCCTCAGAACCATAGCTTTCAAACTTTGCTCTATATCTATATTTGCTGAATCATCTGGAATCTTCAAAGAAAAATTATTGTTTCATCATAAAGTAAGAGATTAATGAATGCATATGGGTTAAATCTATGTTAAAGCAAACTAGTGAAATGTTAATGGTAGAATCTAGGCAGTGGGATTATAAGTGAAATAATTTTTGTAAGTGAATAATTTTAAGGGATTTTTATTTATTTATTTATTTATTTATTTATTTATTTATTTATTTATTTGACAGCATCTGGCTCTGTTACCCAGGCTGGAGTGCAGTGGCACGATTTCAGCTCACTACAACCTCCACCTCCTTGGTTCAAGCAATTCTCCTGCCTCAGCCTCCCAAGTAGCTGAGATTACAGGCACCTACCACCACGTCCAGCTGATTTCTGTATTTTTAGTAGAGACAGGGTTTCACCATGTTGGCCAGGCTGATCTTGAACTCCTGACCTCAAGTGATCCACCCACCTCAGCCTCCCAAAGTACTGGAATTACAGGTGTGAGCCACCATAACCAGCCTTAAGTAAAATTTTAATTTTCACTTAAAACTATTTCAGTTCTATATATTGCAAGATTTTCCAAATAAAATATTAGGGAAAAAATGCATTGCTTATTCCTAAGGTTCACTGAAGCAGAATATCCAAAAATGAGGCAGAACATGTTATTTTTAAAAAGTTCTCAGGGAGATTCTGAAGCCACAATAGGTGTGGGAACTACTGCTAAAGAGTGTCATTCTGGATCAACAGAACTAATCATTTAGCCTAGAGGCTCTCAAAGTATAGTCTAGGGATCCCTGGGGTTCCCTAAGATGGCAGAAGCAGATATGAACATCCATCTGTCTTCTGTCAAAGTCTGGCATTAAAGTGAACTCCACAAGTGCAAAGAAATGCCACCATCCTCATTAAATTTGTTTTGGAAAATATGGGGGTTTTCCCATTTCAAATGCTATGTTAAGATGTAATGGAGTCTATTGTTATATTCATATTATTAAACATTTTTAAAATGTATCATTTTAAATTTCTAATATGATGAATATCAATTGCTATAAACCAAAGCTCTTTGGGAGTCCTGAAAGCAAATATTTGAGAACTGTTAATCCAGGCAATATACGGAGACAAGAAAACACAAGTTCCAGGATCAGAGGTCCCAGACTTAATTCTTAGCACTCCCCTCTGATGGGCTGAATGACTTTGATCAAGTCAATTAATCATTGAGTTCAGTTTTTTTTTTACCTGTAAATTGGGGATAATTAGAGTGCCACCTCAAAAGGTTGTAGTGACAAATAAATGAGGATAAATTGTGAGTAGTGCGCAGCATCTAATATGCCCTAAATAAATGTTAAAAACTTATCTTGTTACTATTAGGTTGGTGTACAAGTAATTGTGGTTTTTGCAATTATTAATACTATTATTTAGTTAAAAGCACTCAACATGAAGCAATATTTGGAGAAGATGAATTTTAAAAACTAAATTCACACTGCCTAGGGGTCAACTGTACAATTAAGTTTCAGGCTCCAAAATAAAGCCATCACAGCTCTCCCAGGTCCCCCACAAAACTTTCTGTCCGTTAAAATTCCTTCATTGGGGTGCTTCTACTTTTCGGGAGCCCTGGATTACCTCAGACGGTTTGGGGAGCCTCAGAGGGTTTGGGGACAGTCATTAACATTTGGAGTTAAGATCATCAGCCTGACACAGTAAAGCTAGAGAATATTTTCCAATTTTGGAGGTAGTTAGAAATGTAACAAACCTGCACATTGTGCACATGTACCCTAGAACTTAAAGTATAATAAAAAAAAAAGAAAGAAATCAGAGAGAAAATGTGGTCTAAATTAATTCAGTAAACAAATTGTGATGCTAAAAACTAGGCTTGGATTGTAAATGATAAACAATGTGGTCAAACCAGTGTCTAAGTAAATTATTTTAGTTTTTATTATTGCCATTCTGACAATCTATGATAGTACAGTCACAAAGCAATGACCCCAAGCTTATGTTTCTCTCTCTGTAAATGTGTTTTCTCAAAGCAGATCATGCTACACTACTCCTCAAAAACCATCAATGGCTCTCCCTTGCCTCTTAAATAGTCCACACATCTTAGCATGGCATCCATGGCACTCACTGCCTGACCCATGCTAAATGCCTGTTTCCTTCCCGAAAAAAAACCCCTTTCTCCACTTTTCATTCTAGTTACACCTAACTACTCATTGTTCCCTGAAAAAGCCATATGTTTTTATGCCAGTATTTACCTAATTGCCTTTAATGGGTTAAGAAACATTAAACAGATTTTCCCTACAGGACTTCTGACAAATCTCCCAAGAAACAAATACAGTATCAGAAATCAAGACAATCAGTCTCAATGAAGTTATATAACTTGCTCAAGGTCACACAGCTAGTAAATGAGGACACTGATATTCAAATCCAGATCTGACTGACTTTAAAGGCAATGCTAGATAGAGCCAGAGGCGCTGGCTCTTACATGTAATACCAGCACTTTGGAAGGCCGAGGAAGAAGGATGATGGCTTGAGTCCAGGAGTTTCAGACCAGCCTGGGCTACACAGCAAGACCTTGTATTACAAAAAAAAAAAAAAAAAAAAGGCCGAGCACGGTGGCTCATGCCTGTAATCCCAGTACTTTGGGAGGCTGAGGTGGGTGGATCACGAGGTCAGGAGATCGAGACCATCCTGGCTAACACCGTGAAACCCCGTTTCTATTAAAAATACAAAAAAAATTAGCTGGGTGTGGTGGCGGGCACCTGTAGTCCCAGCTACTCAGGAGGCTGAGGCAGGAGAATGGCGTGAACCCGGGAGGCGGAGCTTGCAGTGAGCCAAGATCGTGCCACTGTACTCCAGCCTGGGGACAGCGAGACTCCGTCTCAAAAAAAAAAAAAAAAAAAAAAGCCAATGCTCTTTCCCTTAGCTGCACTATTCTGGTAGGTTTAGCACCTAAATGCCAGTGTGAGAAAGCAGGGCTTACAAATGACCTGCTTAAATGGGTAGAGCAGATAAATACTTTCCTCTGTCTCCTTTACCCTGCTTTGATATACTTGATAATGATTACAAAACTGATCAAATACAGATACTTTGCATAATTCAGAACTAACTAGCTATACCGCTCACAACTAGAAAAAATAAGACATTGCCTATTCTTTTTTTAATTTTAATATTTGTAGTCCAGGGTCTCACCATGTTCCCCAAGTTGGTCTCAAACTCCTGGGCTCAAGCGATCCTCCCATCTTGGCCTCCCAAAGTGCCAGGATGACAGATAGGTAGGAGCCACTACACCTGGCCAGCTACTTACTTTTTAATACGCATGCGTGAAAATGATGGGGGAAGATGTGGTGACTCTTTTGTGATTGCTATTCTTCTAAAAGTCTAACCTTTCACTAACTTTGTTTCAAAAGCAGATGTAGATCTCAGTTACCATTGGGACATCTGGACTGACTTCTCTGTGTCTCCTGGAACAGGAAGCAGCTATAGCATGAAGCTACGTGTCCTGAATATAAGAACAGAAGAGAGAAGGGGACTTATGTCTTATAACTGATAATAGTGAAATTAGTAGCTTCCCCAAATCACTCTGATGAGCTATTTAAAAATCTTATTTGGAGATTACATTTTCCATAATTTTCTCAGATAGTTCTTTTATTTACACAGTACTAATGAAAAAAGCTAAAACAAAATTTATATTCCTTTTGCAGTTTGTCATAGTGAGAGCTCCAAATGGCATTTCATAATAAATACAACTGTTGTAGATGTAGTTGCAGTTGTAAATAATACTGTAGATAGATAATAATTATTCCCAAAAGACTAAAAAAAATTGGGATAATAAACGCTTAATCATTGACATAAAAAGTATAAAAGTAGCTACCAAAATTTGTGGCTCAGTCCCCCATGGAAAGTTTATTTCCTCTCAAGAAAAAAAAAATAGAACACAATAAGCAATATTACAAAAAGAAAAAGGAAACCATAAATGATGCCACATAATCTTATTTCAATCCTGCACTTCCACAATTTGATAAATAAAACTCTTAAACGAAATTCTAATATTTCAAACCATCCTTAGTAATTCTTATATTGCAGTATTTCATCTTCACTGCCCCCTGGTAACCTCCCTGCAAAATACTTCCACTGCTACCACTCTGGGCAGAGTCGGTGCCTCCTCTCATATAGACAACCTTGAAAGCCATCACTTGAGCCCACTGCAGTCCCTTCTTCACAGAAGCCAGTGCCATCAGTCAAAGTGAAACCTCCATGTGCACAGCAGAGGGAGGCCTGCCAGGCCCACCCCCTGCATGCCTCTCCTCACGCCTCCAATACGGAAGGCTCATTTTTTGCTTCCTCTTTCCTTTGCCTGGCTCTTTGCTTGATGAATTTGTGGCCCTTCCTCGGAGTGCCTTCCCTGTGTGAAACAGCACCCCCATCCTCCATCTACCACTCTCCACCACTTACCATGCTTAATTTTCTTGATGGCACTTACTAATTTATTTGTGATTCCGTGACTAAGTGTTAGACTAAGCTCTAAGTCTAAGTGTTAGACGAAGTTAGACTAAGTCTAAGTGTTAGACTAAGCTCTATGATGGCAGATTTGTTGCCATTGATGTCTGGCTTGCCAGTGTCCCTGAGGCCCAGAAGTGACTGGCAGAGGGTGGGCATTCCGAAAGCGTTAAATGAGTTCCAGCTCTCCACAATGTTTCTCTCTTCTGTGAATGCGTATAACACTGGCGATTTTCACAGTAACTCAAAGTTGCCTTGTATTGTTCTCTGGGGGGTGCCTATAGGTAGATTTATATAAAGTATTTTCTACTTATTTTGCATCCAGGAGGGAGTTACAGGGCCTAGTATTTATTTAAAACATACATGTTGCTTAAAGCTTGCTAACTTGGCACAACTTTCAACCTGTTGCTACCTGTTAGAAAAGGGACAAAGTTGTTTATATCATTCACAACATATCAGCTATTATCTAGACATAGACATTCCCTCACAAGATATGATAAAACTTAAGAAGATCTACTAGAAAAGATAAAAGAAAATCTGTCAAGAGTAACATATTCTCTAGACAAATTTAAATATTTGTTTAAAACAGTAATTTCCACTGAACTGGCTCCAAGTAGTCTTCTATTAGCTCTTTGGTACATAAGTACACTTCTGAGTGAAAATAAAATTCAATATTGATTTTTAAAACCTTGTTTACGTTATCACTAACTCACTACCACCATTAGCAAATATCCAATAAAATCAAACAAAACATACTGCAATAGAGTATCTGTTATACTCAAAAGTCTAAACAAGAAATTATAGCTTCATATATCAGCAGAGAATTTCAAATCTGCATTTATTCATTGAACAAATAAAATCAGACATTCAGGATAAAGACCATGTGTGAGGCACCATGGTTTGCACATTCTAGACCCCAGTAAAACTTTTCACTTTATAGTAATTAAATAACTATGATAATGGTCATATTGCAACAAATACTTGGCCAGGCTAGTGACTAGCTAATTAAGTCTTTTATAAGAGTGCAACAATTTAAAGCAAAGGGAATCTTGCCTGACAATTACAGAAATTAAAATACTTCGGGAAGTTTGACAATTTATTCTGAGACTGAAAAGTCTTTCAAAAACTAAGTAGCAGCATGTAATCACCATCAAATTATGTAATATCTACTGAATACACAGTAGTCTATACTCCACTATACAAGTTTTTCTGGTGTCAGTAAAAACTGTTCGGCCATAGTTATTATTCCAGGGTCGTGTTATTTCTTTTTACCATTTAATAATATTAGGAGTTCTTTAAACATTTCTATTTTATAAAAGTTTATAAAACTTTATAAAAATTTACTATTTGCAATAATTGCTATGGATTGTTGATTGATCCATAAATCCTATGGATTAACCCATAGGAATGGATAAACATCCTTTAAAACATGCTTTAAAAACACTAGCAAACATTCTCTACCCTGTGTTGTATGAACTTTGAAAAGTATTGCAACCAAACAAAACTAAGTACAGTGTAAAAGTAATAGCTATAGGCCCTTTAACCTTTTAGCCTAAGGACCAGTACAACCCTAAAGACCAATCAGCACAAGTGTTTGCTTGTGTTGATGATGTGGATACATTTGCAGAATGTTGGATTCTGTGTTGTCACAGAGTTGCTGCAACTGCCAAGAGGCAGGGGAAGGAATGAATGGTGCTGCTGATGTCTTTAAAATACCTGGTTCTGCAGAAAACTCCTAACAGACACAGGCTTTCAGGACACCACTGGAAATGGGGCTTATGGAACACATGGACAAGTCATCCATTCTATGGCAGCACCTGGTCAGACATTTCTTTTATTGAAAAAAATATATATGTTATCGAAAGAAAAATATATTTTAGGAAATTGCACTCTGTTTTTACTGTAACACAGTTCAAAAGCAAGCAATGATATAGTCCTTCATGTGGTCTGTCAAAGTACTAAGAATACACCACTACCACCAACAACATATTTTGTTAGACTTTGCTCTCATCGCCTAAGCAGATGCAATCTAAATTATAGAGAGACTTGGGGGGAAGGAGGATTATGAAATAAAACCTAATGCTTATGCTTAGCTACAACATTCCAATTATTTACAATTCCCAGTGAAAATGCTACATTAGTAATTTTCAAGTAAATTTCTTCTTGTCACTCCTCTTTAGGGACAATGTTTTCACTTGAGCTAGCTCCTGTCCTAGCAGGTTTCACAGGATTGAAAGACCTCCAGCTGTTGTAGGCCAATGCCAGTTCTGGCTGCATCCTTTAACCTTCCCTTGGATTTCAATTCATTCTAAGAATATGAAGCGATCTTCAATATTAAAGAACCAACATCAAACAGCAATTCTATAGGCTCTTTTATACAGCAAAATTTCATAGGATTTGCATTTAAGTCATTTGTCAGTTCTTTATTGACATCTGGAAAATCCACCCTGATTTATAAACAAAGTCAATGACACTGGCCAGTTCTTCGAGGTTTCAAGTACCTGTGCAAGGACGATGCACTTGTTATTAACCCAAAAGTGCATTACGGTGCACACCAGTGCCTCTTGTCTGGAGAAAAGAAGCCATTGAACCAATAATAAAATCATATTTCACGTAGAGACACTTTTTTTTTTTTTTCTGAGACAGAGTCTCACTCTATCTCCTAGGCTGGAGTGCAGTGGCGCGATCTTGGCTCACTGCAACTTCCGCCTCCCGGGTTCAAGTGATTCTCATGCCTCAGCCTCCTGAGTAGCTGGGATTACAGGCGCCTGCCACTACGCCGGGCTAATTTTTGTATTTTTAGTAGAGACAGGGTTTCGCCATGTTGGCCAGGCTGGTCTCAAACTCCTAACCTCAGGTGATCCGCCCGCCTCGGCCTCCCAAAGTGCTGGGATTACAGGTACGAGCCACCGCGCCTGGCCCATAGAGAGATATTTGAATGAAAAAAGTCTTTGGAAAAGGTAAGAGACATAAAGTCATATTTTGAATAGGCAAACAGCAACCTCAATACAGCACTTGTAAAGTTGACGTCCCCGAGTGCTTTCCGGGACTTTGATGAAGGCCACTGGGTGAGGACGGTCATGGGTTCCATATAATCTGCAGAAGGCCTCCGTTTGCAAAGTCCTACCCAGATGAATCACCTCTGGTATTGAAAGGCCAGACTGCCCCCTGAGGTTTCTAGGAGATCCAGATATTTTACAAATGTTTCCTCTACAAGCAAGTCTGGTCCGAGCTTTTTTAAAAAGCACGCAAAGGTAAGTCAAGGTTAAGCGTGTCATCAGCCCCAAATCAAGTAACCAAGGACTAGCTGGACTTCCGAGGCCTGAAGGCCTGAAGGCCTGGGCATGAGTTGCTGCTGGCGCCCTAAGGCTGACTCCCGCCTCTTTCCATCTGGTACTATGTCCTGTGGAGCCCGCCTGGGATGGCACGGAGGTAGTCTTCCCCCACCTCCCTCTGGCCCCACTTACTGTTGCTGGACTTGAGGTCCCGGTGCAGGATGGGCACGAAGGCCTCCTCATGCAGGTAGAGCATGCCCCGCGCTATCTGCACGGCCCAGTTGACCAGCACGTGCGGAGGGATGCGGCGCGCGCGGCAGGGGCCCGGCGCGCGCGGGTCCGGGGCCGCGTTGGCAGCGGCCAGCGCACGGTTGAGCGCTCCGCCGCGGGCGAACTCCAGAACCAGGCAGAGGTGCGGCTGCTGCAGGCACACGCCGCGCAGCTCGATGATGTTGGGGTGCCGCAGCATGGCGAAGAGCCGAGCCTCGCGCCGCACGCTCTCGGCCGCCGCCGCCGCGTCTTGCTCCGGGTCCTGGCGCGCCGCCTTCACGGCCACCTCCTGGCCCTGCCAGGTGGCGCGGTACACCTGCCCGAAGCCCCCCGCGCCGATGAGCTCCTTCAGCTCCAGCCGCTCGAAGGCGACGTGTACCGGGGAGCTGGGCCGCGGGGGCGGCGGCGCGGGCGGCTGCGCGGGGCTGGCGGCCGGGCGGCAGGGAGCCACGTAGTTGGCGGGGAAGATGCCGAGGCGCCGCTGCACCTGGCCTGCCCACCAGCCCTCGTCGCCCGACACGGCGGCGTCCTGCGACAGCACCTCCACCAGCTGGCCGCGCCGCAGGCTCAGCTCGTCCTCGCCGCGAGCCTCGTAGTCATAGAGCGCGGCCCACAGCCCCGCGCCCGCCGAGGCCGAGCCGCCCGAGGAGGTGGACGACGAGGACGCTGAGCCGCCGGGGGCTCCCCGGGCCGAGGACACCGGAGTGTCGGCCGCGCCCGCGGCGCCCGGCAAAGCCATGGGGGCAGCTGTGCAGGGAAGCCGGAGCGGGAGGCTGGGCTCAGCTTCCCGGGCGGCCGCGGGCGCTCATCGTCCGGCGGGGTGGCCGTCGGCGCCGGGGGAAGGCGAGGGGGGAGGAATCGCGATCGCTGACGGCAGAGATCACGGGCTAGCTACCCAAAGGGCCCAGCCTCGGCCTGCGTTCCTGCCCAGCCGCCTCTGCTGCCGCAGCGGTCCACGCAGCCGCGGGCTATGTCCCACCATGGTCGAGCCCTGGCCCTACGGCCCGCCCGCCGCGCGCTCCTTAGCCGGAGCCTGGGACGCCCCACCCTACCCTAGACGCGCCAGGGCCGCCCCGCCCCCTCCGGCTCCATTCCGCACCACCGCCCACCCCCCCCCCCCCCGGGCCCGCCCCCTAGGCCTGTCCCCGGGGCCTTCCCGCCCCTCCCCCAGCCGCCCCGCCCTCTCCAGGTTCACTCCGCCTTCCTTGACCCGTCCCGGGCGCCCAGTCTTCGCCCGCCCTATGGGCCCGCCTTCCTGGATTCGCCCCACCCTTCCCCACCAACTGCACCAGCCCGCCCCGCCCTCGCCAGGTTCACTTCCCTTTTCTGTGCCAGTCCCCAGAGCCTCGTCCCGCCCCTGGCGCCCGGGCCCGTCCCCCACTACCTTGGGCCTGTCCCGCCCCCTGGGCCCGCCTGGCTGGTCCCACCCCGCCCCCGCCTCAGGTGCTCCGGAGCAACGGTGAGCCGCGCCCACTTGGTCTGGGAGGCGGGATCGGCCGTCATCCGCTATAAATTTTCGGGAGAGTTTAAATTAAGCCAAAGGTAAGACCGAGGGAGGGGACGCCCCTCCAAGAAGCGGTGGGAGAGGGTTGAGAAGATGTGGGGCTTTAGGGTGTGGCGGGGAAAGAGAGAGTTGCCGTTCTGGGAGAGTGACAGAGAATCTCAGAACGGGCTACAGAAGAAATTGTAGCGCGGTGCCAGACCTGGGCCAGTGCGTGTGGCAAGTCACCATGCTAAATGCGTTTGAGCCACCGTGCATCTCAGAACTTACTAGGTTACAGGTCGCAGCGCAGAGTGACCTGTGGTCAGTATAGTCCCAGAAGTTCCGTGATGGTAAATCCCTTGCTTATTTTTACTGTCTACTCAGATGGAAAATGCCCCAGTCTCCCTGGAAACCCACAGGTTTGGGTTTAGGAGGCATTGGCAATGGCTGGGTGCCGGACGTTGACAGGTTACTGTGGCAGGTGATAAGGCTAAAAAGATAGAAGAGTTTAATTATTAAAATTCTAAAATATTAGATTATCCTGTAGTAGGCCAGAATTTCCTAACGCGTGGATCCTGTACTTCCAATAACAGGAGGGACAATTTTAGATATTATGAGGATAGGACATACAGTCACATTCTGAGTTACATAAAGAGAAGTTTATTGCCTTTTCAGTTTTCTTTGTCTCTCAGATCAAACTATTTATTGGCTGTGTGACCTTGAGCAAGTTTCTTTATTTCTCTGTGACTCAGTTTTCTCATCTATAAAATGGAAATATAATAAATAGTACCTACTTTATAGGGTTTTTAGGAAGACTAAATGAGTTAATAGTTTTACAGTGGGTCTTCTGCATCCACAGAATCAACCAACAGCTGGTCAAAAATGTTTTTTAAAAACCCAAAAAAATACAATACAAATAATACAAATAAAATATAGCATAACAACTATTTACAGAGCATTTACATTATATTAGGTATTATAAGTAATCTAACTATTTAAAGTACGGGCATACTTTGGAGATATTGCAAGCATGGTTCCAGATCACTGCAATAAAGCAAGTGACATGAATTTTTTGATTTCCCAGTGCATATAAAAGTTATGTTTCCAGTATGCTGTAGTGTATTAAGTGTGCAATAGCATTGTGTCTAAAGAATGTTTATACCTTAATTTTAAGTACTTTATAGGTAAAATGTGCTAATGATCATCTGATCCTTCAGCAAGTCATAATCTTTTAGCTGGCAGAGGTCTTGCCTCTATCTTGATAGCTGCTGACTGATCAAGGCAGTAGTTGCTAAAAGTTGGAGTGGCTATGGCAAGTTCTTAAGGCAACTATGAAGTTTGTCACATGGATTGACTTTACCTTTCACAAAAGACTTCTCTGTAGCATGGGAAGCTGTTTGATACCATTTTAACAATAGAACTACTTTCAAAATTGGAGTGATCCTTCTCAAACCCTGCTGCTATTTTACCAACCAAGTTTGTGATATTCAAAATCCTTTTTGTCATTTCAAAATGTTCATAGCATCTCCTCTGGGACTAGATTCCATCTCAAGAAACTACTTTTTTTTTGCCTCTCCATAAGAAGCAACTCCACTCCTCATCTGTTCAAGTTTGATCATGAGATTGTAGCAATTCAGTCACATTTTCAGTCTCCACTTCTCGGCTCACTCCGCCTCCTGGGTTCACGCCATTCTCCTGCCTCACCCTCCGGAGTAGCTGGGACTACAGGCGCCCACCACCACGCCCAGCTAATTTTTTTTTTTTTTTTTTTTGGTATTTTTAGTAGAGACAGGGTTTCACCGTGTTAGCCAGGATGGTCTCAATCTCCTGACCTCGTGATCTGCCCGCCTCGGCCTCCCAAAGTGCTGGGATTACAGGCGTGAGCCATCGTGCCCCGGCCTCAGTCTCCACTTCTAATTCCAGTTCTCTTGCTATTTTCACCACATCTGCAGTTCCTTTCTCCACTGAAGTCGTGAACTTCTCAGTCATTCATGAGGGTTAGAATCAACTTCTTCCAAACTCCTGTTAATGTTGATATTTTGACCTCCTCCCATGAATTATGAGTGTTTTCAATGGCATCTAGAATGGTGAATCCTATTTACCTTGCCCATATCTTGTAGCAGAAGAATTGCTATCTTTGGCACCTATGGCCTTACAAAATGTATTTCTTAAATAATAAGACTTAAAAGTCAAAGTGACTTTGCAATCCATGGGTTACTGAACGGGTGTTGTGTTAGCAGGCATGGAAACAACATTCATCTCCTTGTACATCTCTATCAGAGCTCTTGAGTGACCAGATGCATTGTCAATGTGTAGTAATATTTTGAAAAGAATCATTTTTTTCTGAGCAATAGGTCTTAACAGTGGGCTTAAAATATTCAATAAACTGGCTGGGCGTGGTGGCTTACACCTGTTTGGGAGGCCGAGGTGGGCAGATCACCTGAGGTCAGGAGTTTAGACCAGCCTGGCCAACAATCTCTACTAAAAATACAAAAATTGGCCAGGTGTGGTGGTGCACACCTGTAATCCCAGCTACTCTGGAGGCTGAGTCAGGAGAATGGCTTGAACCCGGGAGGTGGAGGTTGCAGTGAGCCGAGCTCATGCCAGTGCACTCCAGCATGGGCAACAGAGCAAGACTCCATCTCAAAAAATAAATAAATAAATAAATTTTCAGTAAACCATTCTGTAAACAGATGTGCTGTCATCCAGGCTTTGTTGTGCCATTGATATGGCACAAGCAGAGTAGATTTAGCATAATTCTTAAGGGCCCTAGGATTTTCAGAATGGTAAATGAACATTGGTTTCAACTTAGTTACTGGCTGCATTAGTCCTTAACAAGAGAGTCAGCCTGTCCTTTAAAGCCGGGTCTGGACTTCTCCTCTCTAGTTATGAAAGTCCTAGATGGCATCTTCTTCCAATAGAAGAATGTTTTGTCTACATTGAAAATCTATTGTTTAGTGTATCCACCTTCATCAATTATCTTAGCTAGATGTTCTGGATAACTAGTTGTAGCTTCTACATTAGCACTTGCTGCTTCACCGTGCACTTTTACATTGAGACGACTTCTTTCCTTAAACCTGATAAGCCAACCTCTACTAGCTTTCCAACTTTCTCACCTCTCTCAGCCTTTCTAAAATTGAAGAGAGTTAAGGCCTTGCTTTGGATTAGGCTTTGGCTTAAGGGAATGTTATAGCTGGCTTGATCTTCTATCCAGACTGCTAAAATTTTCTTCATATCAGCAATAAGCTTGTTTGTCTTTCTTATCATTCATGTGTTTATTGGAGTAGCACTTTTAATTTCCTTCAAGAACTTTTGCATTCATGACTTGGGTAACTGGTGCAAGAGGCTTAGCTTTCAGCCTATCTTGGCTTTTCACATGCCTTCCTCACTAAGCTTAATCATTTCTAGCTTTTGCTTTAAAGTGAGATAAGTATGACTTTTCCTTTCACTTGAACATTTAGAGGTCATTGTATAGTTATTAATTGGCCTAATTTCAATATCGTCCTGTCTCAGAATAGGGAGGCCTGAGGAGAAGGGAAAGGGACAGGGAATAGCCAGTCAGTGGAGCCAGCCATTTATCACATTTATTAAGTCCACTGTCCGATATAGGTGTGGTTTGTGGTGCTCCAAAACAATGACAATTAGTAACATCAAAGATCACTGATCACAGATCACCATAACACATATAGTAGTAATGAGATAGTTTGAAATATTGTGATAATTGCCAAATGTGATACAGAGACACAAAGTGAGCAAATGCTGTTGGAAAAGATGGCGCCAAGAGACTTGCTCTTGGAGTGTTGCCACACACCTTCAATTTGTAAAAAATGCAGTATCTGCAAACCACGATAATTTGAAGCATGCCTGTATACAGGAGGATGTGCATAGGTTATATGAAAATACTATACCAGTTTACATATGGGACTTGAGCATCTGATGATTTTAGAATTTGGGGGACTTTAGTATGATAGTACACAAATAAACATTATGACTTTCCCCAGTGGGGTATGAGGCAGCACCCTATAATCAAACACATTAATATTTCTGTCCTAAAATGTAAGAATATTCTCAGCAAGTGGGATAAATCAACACCAGAAACAGCCTTATGTCATTTCAAGTCAAGTTTTGATGCCAAATGAGTTTTGGTGCCACCTTCCAAAAACAAGTTTTTATTTTCAGAGCTTCTTGGGTTTTAGAATTGTGGATGTTTATGGAAGTGTTCAAGATACTTCTTCCCAGGCTTTGAGCTTGGGCAACTAGGTGGATAGTAATGATGTGAAATGACCTAGAATATTGTTTTAGAGAAAAGGTAATTTATTGGTGTGTTGCTCTGAGGCAACTTATTCTAAAGATGGAATGGGAGAGAACCAGTAACTCAGAAAGGCGTAGAAGCGTAGAGGAAATCACATTTTAGAAGAAGTGTCCTAAGCAGCATGTCAGGTACTGAAGCAAACTGCCCTCTTGGGTCATGCAGAGATCGAGGGTGGGGAACTGCTGGGGCAGGGTGGGGGTGCCTTTGACTTAGGATGTCCATCTAAAACTATATCCGTTTCATTCATGCTGGCTGACTCTTTGTGCTGTGCCCTTCTGCTGCCTGCCAAAACAAATCTCATCAAGTTCCAGAGGAATCTAGTCTGCAGAATCTTCTAGCTTAGGTAGACTTCACCCCTCTTTTGAGTCGCACGCCTGGTACTAAGAGGAGTGCCAAGTGTCTATAACCCTCCACACCACAACTCAGATTCCTCCTCCTTGATCACGGACCAGTGTGATTCTCTGGGACCTGTTCCCCATCTGGTACCTCCGAGCAGGAAACTGTCCCAGATGAGAGTCTGTCTTGTGCTTGATTATCCTAAAATGTATCATTTGTTGCTTCAATGCCATTTTTAACCCCCCGAATCTGACATTTGGAGAAAAGCACTGGTGTCGTGCCCTACTCATAGGCATGTACTGTAACCACATCTGCTCTTTCGAGCTCAGCACAATCCACCAAGGACATCTATCACAACACAAGATCAGAGAGCTAAGACAGAAATTGGGTGGCAAATGTGTATTTAAACAGATGGTGGCAAGAATGAGAAAAGGAAAGGGTTTAAAAGAATTAGACAAAGAGGACAAAAAGTTAGTGTTCAGGAAAGAAGGAATGGCTGTATGGGGTTGCTCTCTTTATATATGTATTTGGATTCTCCAATGCTGGTCTTGAAAGAAGAATAACCGTTAAGAACCACCTTCTGTTTGGGAATCTTTAACTAATTACTACTTCGCTTATTATCTTAGCTCAGCAGTTCTCAGTGTGGTCCGAGGCCCCTGAGAGACCCCTGAGATCTTTTCAGGGGGTCTACAAGGTCAAAACTGTTTTCCTAATTCTAGGAAAATGTTATTTGCTTTCATTCACTCTGTTGACATTTGCACTGATGATGCAAAAAGCAAGGATGAGTTGCACAAACCAAGGCAGTGGCTTCAAACTGTAGTATTCTTCAGTGTCACGCACATGCAGTATAAGAAAAATGCCAGGTTCACTTTAAAATGTCCCTGACAAAGCAGTAAAAAATAGTGATTTTATTTACTTTCAAATCTTCAGTACAGGTGATTAATATTCTATATGACAAAATGAAAAATGCATATAAAGCATTTCTGCACACCCAAGTATGATGACATTTTAAAGAAAAAGCACTTGACTGGGTGTGGTGGCTCATGCCTATAATCCCAGCACTTTGGGAGGCCGAGGTGGGCGGATCACTTGAGGTCAGGAGTTCGAGACCAGCCTGGCCAAAATGGTGAAAGCCCATCTCTACTAAAAATACAAAAATTAGGCAGGCATGGTGGCTCCCGCCTGTAATCCCAGCTACTCAGGAGGCTGAGGCAGGAGAATCACTTGAGCCTGGGAGGCAGAGGTTGCAATGGGCTGAGATCACGTCACTGCACTCCAGCCTGGGTGACAGAGCAAGACGCTGTCTCAAAAAAAATAAAATAGAAAGAAAGAAAAAGCACTTGGGTGATTCTTTGAGTTGTACATTGATCTCACCTGCTTTTTTTAATGGAACACCATTTTTACTTGAAAGAATGATTGATAGACAAATTATAATTATTCAGACTTGGATATTAAGAAGACATTTCACCTATAGTCCCAGCTACTCGGGAGGCTGAGGCAGGAGAATGGCATGAACCGGGGAGGCGGAGCTTGCAGTGAGCAGAGATCGCACCACTGCACTCCAGCCTGGTGACAGAGCAAGACTCTGTCTCAAAAAGAAAAAAAAAAAAAAGACATTTTCTTGAAAATTAACAAAGTGAATCTCTTATTCCATGGAAAACCACTGGCAGTATTTGTTACCAGTGTTAAAATTTGAGCTTCCAAGCAACAACCAGGATTTTAGAAAGCTTTTAGCTGCTAATGTGAGTTCAACAACTTTTCAAATACTTAAAAGACTTTCCTGATAAGATTGGTAGTGATATCAATTAATGAGATTTTTGATATTGGATAATGAGATGTGGCAACATTTGGAAAATCTAAATAGCTCAGAGAACCAATATCTTCCAAAAGACCAATGTCATTTTGATATCTCCAAAGTGTGCAAAAAGATCCATTCGAAGTGTATTAAAGTTCATTAACAATGGTTTCACATTCCACACTGCAACTAATCTTTAAGCGACTACTACTTTTTTAGCTTTAGTATGGTATCAAAGAATATCCATGGTTACCTGAAAAGGCTATTAAAGATACATCTGCCTTAGAAAAGATTAGTGGTTATCAAGAGTTAGAGAGGTGGGGAAGGAGAAAGGGAGGAAAGGGAACAGGTATAAAAACAGTAACATGAGAGACCTGTGGGATAGAACTGTACTGTGTCTTGACTGTGATGATGGTTACATAAATCTGCATATGTGATAAAATCACATAGAACTAAATACACACACACATACACACGAATGTATGTAGGACTGGTGAAATCTGAATAAAGTCATTGGATTTTATCAATGTTGACTTCTTAGTTGTGATATTGTACGGTAATTATGCATGATTATTGCATAATAATCATGCATAATTCCATTGGAGAAAATCAGGTGAAGGGTTTTAGGATTCCTCTGTATTATTTCTTACAATTGCATGTAAATCTACAACTCCATCCAAACAAAAAGTTAAAAAAGTGCTTTGCCTTTTGCAGATACATATCTTTGTGAGGCCAGAATTTCTCCATATACTTCAGCCAGGACAATATATTGCAACATGTTGAATGCAGAAACATAATACAATGCAGCTGTCTTCTATTAACCCAGGCATAAAAGAAATTTATAAACATATGAAACAATACCAGTCAACTTACCTGTATGTTTTAGTTTGGGGAAAATGAATTATTTCTAAAAATGTATTTAATTTTACCACGTAATGGAATTATTAATGTTATCTTTAAAAAAAAGCTATAAATAAATATTTTACACATCTCTGTTTTAATTTCCAATACAGAAATGATTGATAGTTATGAAGCACATACACAAAAGCTCTTTGAGGTTTTTAATAATTTTTAAGCACATTAAGAGATCCTGAGATCAAAAAAATTTGAGAATTGTCCGCAAAGGGAAATAAACTCTGCCGATAAAGCACTTGTTCAAGTGAGGGCATAAGACCCTTTGTTCAATACCTTGTGATAACACGGGCAGTACAGACAAAGCTGGGTCATTTAAGCAAGATGTTACTAACGGCAAATGAGACTACAAAATGGAATTCAGCCCTCACATTAACCCAGAACACCTGGCTTTCTCTCTTGGGCTTCCACTTAGACCTGAGGACCATAAACTCAGAGTGTGCTTATGCTTTTTCTCTCCTCTTGCACCTGCTTTGACTTCAGTTTCCTGTCTGAAAGGAGCCTCAGTAGCTAATACCAGAAAAGATAATCCCTTTCATAGGAGATCTAATCTACCTGCAAGAGCAGTCATGACCCTAGAGAGGAAGAAGAGGACAAAGGTGCCACGAAAATTGCTGGTGAAGAAACCTCTGACATTTAAAAATTTAGCATCAGTAGTACAAAATGGCGGCGGGGGGGTGTGGTTTACAGGGAAAAAATGAGGGATGAGGAAGTGGAGATGGTAGACATTAATCCAGAGGTTGTCCTTGCCATCGAGGGTCTTACAGAGTTGAGATAAACCAGTATAAGGAGACAGCAACCCAAGAGAAGGACAGGCTTTGTGGAATGGATGGAGTTGTGGGGCAACTGAAAGACGGTGGGTATCAGTGAGGAGGGTTGTGTGAGGTGACCAAATGTCCTGGATTCCTGGTCACAGGACATTCAGTGCTGAAGTCTTGGGATGGCTGGTCACCCTCAGTATGAGAGAGTCTTGCAGATGAAACATAAGTGGGGACTTTCTGGGTGGGTAGGAGTAGGTAAGTGAAAAGGGATGGGAATGGCTGGGCGCAGTGGCTCACGCCTATAATCCCAGCACTTTGGGAGGTTGAGGTGGACAGATCATCACTTGAGGTTGGGAGTTTGAGACCAGTCTGGCCAACATAGTGAAACCCCATCTCTACTAAAAATACAAAATTTAGCCAGGCATGATGGCAGACACCTGTAATCTCAGATGCTCAGGAGGATGAAGCAGGAGAATTGCTTGAACCTGGGCGGGGGCGGAGGCTGCAGTGAGCTGAGATCGCACTACTGCACTCCAGCCTGGGCAAGAGTGAGACTCTGTCTCAAAAAAAACAAAACAAAAAGAAAAGAGATGGTGGGGGAGTGATGCGGTCATGAAGAGATGGAGGAAGAAACTATTCATAGAGACACAGAACAATGATTATGGGTTCACCAGCCATTGAGGTCACTCAACTAGAGAAAAGGATATTTTCTTGGAAGGAGCTGAGAAAGGAAATCAGAATAGAAAGACCTTAAAAATGGTCTGAGATATCTGGATATGAGGAGAGCTGAAAAACTCTGCAGCGGTTAGAGGGAGGGGTGAGGAAAAATATTCCCTCAAAAACTGTATGTGAATTCTTTAAAAAATGGAAAACTTTTTGGGATATAAAATGTTTCCCCCAACTTTTAGTTATTTTTCCCCAAAGCTTTCCATTTCTAGATGTAAAACACACAATTTTAGAGATTATTAATAGCTCAATAGGATTGCCCATATCAGGCCCCATGCCAAACATCTTGAGATAAAAAGCATCTGGATTGGTATCCTGAAACTTTGGAAATGCCACCTGTCATACTTATCTTGGATTACATTTGGGATATAGGGCAAGTGTGTATGTGTGTGTGCTTTACCTGGGTGGTATAATTTGGTGTAACCCACCATCAATTGCTGAGCAATACAAGGGAATATAACACTGCGATTAACAGCAAGCATATACAGGAAGACGTGGACTCCAATCCTGGCTTCGCCTTTGTTGCTTGAAACCTCGTCTTTATTCCCCTTTGTAAAATGGTGGAATAATAGTATCTGCCCTGTGGTGTTGTTTTGAGGATTCACTGAGCTAATGCATTAAAGCATAGCATTTAACTAGTGCTAATACATATTAGCTGTTATTTTAATATTAGGTAGTTTATGAAGGACTTATTAAAACAGAAAATTCAATAGAAGGCATTTTTATCCCTTCTCCCCACGCCCCGCATTTGGTATATTTTCCTACACCAAAGATCAATTCCACTGTGCCAAAAAAATTTAAACATTTTCCTTAGGATAGTCAGAATTAAAAGTTGGACTAGTAACTTCCAAGACTCTCGAGTATATCACATCTAAAAACAACAATGCTTTCTGAGCAAACCAAATTATAAATATATGAGATTAATTGTAACTTTTATCCTGTTGTCATCAGTTTTTTTGTTTGTTTTGTTTGTTTGTTTTTGAGACGGAGTCTCACACTGTTGCCCAGGCTGGAGTGCAGTGGCACAATCTCCGCTCACTGCAACCTTTGCCTCCCAGGTTCAAGAAATTCTCCTGCCTCAGCCTCCAGAGTAGCTGGGATTACAGGCACCCACCACCACGCCCAGCTAATTTTTGTATTTTTAGTAGAAACAGGGTTTCACCATGTTGGCCAGGCTGGTCTTGAACTCCTGACCTCAGGTGATTCGCCTGCCTCAGCCTCCCAAAGTGCTGGGATTACAGGTTTGAGCCTTTGCGTCCAGCCCTGTTGTCACCAGTATTCTGACTTACTCATCATGAACAATGCTGCAATAAACCCAAGTAATAAGTATATTCACTTGGTTTGTAACAGAGATTGGACAGAATATACAGAAAGAATAGGTTCATCATTTGATACCTATTTTTGTGAACGTCAAGCATTAATCTAGTTATTTGGAATATAATGGTGAATAAAACAAAGTTGCCTGTTACCATGGAGCTTATATTTTAGCAGGATTAGATGAAGAATAGACAGGATGAATAAGTAAATTATGTAGTATGTTAGAATTTGATAACTTCTGTATAAAAATTAAAAGGATTGTAAGAAAAGATGGGTAAGATGAGCCAGGAATGGGGAGGGGGTTGACCTGGTATTCAGTAGGGAGGACAGAGTAGCCTCATTGAGAAGATAAGATTTGAGCAAAGACTTGAGGGACAGGAGGGGTTTGGCAAGCAACTAAATCGGAGAAAGTTTAAGTGAGCAAATACTACGAGGGAGTGTTTCGACTTTCACATTCTCTGAAGGCCCAGTTCATTACGTCAGTATTACAGCTGAGTAATTATAAATGAAGGAGGTGTTAGTAAAAAGTAGCATGAAGTTCTTTTTGAAGATCTTGTGAGCTTGTAAATTAGCCTTTTTCCCTTGAATCTGCTTCTCTGGTTCATTTTCATGCGTTTAAAGATGTGGGGTCTTGAGCTTCAGTTTAGTGACAAGTTAAAACAAACAAGTAAAAAAAAAAAGGTGCAGTTAAACAAGTAAGAATAATGACAACAATGCTGATGGTGGTGATGATACAGCAACAGTAATAAGTTAACATTTATTGGCATCTGTTGTTAGTGTCAAAGCTTTGAATTCAGCCTGTGTTAGGTTACTCTTTATTCTCACAGCTTCAGCTGCCTTTCAGCTTTAGACAGAGTAATTGTGATTTTTAGAATTTCTGTAACTTTAATCAGTGGACAGGACTGGAGCCCTGCCTGTTCATGCTTAAAGTTACAGATTATAGCAAGGGCCGCTGAAATGGACAATGAGCTACTTCATTCAATGATGCAACAATGTAAAAACCTGAGTGGTTCCAGAAAGCCCAGGTCTTTTGTAAACCCTGGAAGATATCCTTTCTGAAGTAAACTATCAAGCTCATGACCTTGGACCTGAGATAGGAAGGCTGCCATTTACCCTGAGTTGCTGTTTTTGCATATTTGTCTGATGAAAATTGGTTTTATTGTATTTACAATTCATTGGACTCTTTTCAAACATAATGACTAATTCTTCATAACCTGCTAGAAATATTAAACAAAGGACACAGGGGACAAAGATTTTTTTTTTTTTTTAAAAAGGTTAGTCATCCTTCTAAGGTCACAGAGAATAAATCATAGAGAAATTGGTTTATACTTGCTTTGTTTGTTTTTTAAATGCCAAAAGTTGGTCATACTACCTGTTTTTGTGAGTTAACTTTCCTTCCCTGCACAAATTTACTCTGTAGTGCCTTATATCTTATTTGTTCTATGAAAATGATGGTTTTCTGCATATCAAGTCTATTTTTGGGAGGTGTAACTTCCTTAAAGTGGACTGTGACATTCATTAAAAGTTGAACTTACACCACTGACCATTTTAGAGACCTCGAGATTTTATTCAGTTCTCCAAATTTTTCATCCACATATAAAATTAGACTAATATTAACATACCCCTTTAAGAATACTATATAATGACTACAATGAGAAGTAATGAGATGATAAAATTGAACAGCTCTTTTGAAATTCTCAGAAAAGAAAGACTAAATAAATCCAATCATTTATTTTGTTACTGCATGAAGCATACGTTAATTTAGCACAGTCTATGTAGTTCTAGTTTCTTTCATGAAATAATCTCTGTTTTTTCTGCAGTATTTTAAAATATTTTCTGACATTTCTAAAGCACTCTTAACTTATCTGACTTTTTCTTCTCTTATACATGAATGCCGAACATACCAGTTATGACTGCTCCGATTGAATCCATTCCCGATGCTGCTTTATCTAACCTTATTCTCTGTAAGAATTTTCAGTGCCCAAAGACATAGAATCTGCATTACGATGTGGCCTTCTTGAATTTATGGATGTTGTTGTTACCCTATAAGGTCGTCTTTGTTATCCTGAAGGCACTGGTGAATGTGAAGTAATTTGAAAAGTGTAATGTGCCATATAAATGTGAAGTATTATTTGTGGTTGCTACTTAATCCCAGGGTCATTTGAAGTCTTCCTAATCTTTTACAATGTCACTTGATAAAGGTGAGGGTTCAATGAGTGAAAGTTTCCAGTAAGTATCCCTTTCAGGGGTATTTCCTTACCTGAAAATTATCTTGGACAAACTGGTTTTCTGTAATAACGTAAGAATATCTTTAAAAAAAAACCCAGCCTAACGCAAAGATTTCAAATTAAACATCTTGAAAAAATATTGACAAATTATGGTTTTGAGCCACAGCTTCCATTTATACAGAATATTGATTCTCCTTCATATTAACTTTGGTACTGAAAACTTTATTTTTCCTACTTAGATGGATTCTAACCCTACTTTTGAAAGCAAAGTTAATATTCTCTTAGCTGTTAATTATTCTCTTGATTAGTTGCCTCCATCTTTTTAAATGTTTTCCACCTAGAAGTAACCTAGAAAAAATTGTATGTGTGGTCTCTAATTATTTTTATATACATATCTTTAAATAAAATGAAATAAAATACACATTTTGAAAAGGTCATATACACAAAAGGATAATTTGAAAAGTTAAAATTCTCCCCCACACTCTTTACTCCCCAGCCATCCATTTTCTTGCTTAAGAATTTAATTTGTATCTTTCCAGAAATAGATGTACACAATACATCCAGAGATAGATGTATGCATCTCTCTCTCTCTCTCTCTCTCTCTGTCTCTCTCTCTCTAAATATATATGTATCATATAAATTTAAAGGCAGGACATTAAAAGCTGCCTCATTGTCTTTAACTTTTCCATAGTACTCACTGTCTGCCCCATAATCGTTTCTTTAATAACCGCCTTTGATGGAAATTTAGGTTACTTTCAATTTTCTGTTATCACATACAGCCCTGCAGCAAATATCTTCAAAATTTGCCATTTGCACAAGTGCCTGCATACAAGTAGGTTAAATTCCTGTGAATGGGATTACCGAGTCAAAGGGCACATGCATTTGTAATTTTGACAGATGTGGCTAAATGGGCCTCCACACGAGGTGGGACACTTTACACTCCCACCAGCACCTTTCTCAACACAGCAACAGTTTGTGTTTTCCCAGTCTGATAGTGGCAGCTGGTCTCCCATAGTTGTAAAGTGTGTTGCTTATTGTGAGTGAGATTGCACATTTTTTCCTATGTTTGGGTCATTTAATTACCCTTACTGCGAACTATCTGTTATTTCTCTTTGTCCATTTTTGGTTGGTCTTTTCTTACTGATGTTTTTCTTACTGATGTTGAGGTCTGTGTATACTAAATAACTTTATATGTCTTGGTCATGAGGTTCACATATTTTTCCTGATTTGTCTAGATTTTTTTTTCTTTCTTTCCTCATTTCCTCCCCACTTTCTCTCTTTCTGTTTTGCTTGCTTGTTTTCTTGCTTTTACTTCTGTATAGTTGAATCTGTTGTTGAATCTGTTCCTTTATGGTTTCTAAGTCATAGTACAAATAGTCTTTCCCATTTACTGAAAATTATTTTCCATAGGTTTTCTTCTATTCCATACCACTTCCTGGTTCTCTGTTCCGTCTCACTGATAAGTCTGTCTACCTATCCCCCCATGCCACAATATTATAGTGTCTGCTAGGACTAATCTTCGCTAATACTTTTTTCTAGAATTTTCCTGGCAATTCTTCTTTGCTTATTCATTCATACTGAAATACAAACTACACTCATGCATGTGAGCAGTTCACAGATCAAGGAGTGGAGCATTGCCAGAAGCCCAGAAACTCCCTGTGCTTCCTTCTAATTGCTGGCCTGTCATAGCAAATTAGGTTTGCCTGTTTTCTAATTTCATATAAACGGAATCATATACTCCTTTGAGCTTATTGAGATCAACATTTTATTTCTAAGATCCATCCGTGTTGTGATGTGTAATTTTAGTTTCTTCCTTTGGGTTTTCAAAATTGAGATAATGTTAGAGATACAAGTCAGTTTAGCAAGAGTTAGTATATTTATGACACTGAATCTTCTGGGTACACGGTGTCTATGCCTTTCCATTTGCTTAGTCTTTTTTGTTTCTTTCAGTTACATTTTAAGGTTTTCTTCATATGAATTTTTTTCTAGTCCATTGACCGATGGCCCAGAACAATACAAATAATAGTCTTACTAATGGACATCCAAAATGTCCCCATTTTACTAGGCATCCTTTACATATTGACCATCCTTGTACTCTGGGAATGAACTCTCTTTGGAGTTTTATGTGTTGCTACATTTGTTTCTAATACCTAATTTGGATTTTTTCATCATCATTTGTAATTGTGATTGAGTGTAGTTATGGATTTTTATTGAATTTTTGGAATGTTTTATGCTACCTTCATACAGAGAATTTGGAAGGATTTTTCCTCTTGTTTAGGTTCTGAAATAGCTTAAGTTACATTGGAATTACCTATTTCATAAAAGTTGATGTAAAAATCTGCTGTGAAATAACTTGGGCCTGGTGCTTCTTGAAATTATAGTTTTGTAATAATATTCTCTATTTCTTCTATAGATCATTTTTCTCTTATTTCAATAAATAAAGACTTTCAGTATCTTCTGGGGTATGATTTGACAATGTATATTTTTCTAGATAATTATCCAATTATATCCAGATTCTACATTTATTTGAATACTCAAAAGCAAAGTATTCTCTTATGATGTTTATATTTCTTCTTTTTCTGTTTGTTTTCTCCTTTTCATTTCCTTTGTGCCTATTTGTCCTTTGCTCTTTGTTTCTGCTTAAGTTGGCTATTAATTTATCTATTTTATTGTTTCCTATGCCCACCCCCACCAGCTTCGTAATTATTATTATTATCGTTATTTTGAGACAGAGTTTTGCTCTGTAGCCCAGGCTGGAGTGCAGTGGTGCAGTCTCGGCTCACTGCAACCTCCGCCTCCTGGGTTCAAGCAATTCTCCCTGCCTCAGCCTCTCAAGTAGCTGGGACTATAGGCGCCCGCCACCACACCTGGCTTATTTTTGTACATTTAGTAGAGACGGGGGTTTCACCATCTTGCCTAGGCTGGTCTTGAACTCCTGACTTCAGGCCTCAGGTGATCTGCCCGCCTCAGCCTCCCAAAGTGTTGGGATTACAGGCATGAGCCATTACACCCGGCTGTAATTATTTTTAAGTTCTATTTGTTTTTGTATTTTCTACTGCAATTATAGTTATCAATACATTCCATCTGCCTTCTCTGGGTTTGTTGTTATTATTTTTCTTAATTCTTGATTTCAGTGTCTAATTTGTTTATTTTTATTGTTTCTTGTATTAATTAGGATAGGCTAAGCTGCAGTAACAAATGGATCCCCCAAATTTTGGTGACTTAATGCAGTAAAAATTAATTTATTTCTATTGTAATTTATTTCCACGTAAGAAGCAGATATTTGTGCGTATTACTCAGTTTTTCTATACTGAAGTTATTCAAGGCTTTGGTGTTCTGCTTTGAAACTTTAAGTCTTTCTTCTTCTTATAATTTGCAAAATGGAGCCAAGAACCGGCAACACATATAAACAAACATTTTCCCCCCTCTGGAGCCATGGGCCTGATAGTTGTTGGTGAGTCCTTCAGATTCCTGAAGGTGAGTTTTGCAAAGTCTTTGATCACCTCATAACTTGGGTCTCCATCTCTCCGGGCAGGCTGCCATGACTCCTTGTTCCTCAGTTGTTAAACAACTGCTCAGGCAATGTTGGCTCTTTTAGGTTGTATTATATTAGTACACTATTTCCAGGTAATAGCTTCTGTGTTAGTTATGGTAGGTAATACTATGGTAACAAACAAATCCCTACAATTTAGTTGCTTAACACAATGAAAAATGTTATCTTGCTTATTAGAACACTTGGGCAGGAACTCAGTTCAGCCGTGTGGATGTTCTCCTCATAGTCAGAGACCCAGGCTGAGCATAACTTGCGGCTTCCTGCTATGGTTTGGATATGTGTGTTTGGCTTCACCAAGTCTCATTTTGAAAGTTGATCCCAATGTCAGAGATATTTGGGTCATAAGGGCAGATCCCTGGTGAACAGCCTGGTGCCCTACTTGTGGTAATGAGTGAGTTCTCACTATATTAGTTTCCAGGAGAGCTGATTGTTAAAAAGAGCCAGGGATCTCCCTCCTCTGTCTTTTGCCTTCTCTCCTGCCATGTGACCTGCACACACCAGCTCCCCTTTGCCTTCCACCATGAGTGGAAGCAGCCTGAGGCCCTCACCAGAAGGAAATACTGACGCCATGCTTCTTGTTCAGCCTGCAGAATCATGAGCCAAATAAACCTCTTTTCTTTATGAATGACCCAGCCTCAGGTATTCCTTTACAGCAATACACATGGACAGAGACACCTCACAGCAACTTTACTGTCATGAGCACCCAGCCAGCAGAAGGACCTGGAAGAACATCCAGGAAGCTGAATGTGCTGGGCCTGATAGAATACACACATCTCTCCCACTACTGTTCCAGAACTCAGTTGCATAGCCGCAACTCCCCAAAAGATGTTCTGGGAAATGTGGTCTGCATTATTCTTCAAGAAGGGGACAGTGGTTTCCGGTAGACAACCAGTGGTCTCCTCTACACATTTTTGATAGCATAATTATTTGGGTCTGTATATTTTCCTTTGAGTGCTAATATTTTTTCCCTTTTTGGATCCTATTGGTAGTGATATACTATCAATTTTCAATAAGATACATTAGGCATTTCATTATTTTGATCTTTATTTTTTGAACCAACAGGTTTTGAGCAAAATTTTTTAAAAATTCTAGATGATAGATATTGGTTTATTTCCTAGTTGGCTATTAGCCTCTACTTTTATTAAATTATGATCAGAAAATACTGTTTGTATTGTTTTTCCTCTTGTGAGTTCACTGAGTTTTTTTTATGAATATAGACTCAGATTCTGTGAGTGCTCTGAGAATGTTTGAAATGATGGTATATTCTATATAAACAGAGTTCATAGTTGACATACACATATCAATTATGTTATTTAGGAATTATTAATAGCTTTATTATTTATTTGAAGTATAATGGGCAGAAAAAGGAGAATTGAATCCTTCTTTTGGTTGTTTCTTATTTATTCCAAAAATTTTTATTATTTTTATTATTTTTTTAATTTCGAGACAGGGTCTCACTCTGTCACCTAGGCTGGAGTGCAGTGGTGCAATCTCAGCTCACTGCAACCACCGCCTCCGAGGCCCAAGCGATTCTCTCACTCCAGCCTCCTGAGTAGCTGGGACTACAGGCGCCTGCCACCATGCCTGGCTAATTTCTGTATTTTTAGTAGAAACGGGGTTTCATCATGTTGGCCAGGCTGGTCATGAACTCCTGACCTCAGGGGATCCGCCCTCCTCGGCCTCCCAAAGTGCCAGGATTACAGGCATGAGCCACTGTACCTGGCCAAATTAAGTTTTGTATATATTTTAAAATTTTATTATTATTTATTTTATTTTATTTTTTTGAGGGAGTCTCATTCTGTTGCCCAGGCTGGAGTATACTGGCATGATCTTGGCTCACTGCATCCTCTGCCTCCTGGGTTCAAGGGATTCCCCTGCCTCAGCCTCCAGAGTAGCTGAGATTACAGGAGCCCACCACCACACCTGGCTGATTTTTGTATTTTAGTAGAGATGGGGTTTCATCATGTTGATCAGGCTGGTCTTGAACTCCTGACCTCAAATGATCCACCCGCCTTGGCCTCCCAAAACGATGGGATTATAGGCATGAGCCACTGCGCCTGGCCATATTCCAAATTTTTAAACTGATAAATGTTGGTGCTCTCTTATTTTGATCATGGATATTCATAACTTCAAATTTTGTATTGTGAATTTCTTTCTTTATGAAGATTATCTCATTTAATAATTTTATTTCATTAATTTTATTTAATGACAAGATTTTGAGCTTCCCTTATCACGCACCCACTCACCGTTTTTTCCCCGTTTGTCTGAGGAGCTTTTGCCTATTTTTATTACTTTCAGTTTTTCTGAGACACTCTTTCATAGGTATATCTCCTATAAATAACCAATGCTTGGATTTTCTCTAAGATTCATTTGGATTCTTTTTGTCCTTTAATAAGTAAGTTAAAGCCATTTACACTTATAGATATTACCAACATATTTTGTGTCATTTTATATCACATTTTGTGTTTCACTTGTTTCTTTACTTTAAAAAATACCTTTCACTATGTAGTTTGTGTTTTTTTATTATTTTGTTTATGCAGCTTCTGAAAATTTGGAAGGATTATAGTTTTTGGCTTTAGAGTTATCTTTTTAAATTTAACATGTTAATTTAATTTTTAGATGTTCTCTATTGATTTCTTACTATAAACAGGGTTAAAAATAGTTTATTTTCACTTCTTTTTCTTTTCTTCTCCTCTACCACCCAGCTTTATCTGATAAGTTTATGTTTCTTAAGATTTACTCTTATACCACTAAATATCTTTATACATCTATTATTTGGTGTGTCAGAATTAAATATTTTTGGGCTTCTTACCTTTTCTCTTCTTCTATTCTTTTTTTTTTTTTTAAACAGAGTCTTGCTCTGTCACCCAGGCTGGAGTGCAGTGGCACGATCTCAGCTCACTGCAACCCCCGCTTCCTGGGTTCAAGCAATTCTCCTGACTCAGCCTCCCAAGTAGCTGGGATTGCAGGCATCTGCCACCACACCTGGCTACTTTTTTTGTATTTTTAGAAGAGATGGGGTTTTGTCACATTGGCCAGGCTGGTTTCAAACTCCTGACCTCAAGTGATCCGCCCGTCTCAGCCTCCCAAAGTGCTAGGATTACAGGCGTTAGCCATTAAGCCCACCTTCTTCTCCTATTTCTTTTGATAACTTTAGTTAGTTATATCATTTCTTCATGTATGGATTTGGTATCATTTGTGTTTTGTTCTGTAATCATAAGCCATAACTGTTTTAGTCTTTATACTAAATGGACTCTATTCTCACATCTGGCTTTTTGTCAGTTTCTCAATTCATTACTTGGTTAACAGAAGTTCATCCTTTCGTAACCTGTTCCAAGAAGACTCACATGAATGTTGTCTTCTGAGTTCTTACATGTTATGTGGCTTTCATGCTTAAGTGACTGTTTTGCTTAGAGGTAATGCAATGGTTCAGATGCAGCTCTGAAACATGGGCTCTGAACTCATTCTGCTGAGGTTTGAAACTGGCCACAATCCCTTAGCACACAGACAATTTACTTAACCTCTCTGTGCTTGTTTTTTTGCTTGTAAAATGGGAATGATTATAGCACCTTCCTCAAAAAGTGGTTTTGTGGACTAAAAGAGTGAATAGATGTGGAATGCTAATAATAGTGCCAGACACAGAGAGATTATTCAATGGAAGCTACCACTATCTCTTATAAAATGTTTAGATCCACCATAATAACAGTGCCTTAGTTTTTTTGTGTTGCTGTAAAGGAATACATGAGGCTGGGTAATTTATAAAGAAAAGTGGTTTATTTGGCTCACAGTTCTGCTGGCTGTACAAGGGGCATGGAGCTAGCATCAGCTTCTGGGGAGGGCTTCAGGCTGCTTCCACTCATGACAGAAAGCAAACGGGAGCTGGTGTGTCACATGGCGAGAGAGAGCAAGAGAGAGAGGAGGGAGGTGCCAGGTTATTGTCTTTCTTTATTTTATTTATTTTTTATTATGCTTTAAGTTTTAGGGTACATGTGTGCAACATGCAGGTTTTTTACATATGTATACATGTGCCATGTTGGTGTGCTGCACCCATTAACTCCCCATTTAACATTCGGTATATCTCCTAATGCTATCCCTACCCCGTCCCCCCACCCCATGACAGGCCCCATTGTGTGATGTTCCCCTTCCTGTGTCCATGTGTTCTCATTGTTCAGTTCCCACCCATGAGTGAGAACATGCGGCGTGTGGTTTTTTGTCCCTGCGATAGTTTGCTGAGAATGATAGTTTCCAGCTTCATCCATGTCCCTACAAAGGACATGAACTCATCATTTTTTATGGCTGCATAGTATTCCGTGGTGTATATGTGCCACATTTTCTTAATCCAGTCTACCATTGTTGGACATTTGGGTTGGTCCCAAGTCTTCGCTATTGTGAATAGTGCCGCAATAAACATATGTGTGCATGTGTCTTTATAGCAGCATGATTTATACTCCTTTGGGTATATACCCAGTAATGGGATGGCTGGGTCAAATGGTATTTCTAGTAATCAGTTCTCCCAGGAACTAAGAGTGAGAACTCACTCTTTCTGAGAATGGCACCAAGCCATTCATGAGGGATCTGCCTTCAGGACCCAAACACCTCCCACCACGCCCACCTCCACCGCTGGGGATCAGATTTCAACATGAGATTTAGAAGGAACAAATATCCAAAGTATATCAAGTAGCAAATATGTACATTGATTTTTCACAGAGGATTTTGTAACCATAATTTCATCAACTTCTCACATTATATAATTCTGAAGAAAATTCTGAGGTCAAGCTAACACTTTCCTTTTATAGGTAACTTTATTTCTTTATCTATTTTTTTATTGGATTACCCAACAGATTCTTTATCTTCAAATTTTGATAACTTTACCAGAATATATATCTTTTTAAAAATCACTATTTTATTTTAAGGTAGAGTACTTGTAGAGAAAAAAGCATAAAACATATATACACAGCTTCATAAATTTTTATAAAACAAATACGCTTGTAATCATGAGCCAGGTAAATATACAGAATGTTATCATATTCCAGAAGCCCTCTGAGTGTCCTTCCTAATCACAACATTCTCAGAATAAATTTCCCCCCTTCAGAATTGATAAACACACCAAGGGAAAATCAAATCTGAAAATCTAAAATGAATAGTTCTTCACTATCATGTGAAGGTGGTCAGATACCTTCAAACATATATTTTGGTTTATTTGTTTTTTTGAATACAGTTTTATTGAGGTATAATTCACATGCCATACAATTCAGCCATTTAACATGTATATTTCCCAACCCAATAAAAATATTTCTGTCCTCTTTTGAGCCTTTTCAGACTTGCTTAAAGACGTGCCCTGCTTTCCCCAGATAGATTCATTAAGTAATAAGCTTTGTCAGAACCTTGTGTTGTTTGTGTGATGTCACTAGTGTTGACATCCAAACCAAATTTTAGATGGGCTCCATGCTACCAGTACAGGATATCTACATGTTGTTGCCCAAGATTTCTCTTTCCTTGTTAATCTTCTGCCTAGTTGTTTGATCCATTATTGAAAGTCAGGATATTAAAGTCTCTAACTATTGTTGTTGAATTATTAACTTATCGCTTTAATTCTGTCAGCTTTTGTTATTTATGTTTTGAGGTTCTGTTGTTGGGTGCATAGAGGTTTATAACTATTTTATCTTCTTAACTGACCCTTTAATCATTATAAAATACTTTTCCTTTTCTTAGTAAAAACTGTTGTATCAAAGTCTATTTTGTCTGATATTAGTACAAACAAATAATAATAGCTGCCCACAAAACACTCTAACTCTCTTGGTTTGCTTCTTCTACCCTTTTACTTTCCACCTGTTTATGTCCTTGAATCTAAAGTGTGTCTTTTCTAGCATTTGATCATGCCATTTGATCATGTTTTTAAATTCATCCTGGCAAACTTTGCCTTTTGATTTTAGTGTTTAACCCATTTTCATTTAGTGTAATTGCTGATAAGGTGAATTTACATCTGCCATTTGGATACTTGTTTTTATATGTCATGTGTGTTTTTGTTTTTCTCTTCTTCCATTACTGCCTCCTCTATTGTTAAGTGGATATTTTCTAGTTCATTCTTGTGTTTCCTTTACTGTATTTTAAAATTTAGTTTCTAGGCTGGGCATAATGGCTCATGCCTGTAATCCCAGTATTTTGTGAGACCAAGATGGGTGGATCGTTTGAGCCCAGGGGATTGAAACCAGTCTGGGCAACCTAGTGAGATCCTGTCTCTACAAAAAATATAAAAATTATAAAAATTAGCTGGGCGTGGGAGCACATGCCTGTAGTCTCAGCTACTTGGGAGGTTGAGTGGGGGAGGATCACCATAGCCTGGGAGGTCAAGGCTGCATGAGCCATAATTGCACCACTTCACTCCAGCCTGGGTGATGGAGTGAGACCCTGTCTCAAAAGAATAAATAAAAGAAAAATAAAATTAAATTTAATATTTTAGTGATTGCCCTAGAGATTACAATTAGCATCTTAAAACAATCTAATTCAGATTATTAGCTTCATTTCAATATTATATACAAACTAACAATATAACTCCATTTTATCTCATTTCCTTTGTGCTATTATTTTTATACAAATTGTATCTTTACACATTATAAGTCCTTCAACATAGTTTTGTAATTCTTGCTTTATGATTTGTCTTTTAAAACAAATATGAGAATAAAGGAGCTATACACAAAATATGCTTATACCATAAAGAAATTTATTCTACTATACAGAAGTCAATTGCCCTAGAACCTTTCTTCATGTTATTATTATCATTGTTTTTGTCATTTTGGGGATTGGGAATGATATATCCATTTAATGTTTAGGTAAGTTATAAGACCTCTTTTGTTTCTGAAGAAGTTCTTCAATTGTAACTCATAATATTCCTTATATTCCATTATTTCTATTCCGTTATTCAGGAACACTAATTTGTGTAGAAGATTAAGGAAAAATAACCTAAAAATAAATGATAATAGTCACACGCAAAACACACAAACAATATACACTGACCATACAAGATATGAAGGTGATCTTCACAAAATGTAATTAGGTGAAAAGTAGAACTGTCATTTGGGGAAACAAGCTTTCTGCAATATTGAATTTGCCCTGTTAAAATCCTTGCTTTGCAATACCAATAATGTATTTTATTTTACTACATTCTAAGCAGTGTTCTGGTGCCACCTAGCGTTACAAATGAGTAAAAGCCACTCTGTTTTTTCTTTTTCTCCCTTTCTCCTTTGCCCACCCTTCCTTCCTTTCCCTCGCTTTATTCATCTCATAATAACTGGCATTTTCTATTTCACATTTCACTGTCTGAATTATAATATGTGCTTAAAAGAGCCAAAAGATGTAATTTATTTTTTATGCTTACTCTTGGGTAGAGTTAAACACATTTGGGAAAATATCAAATTATTTTGGAGTGAAGGTTTAGTATTCTACCTACTAGGCATTTCCTCGTTAACATAGTCTTTTTGTCATCTGTATTTCCCTTCTTTGTGCTAACTGCATGAGGATTAGCCTACCTTTTCTCTGCCCCCTCCATATTCTTTCAGTTGTGTTCTGTGAGATCCTGATATCATTATAAATAATCTTTGCTTTACCTCTAACTCCTACACAAAATACTGCTACCCCATGCTCATGCTCCTCTGTGCCACTTCTTCATATGTGTCCCCCATGTGCTGACACCATCCTGTCCACTGCATAATTCCACCTCTATTGGAAATGCATCACTTTATCTTTCTGACCCCTTTTAAAAAGTTTTAAGAGTTTATGACTTTTAAGCTAGTAAAATTGAATAATAAAAAATAGATCATTCAAAAGACGCCAAGAGAAAGCAAAGAAAAATGGAAAAAAGGCAAACTGAAAATCATGATATGATTAAATCCAGTACTATTACAACTGCATTAAATGTAACAGACTAAATATTCTAATTAAAGTCAGATTATCAGATCAAATAAAAACCATATCTCAACTATATGCTGCTTATAAGAAACAAACATAAAGATAGAACATAAAGATACAGAAAAGTTAAAAGTAAAATGATACAAAAAGATATAACCATATAAACACTAACCAGAAGAACCCTGAGGTGACTGCGTTAATATCAGATAGAATAGAATTTAAATTTTAAAAATTCCTGGAGATATTCTGCATGATTATAAAAGGATATAAAAGATGTAAAATACTTATTTTATATGAGATGTAAAATACTTATTTTATATGAGATATAAAATAGATATATTTTACATATCTATTTTATGTATATAAAGATATAAAAACTTAATTTAACATAGTGTGTATATAATATGTATATATGTTTTTATAGATATATATGTACATATATGATTTTTTGAGACAGGGTCCCACTTTGTCACCCAAGCTGGAGTACAGTGGCGTGAACACGGCTCACTGAAGCCTTGACCTCTTCTGCTCAAAGGATCTTCCTACCTCAGCCCCCCAAGCAGCTGGGACTACAGACACATGCCACCACACCCAGCGAATTTTTGTATTTTTTTGTAGAGACAGGATTTCACCATGTTGCCCAGGCTAGTCTCAAACTCCTGAGCTCAAACGATCTGCCTGCCTCGACCTCCCAAAGTGTTGGGACTATATATGATTTTATAATGATCTTTGATTTCTCACTTAGTTCTGCAGAAAATACTATGAACTCTAAATAATTTTAATTATTTGAAATTTATTGAGGCTTGATTTATGTTAAAGAATATGGTCTATTGTGTGTGTGTGCATTTGTATATGACAAATCTTAAAAAGAATGACACCTCTGTCATTAACTGATAGAAAAGCAGACAAAAAGTCTGTAAGGATGAAGAATATTTGAGCAAATGGTTAGCAGATTTAACCAGGGGACATTTATAGAATACTGCACTTTTAGAGTGCAGAAAAATCATTCTTTTCAAGCTGACACACATATTTACAAAACTAATCATATTCTTTGCCATAAATCAAGTCTGACAGTTATTAAGAGTATGTTCTCTGGAATTAAATGAGGATATATATTATTAGGAAGTGCTCATATGTGTCTATACATGCTTGGAAGCAATATACTTCGAAATAATCTATAGGTCAAAGGAATCCTAATGGAAATTAGAAAATACTGTGAACTGAATGTAGTAAAATATATTGAAATTTGGAGAATGCAACTAATGTCATACTTAGAGGAAAATGTATAGATTTAACTGTATACATATATATATGATGGAAGGAGAAGCAAAAAAAATGCTGTGAAGCATCCATCTCACAAGATAGAAAAAGTAGAACAAATAAGGCTAAGACACAGTACAAGAGAAACACAAATAATATAAATTGACAAAATTTAAAAAATCATTTGATAAAGAAGATGAAAAAGTTGAAATTTTTTCTTTGAGAAGACTAAATAAAATGAGAAATTCCTAATGAATAATCATGAAAGAATGAGATGGCACAAATAACTGATTTTAAGAATGAAAAGGCACAGACCACTGTGCATAAAAATGCACAGACATTTTTATTAAATCATAAGAGGATAGTATGACAAACTTTATACCAATGAAGTAGAATACTTAGATCAAAGGAACAAATTCCTAGAAAAAAACATATTTACCAAAAAGATAAAAGAAGTAAAAAAATCAATTAGACCTAAAATTATTAAAGATATTACATTCAAAATTTATCTCAATGCTTCATCTGCTTTGGTTATTCTCTAAGCCTACTGTTTTGTGAACTGTTGTCCTGGAGATTGTTTTTTAATTTTCTTTCTCTTTTCAATTGCTTGTTCTTGGCTGGGCACAGTGGTTCACTGTAATCCCAACACTTTGGGAGGCCAAGGCGGGGGCATCACCTGAGGTCAGGAGTTCGAGACCAGCCTGGCCAACATGGAAACCTCATCTCTACCAGAAAAAAATATATAAAAATTAGCCAGGGGTGGTGGTGCATGCCTATAATCCCAGCTACTCAGGAGGCTGAGGCATGAGAATCACTTGAACCCAGGAGACAGAGATTGCAGTGAGCTGAGATTGCACCACTGCATTCTGGCTTGGGCGACAGAGCAAGACTCTGGGGAAAAAAAAAAAAAAAGCTTGTTCCCTCAGTCCTGTGACTTTATCTTTCTTAGTATATTCATTCCTTTTAATGAAGCATATTTTCCAGTAGCTCTAAGAAAGGGTGTACAAGAGTGTAGCAGCTATTTGTGGTGCCCTCCATCACACAGATTAGGGCTACCCTCAAATATATAATTGGTTTTTGGATGTTAAGCCAACCTTGAATTCCTGGGATGAATTCTACTTGGTCATAGTATGTAATCCATTTTATATGTTGCTAGACTCAGATTGCTAATATGTTTTTAAGGATTTTTGCTTTTGTTAAGGCAGGATAATACATGGTCAAGTTTTCGTTTCCTGTCATGTCTTTATCTGCTTTGGTATCAGGGAAATACTTGCCTCATATAGTGAGTTGGCAAGCATTTTCCCTTTATTTTCGGAAAGCATTTGCATATGATAGTCACAATCTCTGTTAATGGCCAACATTCTCTTTTACTTTCCAATTGCTTCCCTGTAATACTGGCCTGTTATTTTACTCAATGAATTCTTCCCTCAAGTCTCTTGAAGAATATCAATTATAATTTTAAAGGACCTTTCTTGTTTTCTTTATGTTTTCTATGTTAGTGGGAGCCATTCTTTTAGAGTACTTAGCTTTGAACTTTTAGTTATTTTAACATTTCAATTTTTGATATTTTGCTTGTATAATATTTATAAATAAGAGTCTTTAGATATATGAGGATTAGCAGCTAGTATTACCTCTGTGAGACATTTTATAAATCTCTATTTCACTTCCCTAGCAGGTATGACTTCTCCTACTTGCTTATACTCAGAGCCCTCTAGGGGGTTACAAAAGGGCCTTTCATCCACAATAAAGTTAGTGAGAAAGAATGGCTTGCAGTCCAGCTGTTCACGGGGGCCCATGGACTAAAAGCAAACTGGCAGATGAGGGCTTTCTCTCGAGCTACATGGTGCAAGATCACCTCTTCACTAGTCTCAGTGGGCAGGGCACACGAAGACAGAGGCTGGGGTGGTTACTTTAGTCAGCTACTCCTTGTCCAGGGCTCTAGACTGCTTCACATGCTCATGAGGGTCTGCTCTTTGGCATAGCCATATCTCAATCCTTTGCTAATACGATCATAAGGAGGCCTGTGTTTACTTGGAGTTGTAATTGACAGGGGGATGTACTGATGGAGACCTTGGGAAATCAAGCACATTAGGGGATTGTACTGCTCTGCAAAGCTACCTTACTCTACCCCAAACCCACTGTTTATGTTGTGGCACATTAGGGAATTTTACTGCTCTGCAAAGCTACCTTACTCTGCCCCAACCCCACTGTTTATGGTGTGGTGTCTTGAACACAGCCGAGTCATTGCCCTTCTCTCTCCAGGCAGAATGCCCACCCTAGGGGCTGCTAGAGCAAACACACTTTGCTTAGCAAGCAACTCCTATCAAGGGAAGCCTGGATATGTCTCTGAACACGAAGCAGTACTGTTCTAGTTCCCATATCATTTCAACATTTCCATCCCAATTATTCTCAATTGCATAATATTTCAACTTTTACATTGTTTCTCTCATCCCTAGCTAATTCAATCATGGCTAACACTGGGTGCCAGAAAATGATGCGCAAAAATTCTACATAGAACACTATGAAACGTTACTGAGCAATCTTAATAAAGGAAGGATATATCTTGTTCATTATGGAAAGGCTCAATATTGAAAAGATGTCAGTTCTCTTAAAATTTATTGGTAAAGTCAATACAATCCCACTCCAAATCCCACCAGATTATGTGCATGTGTGTAGATATGTTGACATGCTGAGGGAATAGCATCAGCCAAGGTGCAGACTCATGAAGAAACATGGAGTATGCAAAGAAGTATAAGCAGTTTGGGTTTTCAGAGATGAGTTCAGAGATGAGTTTAAAGGGATTAGGTGAGGGCAGGGCTGTAGAGGGCACTTGGACTGTTGTCGTTGTTGTTTTCTGAATGTGATGGAAAGAATTTAAGAAGGAATAATCAGGTTAGATTTTTATTTTATATAGAGCACTCTGGCCTCCCTTGCACATGCTGTGATCTCTATTATAGGTAACTACATTTTCCAGGCTTCCCTGTACTATAACTTCCAGGTGGGTTTAGACAATGGAAGAGACAGGCAGCTGACTGGAAGAGAGAAGAAACCAGAGTATTCATGTTTGCTCCTCCCTTCTGCATATTCCCGACTCAACCCCATTCCCTTTCTGTCATACCACTTGTGGCTGCTGCAGGTCCTCAAGGCTCCAGCTCTTTCCAGACTGCCCTGCCATGGATCTATCTCTTGCCACCAACCTCTGGCTTGTGGCTTCTAACAATACTACTTGTTCCCACTGTTCTTCCAGTCCTAGGAGTGGTAAGTGCCTATTCTGCTTTGTCTGATCCCTTGTTTGCTTTTTCAGCTTTCTCATTTCCTGTGTAAACTTATGTATGCTTTGAAACCTAGAGTTGCTCCTTTCTTCCCTTCATTGATATAGAAGGTTTAGTTGGAGATACAAGAATTAGGAAGCCACTTTGATAGTTCAAGGGAGAAATTCTGAGGATTTGATTTGAAGTCGTGGCAACAGGGATACAGCAAACATATGTAGTTAATTATCATTTGGAAATAAAATCGATAAGATGTGGTCACTGACTGGATATGGTAGTGAGAGAGGAGGATGAGAAGAGGAGGAATTTAGGTTTCCTCCTGGTTCTAAGTGACTGGGTGGATTGTGTTTTCATCAGCTGAGATCAAAATACAAAAGGCACAATGGGAGGAATCGCAGTAAGGGAGAAGCCAGTGAGTTCACATTTGAACATGTTGAGGGCCTATGGGTAGAAGGGCACCCAACTGGATTTAAATCTGAAATTCAGGAAAAGATTAGTGCTGAAGATAAAGATTTTAGAGTCTCCAACATATGCATTATAGTGAAAGCTATAATGATGCCAGGAAAGCAGAGTAGTAAAGAAGAAGCATACTTAGTTTGTGTTTGTTTCTTTTTTTTTTTTTTGAGATGGAGTCTCACTTTGTCACCCAGGCTGGAGTGCAGTGGCATGATCCTGGCTCATTGCAACCTCCACCTCCTGGGTTCAAGCGATTCTCAGCCTCCCTAGTAGCTGGGACTACAGGTGCACACCACCATGCCTGGCTCATTTTTGTATTTTTAGTAGAGATGGGGTTTCATCATGTTGGCCAGGCTGGTCTCAAACTCCTGACCTCAGGTGATCCCCCTGCCTCGGCCCCCCAAAGTGCTGGGATTACAGGCATGAACCACCATGACTGGCCAGCATACTTAGTTTTTAATATTAAAAGTCAATCAGTCAAAACAAATACTTTCTTGACCATTGCACCTACATTTAGATCACGCACACCTACATTTAGATCATGCTCACCTCCATGGCCAGGCTCCTTAGTCTAAGGAGCAGCTGACTTTGCCTCCTTCTACTTTTGCATTCACTACACATTCAATCTTTTGCAATACAACATAATTAGGCACTTGCCCACTTTATCATCTTCAATCCTCAAAATGGCTGAGGCTGTGTCACAGTAGGTCACTCCTAATGGCTGTGTCCTAATAACAACCTTTGTACTTGGTCTCTTCTATGGCACTTGACACTATTAATCACGTTCTTCTTGAATTGTTCTTTCCCCAATTATTTGATAATATCAGATTCACCTTATTTTCCTCCTTTCCTCCCTCTTTTGTCCTGCTTGTGTGTTTAATCCTTGTAATTCACAGCCCTCTTCGCTACATCCTTTTCTGGGACATTATCATCCCCTTTTATGGGACTATCTGCTGATCTCTCTCAAGTATAAATCCCTATTTCAGAAACCTCTCCTAAGCTTCAGAAACATTCTCTCCCTGATGGCTTGCGAAGTCCCTAAGCAACTCAAATTCAGTGTAGTAATCTTTCACTGCTAACCTTCCTATATCTTATAAATGGATTAGTTTTACAGTATAGTCATCTCAACCCAAAATGGAAAATCATTACATTCCTTATCCCTTTATCTCCACATTGAATTGCTCTCTAAGCCTTAGGATCATATATGATCCCTCAACATTTTGTCCCTTACTGCTGGTTCAGGTGTTCAGCATTTGCCCCTGTACTATTGATCATGTCACATGCATGCTTTAGCCTTCCAGTTCTTGTCTATTGCCTGGGATAAGATCTGAAGAACTTTGTATGGCCCAGGAGACTGACATTTACTTATCTCATTAAGTTTCCTACTGTTCCATTTCTCCCATTCCCAGCCCTACCTTCCAGACATGTTAGACTATCCTGACATTTTCTCCAAATTGCCATGCTCTTCTTTCCACATATACATGTGCTTGGAGAACTATTCACACTTACATGCCTTGAAAGCTAATATTTAGCTTTAAGACCCAGTTCCCTGGTGCTCATTGACACCACCCCTCCTGCACAGACTTGCATATGTCTTCTGCACTGCACAGTGCCCCAGTGCTTCCATATATCTGGTTATGTGTCCATTTCTACAATATAACAGGCAGCACATTTTATTGCAAGTCTTTGATTTTCCTGCCTCCTCTTATAGTTTGTTAACTCCTTCATGGTAGGGACTATATTTGACTTACATTTGCTTTCTTAATCTTCTGCAAAATGCTTGGCACCCAGAAGGTGTTGAGTAAATATTTGATGAATCAGGGCAAGTGAACAAGGTCACAACCTCCATGTAGGAACAGACCATTGCATGACCTTTCCTCCTGTACCCATGCACGTGACGGCGCTCCTTTAGTGTGGAGTTGAGTGGTTGATTAACTCATGAAACATTTATACAGCACCTGGTAGGTTACAAGCATTTTGAGCAGATATACAAAAAAGCACATTTGTTTACAAGCTGTGTCTTTAAGAAAATAACTCTTCCAGTACAGAAAGCAGCCATATTCCATTTTGTTGATTCATTCCTACTGATGAATGTAAAGTAGAAGGAAGAGTGGTTATAGGTGATGGCAGACACACCATAGTGAGACGCTTGCTGTAACTCAGTGGCCTTTCATGTCCTGGGCCCTCTCCTCATGATGGGCCTGTCCTTATCTCGTTTCAGCCTGGGAAGGCTGGTGTGCCTTTACTGGGCCTGACTAGGGCAGCCACAAGCAAATGCTGCTGCAGACCAGAACATGGCCAGGACATAGGCAGGCACACAAGTCAGAGGAGTGTGATGTGTTGGGACAGACCAGGTAAGGATGATGCAGGGAAGGCATGTTGGGAATCATGGAGACGTCTAATCTTTGTCTCTCCCTAAGGCTCTAGCTCACACAGGGCTTCCTCTCCTCATCCCAAAGGAAGACAAGCTCCTTTTTATCTCTTCCCTTTCCAAAACCCACTCTCAAAAGAGAATCTGAACTGTATCCACTGTAAATGATAAAATATATAATAGCTTAAAGATTATTAATTTTTTGTCCAGTGGGTCTTCCTGTCTAAACAGCATAGAGAGATTTAGACTAATGTTCTAAATAGCCAGTTAAATACCTGGGATTATGTTCTAGGAAAGAGATAAAAAACTAAGGAGCCTAACTGAAGCTCCTGAAATTTTATCAGGAAGGTGGTTATCTTCTTTCTCCACCAAGTTGGACAACAGTCAGGGAGGACAGAAGATCAGTGGCAGAGGACCATGTAGAGCTTAGATTAATATAACGTCTGAGGTCAGCCCTTAATTAAGGAGAATGAAGTCGTGCAGGAAGTGCTCAGGAGAAGAAATTACTTTGAGTGCTGTGTGACAGGACCTTGTATGAGGTAAATACTTGGGTGCAAAAAAGGACAAGGACAAGGAACGTGTCCTGGTCTGTGCCTTCTGCATGAGAACACCCTTGCACGTCCCCTAATAGGAGGATCAGAGAGAAAGGGAAGGGAAGAGGGGAGAGGCAAAAAAAAAAAAAAAAAAGAAAGAAAAAAGAGCGAGAAAGAAAGAAACACAGAGAGAGAGAAAGGAAGGAAGGCAGGAAGGAAGAAAGAAAGAGAGAGAGAAAGAGAGGGAGGGAGGAGGAAGGAAAAAGAGAGAGAGAAAGAAAGAGAGAAAAAGAGAAAGAGAAAGAAAAGGCTGGAGGCACTCACAGAAATCCTTCTGGCCCCTAGCGAAGGCTAAGGAGGGACTGGGCGGGCGCTGGGAGGAGCCTCGGAAGCATCCTCTGAGCAGCCGCCTCTGAGCACGACGGGAAAATCCTTCCTCCCTCGGACATGGCGCTTACCTGCCCGGCGGCAGCAGCCGGCTCCGGCGCCGCGGTTCGCGGGTCCGGGCGGAAGAGCAGCTCCAGCTTCAGCCGTGGGGTGGAAGGAGGCGGCGGGGGCGACGGCGGCGGCGACGGCGGGGGCGCGGCCCGCGGGCCCGGGTGTTAGATCTGAGGGAGCCCGGGGATCCGGCCGGGGCGCGCAGGGTGCAACGGGGCGCTCACCAGCCCCGGGGCGCAGCCGGCATGGTGTCCCAGGTGCTGCAGCTGCTCCGGCAGGGCGTGTGGGCCGCGCTCACCGGGGGCTGGTACCACGACCCGGAGCAGAGCAAGTTCACCAACAGCTGCCACCTCTACCTGTGGCTGTTCCTCCTGCTGCTGCCCCTGGCCCTGCACCTGGTGAGTGGGGAGGGTCCGGTCCCGGGGAGCTGTGGGGATGGAGGGAAGAAGGGGAAAGGAACCACAGACGTGCCATCAGCCTCAAGGGGTTTCAGGTTCGTAGAGAGTCTTAAGAGACGGAAGGGGAAGAGCTTCAGAAATTTGGGACAGACAACATGCAGGGAAAGGGGGCTGTGAGGATTCACTGGAAAAGAAAAGAAGTAGACAGGACTGCGGGGGCTCGGGGACTCATTAAGAATTGATGCCGGATGTTAGGATGAGTCACTCTCCTTGTGGCAGGGAGCGTGCCGCCTGTTTTGTAGGTGGGTAACTCTAGGCCTTAGAGCTGGGTAGCTTGAGATAATGTTTGGTGTGAAATACTGTAGATTGTAGCCAAGAGGCAAAACGAAATGTAAAAAGCAGACTCATTTCAGTTATTGGCCCCGTTTTCCCCCTCTCACCTTCTTTCTTGTTTTGCTTTGAGAAGGCAGTTCAGTTATCAATTACTCACATTGTAATTTCTACACCACTATGTATAGAAATCTGTAGGAAGATATAATAATGGATAAATCTAATGTACTTTATGCTAAACAAAGTATTACAACATTTAGATGGGGCTTGACATTTTAGTGGGGTTATGGTAAGTGAGTGCTTGCTGAAAAACTACATAGATGGCCTTAGGTAAATTATACGTAATTAAAACAATGGTTTACCTTCTTTGAAAAGCTGTACAGGTAAGGTGTTCCATGTCTTATTAAACTTTACGTGCCAAGAATCTAATTTTGGTATGTCGGTTGGAGGACTTTATTCCCAACACATTATTTGATCATGTTTTTTTTACAGCAAAAATCGTCAATGAGTTTGCATGACTGATGGATTCCGGGTTTGACATTTGTGATTGGGTTCCTCTTTACTCTTTTTCTGGCAGTGTATCCAAAGGGTCAGAACTCTGGGTGTGAAGTCATGATGCCTGGGTTAAATTTTGAGTCTATTGGTTACCAGTTCTGTGACCTTGGGGAGGTTAATTACCATATCTCATTTTTCATTTTCTTATCTGTAAAATGAGAAAAAGTAATAGTACCAGATTTACAGATTGTTTTAGGGATTAAATGAGATAGTACATATAAAGCCACAGGTCTGGCTTGACCTAGGTTGGACTCAGGCCTGGGTTTACAATTCTGTTCTGGTACTTATTAGCTGTTTGGTCTGATACTGAACTTTTCTAAAACTTAGCATTCATATCATTAAAATGGATGTGATCATCATAATCACCACTTCACAGAAAAATTAACCAAAATTGTATATAAAAAGCATTAAATACAGAAACTGCTTGGAAACCCTGCAATAAATGCAAGTTTATTTCTTCTTTCTGCTTTTGTGCACCATTTTTCTTAATCCATTTTTCCTTAGCCTATGGGCCCCAGTGTTTTCCCTTTTCGTAGAGGGACAGCATAGCAAAGTCATGAGGAACACAGCCCTCACCAGGGTGAAATCCTGGTTCTGCTGTTTACTAGACCTAGTATGAGCTTGAGCAAGCTTCGCCTTCCTTGTTTGTAAAGCAAGGATAATTATAGTACCTCCCTTATAGGGTGAATATGAGAACTGAGTGAATTAATAGATGAAAGTACTTCTTAGTACCTGTCACACAGAGAGTGCTCAGTAAGAGATAGCCCTTTTTTTTCCTTCTCCATCTTCTAAAATCTCTCCATCCTTATGTTTTCTGATTTAGCTACAATTAATTTCTCTTCTCCCTTGCCCTCATACCATTCTGTATTGGTAGGGAGGCCAAATTGGGTGGATCCCTTGAGATTAGGAGCACAAGACCAGCTTGGCTAATTAGTTTTACAGCATTCTGTAGTTAGACTATTAGATTAATAGTACTTTTCGAATTCTGTCTGGTACTTAGTTGTTGGAACATGTATTTCACTTCTACGTCTAGATCATAAGCTTTTTTGAGGGCATGGATTTTTATGTTTATTCATCTTGGTTTTTCCTTGTACATAGCAGAGTGCTCTGCATTTGGTAACACTGATCTCATATATAATTAACTTGTGTGTCTCTTTCTTTTCCAACTAGCATTAAATAGTCTACCTCACTATACTTTTTGAATATTTCCTAATAATAAAAGCAATATATATTCCACCTATAATCCCACTCCTCAGAAACAACCACGTTCGCATTTAATGTTGTGTTCCTGCAAATGTTTTTTTCTATGCATACGGGCTCGTTTTTATAAAACTCTACTTAAGATTTGATGTCTATGTATGGTCAGAACCCTTAATTTCTACGTAACTATGCTTTATTGAGTAGCTTGATTTAGATCTTGTGTTTGTGAGTAGGAAATTGTCCTTCATTAATTTGCTTTTCGATGATATTTAAATGTAATTTTTAGCTAAATCTCAAAATTTTAGAAAGTAAAACCTGAGACCTTAAATAATTTTACTTTTATATCAGACTTTAAAAATAAAACAGATGTGCCCAAATTTTTATATCTCTATGCCAGCATGCCTTTAACTATTATAGAATAATTGTATGTGGGTACAGTTACTGTTATGCTACTTTTTAATATATAGCCTGCCTTATTAAAAACATGACAGGTTATTTTTTTCTTGCTTTGGTCTTCTAGTTTCTGAGAGTGCCCTTGAAATAAAAGGCACTCTTCCCCAAATGGAGGCTTTGTTCTTCAGATCTTGGTGCTTAAATATATTCCTCTGCACTTCAGTGTTGCCTGTGATTGTTAATGTCTTTTTCAATTTGTTCATTTACAGTCATTTGTTCCAAGAAGATACCTGACTGCTTACTGACAGCAGGGGCTTAGTCAAAGTTCTGTGAACTTTTCTGTTTTTTTTTTTTTCTACAATTTTAGTTTAAACATGTTTAAGAAAGTTTTGGTTGGGTGCTGTGGCTCATGCCTGTAATCCCAGCACTTTGGGAGGCCAAATTGGGTGGATCCCTTGAGACTAGGAGCACAAGACCAGCTTGGCTAACATAGTGAAACCCTGTCTTTACTAAAAATACAAAAAATTAGCTGAGTGTGGTGGTGCATGCCTGCAATCCCAGTGACTCAGGAGGCTGAGGCAGGAGAATCGCTTGAATCCTGGAGGCAGAGGTTGCAGTGAGCCAAGATCACGCCCCTGCACTCCAGCCTGGGTGACAGAGCAAGACTCCATCTCAAAAAAAAAAAAAAAAAAAGAAAGAAAGAAAGTTTCACTATTGAAAGGATCCACTTTTTAATATAACAGATACTTTGAGTATTTTAAATATTTTTATTATTAATTATTGAGGCAAATTTATTTCTAATCCCTAGAATGTACTTAGATCTGGGTGATAATGTGGAAAATAGTGATTAATTAGCATTTATAAACTATGTATATATTTGTGAGAAATGTTTGGAAATGTACAACTGAAAACAGTAAGCCAATTTGGATAACTTGGAAAGAGTGTTCAGAGCAGAGTTTTCTTTACAGCAGGGGCATAAGGGCATGATTCTGGCTTTGTGTAAGTTCTGAGAGCACTAGCCTCATGTCAAATACACAGTTCCCATTCAATCTCCTTTTCTTTTGGACAAACTGAAAGATGATTAGTCTTGAGAGATATGTAAATTGTCACTTATTACATGTGTTTTGTCTTTATTCTTTTGAGATGATAATTAATGGAGATTCAGAGCAGAATTTTCTTGACAGCAGGGGCATATGGGCATGATTCTGGCCTGTGTAAGTTCTGAGAGCACTAGCCTCATGTCAAAAGACACAGTTCCCATTCTTCCTCTTTTTTTTTTTTTTTTTTTGAGACAGAGTTTTGCTGTTGTTGCCCAGGCTGGAGTGCAATGGCGCAATCTCGGCTCACTGCAACCTCCACCTCCCGGGTGCAAGCGATTCTCCTGCCTCAGCCTCCCGAGTAGCTGGGATTACAGGCATGCGCCACCACCCTGGCTAATTTTGTATTTTTCGCAGAGATGGGGTTTCTCCATGTTGGTCAAGCTGGTCTTGAACTCCCGACATCAGGTGATCCACCCACCTCAGCCTCCCAAAGTGCTGGGATTACAGGCGTGAGCCACCATGCCCGGCTCGTTCTTCCTCTTATCAGTCGTGTGGCCTTGTGCAAGTCACCTTACTTCTCCAGACTTCAGTTTAATCATCTGTAAAATGGGGACAACACTTTCATTTTATAGGTTTAGCAACTGAGGTCTAGGGAGAGTCAGCTATTTGCCCACAGTCATCTAGATAGTCAGTGATAAAATTCAGCATTTAGCTGAGGTCCTGTACCATCCAAGTCTTTGGCCCTTCCAGGACATTATGCTGCCTGACATAGTACATATAAGAGCACTTTGAAGGCTGTGAAACAATGGAGCCACTTACAGTGGCATTATGATTATACCAGTGGCATTGTGGTCAACTCCACTGGAGAGGAAGAGTGGAGTGGTGGGAAGAATGGGTTGGAACTTTCACATCCTTCAAGAGCCCATGCAGGGCAACGTTAGACTTGATTTTCCAAGCCTGACATATATGTTTGGATGGGCAGCTACTTTCCGTGCTTGTGGACAGAAAGCCTGTCTTTTTTTCTATGGCTGGAGCTTTCTGTTTCCTTCCTTTAACTTTAGCCAGACTTGTTCTGTTTCCAGTTCTGCTTTTTAAAATTTAATCTTAGAGACCTTCTTTGATAAGAGCTACATCATTTCTAATTGCTATAATTATAATTAATAGGATTATCTGTCAAGCACTAGCATAGCACTAGGCAAACAGTAAGCACCCAACACATTGTAATTGTTATTACAGCTAATTGGTGACATTTCTATGAGAGTCTGCAGCCATTTCCCATTCTGGTATGTCATTATTTTTTCTTAGATCTTGATTCCTCTTTTTTCAATCAATGTTTTCCCAAGATTTTACTGTAAAAAATTTAAAACATACAACAGAGCTGAAATAATTTTACTGTGTGCAGCCATATACATAGCACTTTGATTTTACCCCATGAACATTTTACTACTATACTTGCTTTATCACCTGTCTATCCATTTGTCCATCCTTCTAACGATCCCTTATTCTACTTTATTTTCTTGATGCATTTCAAAGTAAACTGCACACATCAGTCTATTTCTTCCTAAATACTTCACCTTGCATAATAAATTACAGTTTGATAGAAATTTAAATATACTACATTTTAAAGAAATTTGCCATGGAGCTCTGGTTGTGGGCCCCATGCTCTAGGCATCTTGGATTATTCTACTCCTTCACACCCCTAACCCCCTAACAAGGCTTCCTGAGGCCTAAGGAATGAAGGTCCAATTGGATGTTGAGATTTGAGAGTAGAATTTAAGGTTTTGCATTTCTTTGACCACCCTTCCTTCCTCCTTTACTTCTTTCCCCCTGCCCCCAGGCTTCACCTAGACTTCCTCTCCTACTTTTAACATATAAGATGACTTTGTGTAAATTATGGAAAGGTAGCCTCTCCAAAGAGGCAGCCTTTCCTGGCCCATTTAATCCTGTCAGCAGGAGACCTTTGTGCGGGATGCAACCTGCACAGCCTCGCATAGCAGGCTTGGCCCACTCCACTTGATTGTTGTTATTCTCTTGAACTGCTTGGCATGTTGCCGTTCCCAAAAGGTTACCTCTGTTCTAGTCAGTCCTAGCATTTATATCCAATTTCCTCAAAAGAAAGACTTTCTCAGTTAATGAATCACATAGTCCATGCTTTCTTTCCTTTGACTCCCAGAACCTTGATATTTGGTGCTTCCACTTCTGGGGGCCTTATTTATTCTTGCATCGAGATGCCTGATCCTTTGCACTATCTCCATAATTTACCTGAATGTCTGGCTTCCTGCCTCCTGCCCTCACTTGCCTGAAGCAGAGTTGTATTTAAGGCGAAGAGCCTGCAGCATGGAGTTGCTTAAAAGGCATCCTTCTGCTCTTCCTAAGCCGGCGCTCGGCAAGTTCTCCCAGGAGAAGGCCATGTTCAGTTCGAGCGCCAAGATCGTGATGGCGAGAAGCCGGACGAGTTCGAGTCCCGCATCTCCCAGGGTCTTCTGGAGCTGCAGATGAACTCGGACCTCAAGGCTCAGCTCAGGGAGCTGAATATTATGGCAGCCAAGGAAATTGAGGTTGGTGGTGGTCAGAAAGCTATCATAATCTTTGTTCTCGTTCCTCAACTGAAATCTTTCCAGAAAATCCAAGTCCAGCTAGTACGCGAATTGGAGAAAAAGTTCAGTGGGACGCATGTTGTCTTTATCACTCAGAGGAGAATTCTGCCTAAGCCAACTCGAAAAAGCTGTACAAAAAATAAGCAAAAGCGTCCCAGGAGCCGTACTGTGACAGCTGTGCACGAGGCCATCCTTGAGGACTTGGTCTTCCCAAGCAAAATTGTGGGCAAGAGAATCCGCGTGAAACTAAATGGCAGCTGGCTCATGAAGGTTCATTTGGACAAAGCACAGCAGAACAATGTGGAACACAAGGTTGAAACTTTTTCTGGTGTCTAGAAGAAGCTCATGGGCAAGGATGTTAAGTTTGAATTCCCAGAGTTTCAATTGTAAACAAAAATGACTAAATAAAAAATATATATTCACAGTTAAAAAAAAAAAAAAAAGACATCTTTCCTGGGTCCTGGGCCTCCAAAAGAACTACAGACTCAGTCCCTCCAGATTTGGGCTGAATGCCATCCCATGCAATTGTCTCTCAATTTTTGCTTCTCCAGATGGCTCTGTGGACGGCGTGTGCAGAGGGCTTGCCTGTGTGGAGGGCTCTGCTTTCCTGGAGTACCTTCATTTGTTGCTGGGGCAGCAATCTTTTCGAATTGATAATTCTTTTCTTGAGTCAGTTGCTCTCTTTCTGCACAACTCCTCCCATTTATCCTCATCGTCTGCCATTAGACACATGCATGTCTGCGGGCAGGATTTATGTCCTCAGGTTGTGTTTCTGTGTTTGTTTTTTCTTTCCATTCTGGTATTACAAGTTCATAACAAATTTTCTAGTAGTTAAACTTATGTCTCCTGCCCCACTCCCAGCTTTCTCAGGGCTTCTTGAGATTTCCCCCCATTAGTGACTGGTTGTATTTTGAATGGTTCACTCCTCAGATACATGGTATTTTTCCCAAGGGTAATGTCTAATACTTTAATACCCTATTATTTTTGTTTTAATTGAACAATCTAATTCACTTGGTGTTACTTCTTTTGTATAGAAGCTAATACTTACTAGGTGATTGTTATTTTCTGGCTTTAATCATTTGGTCTCCTAAATGGCAAATTTTAAACATTAAGTATCTTATTGCTATATCGTCTTCTCTAAATCTCCTTCCTATGCCCTCTGCAAGAAGAAAATGGACTCACTTTTAATGGTATTCAGATTTTTCCACATTTTTTGTCTGGTGCATTTTCTTCCTTTAGCATTTACAATTGCATTATGTTACTATTATTGGAATAGGTAAGAATCACAGCCAACGCTTCTGAGCGCATATGAGGCAGACACTTTTGTAAGAGCTTTGCAAGAAAGAAATCATCTCACCTTCATAGTGCCCCAGTGAGGCACCATCATTATTCCCATTTTACAGTCAATGAAACTAACAAAGAGAGGTAGGTTAACATGCTTACGAATACATGGCTAGTCATGGCCTGACTAGGATTAAAGCCCAAGCATTGGAGTTCTTACCCGCTCAGCCATATCACTTCTAACAGGTCATTTTACAATGTGGGCATATTAGTCCATTTTCATACTGCTGTGAAGAAATACCCAAGACTGGGTAGTTTATAAAGGAAAGAGGTTTAATGGTCTCACAGTTTCACATGGTTAGGGAGGCCTCATAGTCATGGCACAAGGCAAATGTGCAAAGTCACGTCTTACATGGTGGTAGACAAGAGAGCTTGTGCAGGAGAGCTCCCCTTTATAAAACCATCAGATCTCCTGAGACTTATACACTATCATAAGAACAGAATAGGAAAGACCTGCCTCATGGCTCAATTACCTCCCATTGGGTCCCTCCCATGACCGGTGGGAATTATGGGAGCTACAGTTTAAGATGAGATTTGGGTGGGGACACAGACAAACCATACCAATGGGTATATATTCCTTGCACATTGGCATGAAGACATACAAACACTAAAAATGTACAAAAGGACATATAATAAAAATATAATTTCCCTCTTACACTTATTTCTAGTTTCCCACTTGAGATGGAACCACTATACACAGCCTCTTGTGTTTTCTTGCAGTGGTGTTTTATACACATGTGAGTGGAAGTTTGAATGTAAGGGGTCCTGAGTGTAATCATAAGGCAACTTTATTTGTCTTCCACTGTTCCTTTCAATTTGCCTTGGACAGGAGTTTTCTTCCCATATCCCAGATAAAAATATGGGTAAGCCCCATGACTTCAGATCACAGCTTATACAAATTTTATGATGGCTTTTAGCAACAAAATACAGACTTGATTTGGATCACAGAATGTGCAGTTCCATGGCATACTCAAAGCTACCATCATCCAGTCATTTCCAGGTAGGAAGGGACATGAGGATGGCACAGTCTTTCTTGCTGTCCTCCTCCCTCATGCGTTGACTGATGTTTCTGATGTCCTTGGCTTTGGAGAGCAGGGAGATTCTTTGTTGACTGTCATGGTGGTAAGCTGGCCTTGGGCTTTCAGAGCATGGCACGTGTTCCTAGTTGATTCTCTGGAAAGCTGCCTTTCCACACCCTCAGAGACCCCGTTCTTCTTGCCAGCCTTGTCTCTATGGCACTTGTCTTGATGAGGGCTGCTGTGTCTTTGCCCTGTCTGGTTGCTTACTCTGTCCACCTCCAGCTTTCTTCTGCTCCAGTTTCCTCTGCTCCATAGCCCATTCAGACATGATCTAAAGCAGATCTGTACAGATTCTCGCATACATAGTCCATGTCAATGTCCACATATTCTTTTCCCCACCACACTCTAGGAGGGCAGGCCAAGCTCATACCTCCATCAGAGCAGCTAGCCAGCCAGTCTCTGATCTTTCACCTTTTCTAGGAGAGAATCAGACAGTAGTCCACTGTGCCTTCTACCCCCACCTAAATGGTAGGGGACTCATATTAGGTGCCTTCTACCCCCACCCAAATGGTAGGGGACTCATAAGTTTCTAAGTGGTCCCACTGAAGCCCTTCTCTCCTGATTGAGGAAAAGGATGGGACACAGGACTAGCTGCACACCAGCAGGCCTTTCCAAAAATCTTCATATACCCTTTTTTTCTAAATTCTATTACATCATTTTGAGTAAGGAATTTAGGATCATGTAACTCATCCTCATAATCTGTCTAGAAATGTCTGTTGTTTGTCCCAGAAATTTGCATTGGAATCTCTTATCTATCCTACCTTGGTTCCTTGGTCAACACTTCCATTAAAAATGTTATACAAATGTGTAATCATTTATGCCTACATAGCCCTGTTGTCCCTCTTGACAGAACATCTTGGAGATCATGACACAAAGAGCCTCCTCATTATTTATGTCTGCATAGTATTCCACTATTTCTATAAAGGGCAACTTATTTGACTAGTCACTATTAAAGAATATTTAGGTTTTCAGATGATTTTTAACCTAATGCCATAAGTTGTATATGGATCAGTCAAGATGTGCTAGCTTATGCTAAAGTAATAACCAACCTAAACATGTGTTTGGCTTTACCAAGTATTTTTTGTTTGTTTGTTTTTTTGAGATGGAGTCTCTCTCTGTTGCCCAGGCTGGAGTGCAGTGGCATGATCTGGGGTCACTGCAACCTCTGCCTCCCAGGTTCAAGCAATTCTCCTACCTCAGCCCCCAGAGTAGCTGGGATTACAGGCATGCACCACCACGCCCGGCTAATTTTTTGTATTTTTTAGTAGAGACAGGGTTTTACCATATTGTCCAGGCTGGTCTCAAACTCCTGACCTTGTGATCTGCCACCTCGGCCTCCCAAAGTGCTGGGATAACAGTGCTGAGCCACTGAGCCTGGTCATCAAGTTTATTTTTAATTTTTAATTTTATTATTATTTATTTTTAGAGATAGGGCTCGTTGTCACTCAGGCTGGAGAACAGTGGCGTAATTGTAACTCACTGCAACCTCAAACACTTGGGCTCATATGATCCTCCCACCTCAGCCTCCTGAGTAGCTGGGACTTCAGGCGTGCACCACCACATCTGGCTAATTTCTTATTTTTTGTAGAGATGGGGTCTTGCTCTGCTACACAGGCTGGTGTCAAACTCCTGGCCTCAAGCAATCCTCCCACTTTGGCCTCCCGAAGTGTTGGGATTACAGGTGTGAACCACTGCACCTGGCCCTATTTTTTATTTATACTACATGTCCAACATGGTCCACTGGGATGTCAGGGGTATGGTTAGCAGGGGGTCCTGCTCATTATAGGTAGTTAGGAACATGGGCTGTTTGAGTCTTCATTTTGGGTTGACTGGGAGCATTACTTGCTATCATCCCCCCCGTGACCCTGGATGATCATACCAGTCACTATGGTTGAGGGACACTGTGTGGGTGTCATGCTCTGGCTCTGGAGGCTCCTGCCTGGAAATGGCAAATACCTCTTGCCTTCAGACTGCTTTGTCAGGGAATGTTGCATGACCACACCTCACTTCAAAGGGGAAGGAGAGTGCAATTCTACCCTGTGCCTGGACGTGTTTGTCGGAGAGCACTTACGTCTATGACAACAGACTGAGTGCCAGATGTTCTGCTGGATATTATGGAGACAGCAGGAGAACAAGGTGGACTGATGTCTTCTCCCATGCAGTTAACAGATAAACAGGCATGAATAACACAGTGAAAACTGTTACTGTAGGGGAAGTACAGGTGCTGTACAGTAAAGATGGGAGATGGAATCTTGGCATGAGTACTTAAGGAAGGCTTCCCAGAGGAGGAAGTAACTTCTAATCTGAAGTCTGATGAATGAGTAGGAGTTAGCCAGGCAAAGATGAGTAGAGGAGGAACAGCATTTCAAGCAAGGGGAACAGCATGTATTAAAGCTCTAAGGTGTGTGAGAGTCTGGCTAGTTTTGCTGTAGCCTTTAAGAATATATGGGAGACATCCAGACACATGACCCCTAAAAACTTCAACAGGTGTCTCTTAAGGAAAAGAACATTTTCCCACGTAATTACCACACCCAGAAAAGTTACTGATATGATGGTATGGTCTAATATATCGTTCCTATCCAAATTTCCAGTTATGCCAGCCAGTAATGTCTTAGAGAGCTGGAGTTTTTGGTTTTGCTTTTCTATATCCAAGATTCAAACAAGGATCAAATGTGGCTTTTAGTTGCCACCTCTCTTGATTGTTCTTATTCTAAAATTCTCTAAGCCTCTGTGTCAGTGTTGTGTCCTTGTCATGCATCACATCAGAGAGACAGAATTCTCCCACCTCTCCCCAACCCGCATCATTGGTTAAGGTAGTGTCAGCCAGATGTCCCTATTGTAAAATTACCAATTTTCCCCTTTGTGTTTAGTGAGTAATCTGTGGAGTGAAACCTGGAGACTGTATATATTGTATTTCCAAAAGTCTTTCACCCAATAGTTATAGCATAAATTGATGATTCTAGACTAAAATAATTATTACAATGGTGGTTGCAAAAATGGTAACTTTCTAATTTTCTTCCTACCTTTATTAATTGGTACTCTTCTGTAAAGAAGAGTTTTTTTCCCCCATCCTCATAGTTTCGGTGCACTTTTTAGTGTGGTCTCATAGATTCATTTTTTAATTCACTGGGAGTATAATCTATTCCTATCATCATTCTTTTTGATGTTCAAATGATCAAAAATTTGGCAAGTGAGACCTTCTTCATGCACATCCTGAGTTTTCTTGGATATATCCTCATCAGTTTGTGAGCATGTTATTGCTTTCTGCCCAACAAGATATTCCTGGCTTAGCTTGTACTTTCCCTGCCCCAGCCGTGGAAGAATCAGCCATTTCACCAAGGAACCATGATCCTTTTGGTGGGGAATTACATTTGGAAACCAAAATCTAGGGCTGCAGTAGTTACATTTGTTGCTACTAGTTGTCTTTGCCTCTAGCCCCTTTCAGTAGATACAGCTAAAAGACTGATCAATCTATAGACTGAATGATTGAATAATCAATTAAAGTTTATTCTGATACCTTCAATCCAATCCATATCAAAGGACTCTTCCTCTCCTTCCATTATTTCATATTTATGTCTCCCTTCTCCCACAGTGAGAACTCTAGCTCACAACAATATCATTTGCTCAGTCCTAAAATATACACACGAATTACTACTCCCATAACACCACCATAGACAAATCTTTAAGGAAAAGTTCAAGACTGTTTAGAAGTTACTATTATTATTATTAGAATACACATCACCAGTAATGTACTGCCAGAGTAACATGCTCAAAAGTTACTTTGATGAATTATTTTCGAATTATTTTTTGGTTCATCTTTGTGGTTATGCTATCGTTTGATATATAGTTAGATTCACTTGCAGCTGTATAATTTTAGCTTTTCCTCCATCCTTGCTGATTTAATAATTTATACCAACAGGAGGTATAAGACATTAACAGAGTTCACAAAACATATAAAGAGATATGCTGAATTACTTTATCAAAAAGTTTCTCTGACTGCTGGATGGAAAGTAGATCAAAGAAAGGACAAAAATAGAAATGAGAGGTTCGGTATCTATTTCAGTCACCCAGTCAAGAGATGGTGGTGGCAGTAAAGATGGAGAATTGTGGATAGATTTTGATAGGATTTAATGATCAGTTCATTTTTAGGGTAGAGGCATAAGGATGGGGGAGGAATCAAAGGAGATGCCTGATTATCTGGTTTGAGCCAGAGGTGTATGGGGTGCCATTGACTGAGATGAAGGTTGAAAGAGGATAGTTGGTAGGGAAACCAAACACCTAATTTTACACATAGCAGTTTGGAGTTTCCTTTTAGATATCAAAGTGGAGATGTTGAGTAGATAGTTGGATATAGGTGTGGGGAGTTTAAAGGAACAATCTAAGCTAGGGATACGGATTTGAAAATCATCAACATAGAGATGATATTTACCGCCAAGGGACTGGGTAAGACTTCCTAAATAGAATGTGTAGAGAGGGAAAAGAGTGCTAACAGTGAGGCCCCAGGAGCGCTACACTCAGAGGCAGGGCAAAGAGGAGGTGTCGGGAGACAAGGGAAGAGCCAAGAGAGCATTTCCACTGTGAGCAACTGTGTTGCTCGCTGCTGAGAAAACAGGAAATTGTGGTTATTTTTTGTTTTTAGAGACATTGACAAGAAACTTTCAGTGGTGTATTGGGGAGCAGAAGCCAGACTGCTATGGGTTTAAGAGGCAATGGGAGGTGAAGACAGTTCTTTCAAGCAGGGAGCAGAAAAAGGGCACACTATCTGGAGAGAGGTTTGGAGTCAAGGGGGTTTATTCCTCCCTCAAGATCAGAAGGTCCTTAAGAGTAGGGCTGTGATTTGAATCCCCATTGGTCCTTGGAATGGTGCTTTATACATAGTGGATAATCTAACCACTCTGCATTAATGGAATCTAACTCTGTAAGGGAAGGCACAGTTTTGGTAGTGCATATTACAGACTGTGGTCAGACCCATTTCAGTAGACTCACCACAAAGTTGTGGCCAGAATCCAGATCTTTAAAAATGGAGATGAAAAACAGAGACATTACTCTTGGAACTGGCTTGCCTTGAAGTTCAATTTGCCATTGCTTTCAAGATAACCTTTATTATTTACGTAGCAATTATATATTTCCTTGTGGTACTTATATAATAAGTTAACTTTTTTCTATCATGGGAAACTTGGATTTTAAAAAATTATAGACCATTGAATCAGGCAAAAATAAATTTTACCTCATTTCTTGTTACTGATTGATATTAAGTATAAAAGGGAAATATAGAAGCTTTGGACTGTGAAGGACCTTACGCATTTCTTATTCTTATCTCTTAGTCTCTGATATAAACATTTAGATTGGATTTATTGTGTGTTTCAGTTCTTTCCCCAAATCTTTACCATCTCAAAAGAAGTGCCAGATAACTAATAGCCCACTGGGATATAGTTCCCTATCAATAGACACCTGTTTCTAGGCTAGCCTTGTCTTTTGTTATTTCTGTTTTCAAGACTACAATTAGATACTTAATAATCAGGGAAGAAGAAAGATTTGTGAATATAAGAAATATCCCTGAGTAATCCCTGACACAAATATTTCACTCAGAAAACAGTTGACTGGCTTGTTTCAGAAATGCTTTTTCTTATTATATGTGAACCCCTCTGACTGTGCACACAAACAATAAAACATTTGCTGTGTTGCTCTGTTGCACTTTGCTCCTTCTTACAACAGCACATCTGAATTTATTATTCCGTGGTGTTGATGAATGATGAATAGATAATGATGATGATCATGATGGTGATGATCGTGAGAGACGTGAACACTTAAGTGCTTTTTATGTGCCAGTGTATTAATTATTTTACACTTATTGTGCTTAATCTTTATAAAAATATTATTAAGAATTATTTTTCTCATTTCACAGAAGAAACAGAGATTTACAAAGGCTAAATAACTTCCAAAGGTTGTACAATTTGCTAAATTGAGAAAAAAAGATGTAATATAAAATTACTATCAAAAATGTTTATTTATTGATGAATATTTTTGACCAGCTGTTTGCTGGATACCAAGCTGGGTGCTGAGGGTGTAATGGAGAATAAGATAGACCTAGCCTCATCCTCATAAGACTTACCATTTTTACATGGCTCTAGGAATAAATAAGAATCAGTAGAATAGGACCAGGCACGGTGGCTCATGCCTGTAATCCCAACACTTTGGGAGGCCTAGGCGGGTGGATCACCTGAGGTCAGGAGTTCGAGACCAGTCTGGCTAACATGGCAAAACCTTGTCTTTACTAAAAAAACAAAAATTAGCTGAGCATGATGGCGCATGCCTATAATCCCAGCTACTCGGAAGGTTGAGGCACGAGAATCACTTGAACCCAGGAGGCGGAGGTTGCAGTGAGCTGAGAAGACACCACTGCACTCCAGCCTGGGTGACAGAGTGAGACTTTGTCTGAAAAAAAAAAAGGTAATATGGAATGTGGTTTAAATAAATAACCATTCTCAAGAATTCAAAGGGATATATGTTCAAAGTGAGTCACTGAAGCACTATTTGTTATAGCAGATGACTAGAAACAGGTATCCATTGAGAGGGAATTGGCTTAATGAATTATGGTACATCCTACAGTGGAGTACTACACAGCTGTAAACAAGGAATGAGAAAATAGACTGCTGTAGAGGGATCTCCAGATAACACTCTTAAGAGAAAAAAGCAGAAGATATATATATATATATAAACTAAAAATGAGGGAAAGATGAAGCATACCTGCAATTACTTCTGTTTCAAAAAGACACATTCAAAAGATAAAACATTAATAAGCACACAGTTACCTATAGAAGGAGGTAAAGAACAGGTGAAGGCAGTAGGGCTGGAAATGAGGAATGAACCTTGATAGATTGATGGCATAACCAAACAAAATCTGTTTCATATGACTTTAATGACTTTCTAGGCCTCCTGTTACAACATAAAGGCAAAAGAGCCACAAAGACATCTTAAATTGCATTCAGTAAGCTTATTAATAAGATTTTATACGTATTTTGAAATTATTATATATGTAGTATACAGGGTAAAGAAAATAATAAATCATGTTATAATATTTAGGAATAAGGATTTCAGCAATAAAACAAACAAATACACAATCAAAGGACTTACATAGAACCTTGTACTCTTTAAAATTATAAATATCAGCCTAGGGTGGTGGCTCATACCTGTAATCCCAGAATTTTGGGAGGCTGAGGCAGGCAGATTGCTTGAGCCTAGGAATTCAAATCCAGCCTGAACAACACGGTGAAACTCTGTCTGTACAATTATATATATATATATATATATATATATATATATATATATATTTGTACACACACATATATATAAATATTTTACACACACACCCACACAAATTAGCTGTGTATGGTGGCACATGCCTGTAATCCCAGCTACTTAGGAGGCTGAGGTGGATCACTTGAGCCCGGGAGGTTGAGGCTGCAGTGAGCTATGATCATGCCACTGCACTCCAGCCTGGACAACAGAGTGAGACCTTGTCTCAAAAAAAAAAAAAAAACAAAAAAAACATAGCAATGTCATTCTGAAATCATGACTTATGTATTTTTAAAAATATGTATATTTTTGAGCTCTACTGAAAAACCTAGAATCAGTGATAACCCAATGAGAATGGACAGATCTAGAACTCAGATTTTAGTCTCTGAATTCCATTTTCTTTTAAAAGAAACTAGAGCTCTTTGGAAAAAACGGTTTATTCCAGGTCTGGGCAAGAAAATGAACAAGAGGAGTCTTTAAGTAAAGAAGAATTATTGAAGAATACTAGGGTCATGTTAAAAAGATAGCAGAGTAAGCTTATAGATGCTGGCCAAGTATGTTCAATTTGAGCCCCAGTGAGATCATCACACAATGATATGCACTTAGGAGTGGGGTGCATCCTACAGAAAGGGGAGAAATGATGCTGTAAAGAGGAAGCTAAAACTGGGTGCCAGAGGGCTCATCTCTGCCACCCAGAGTAGATGGTATGTTGGCAACAAGACTTGCTCACAGGCCTCCAACCAGATTGTGGTGGGCTCTGGCATGGGACTGAGTGGAGGGCAAGTGTCTCCAGCTATGAAGAACTGCAGAATCAGAGCTGACACTGAGGAAGAGACACACAATCTGACCCCTGTCCCTTGCTCATCAGAAAACCTTTCTAGAAATTTCCACTCCCCTGTACAGAAATGCCCATCCCCATCAGCAAGCACAGTTCTCAAGACATTTCCTCCCTGTGACCCATGAGATTAGGGCTTGTGACCCCCTTTCCATCATGGTGATAAAGCACCTCAGGAGGCGCTTGTCCCATTGACATGATGTCACTGCTGCAGGATCCTCTCTCTCCTCCAGCATTTTTCATCTCAAGAGTCCCCAGACAGGCCTGTCAAGCAGCAGCCCAGGTTGGGGGCCCTGATGCCTTGCTGTGAGTCAGCGTCTTCTCTGCAGACTTGCCCTCCTCTTGGCTCTGTTGGCTCCTGAGGCAGGCACAGTTTGCCCTTGCCACTATCTGTGGACCTTGAAAGTAGGTGTGTGGGAGGCCAGGGCTTAACATGCTTGCTGCAGCCAAGAAAGGGCCCAGTGTTGACTGCTTGTCAGGTACTGTGCACACACAAAGAGTAGACTCGGGGAGTTTATAATTACTTGAAATAGAATCCATAAAATTGTGATAACTGTCTATGAGTGGTGCAGATAATAGCTGATTTGGACATCAGAGTGCTTAACACATAGTTTACACTGAACCCTTTACTAATTAATTAATCAATAAAGTGATAAACATAAGCAGTAATATTGAAGATAAGTTTGTATCCAGGCTTTCCTCATCTTTCACTAGTTATTCATTGCTTCTTGGTGTTCTTTGCTTGGTTCCATTTCCCCTTTTCCTTAAATATGGGCATTCTCTTCAAGTCTGTCTCTGTATTTCATGATCTTCTTTCTCCCGTGGAGAGTCAAGGCACCATGTTGGCTTCGCCTGTTGCATCTGTGCTAATGATAGGTGCCCTCCTCCACATTCCCCTCCATGTCTTATCCAACTTCTGCATCACAGTTGAAGCCAGGGACCTCTGGAGCCTTCAACAGCAGCCCCTTTTCTTTGGTTTTCTCCACCCGTTCTAATTGGACTGCCTTGATGCCCAGATAGGACAGCTTACCTGAGTGAGCCCTTCAGTTGTGTGCCCCTCTGTAGTGTTTAAATTCTACTTTACCGATGTTAATCTGATCTCCCCATTTAGGTGTTTACTCCCTCAGGCCATGTTGGTTTGTGGCCCTGCCCATGGTAGAGGACAGCAAGCACACTCCTGTGATGCAATGACCAAGAACCCTGGAAGCTCAAGGGGTCTTGACCATGAAAAGCTTTGAAACTAGCATAAGAAGTGCTGGAGAAAATTAATTGTAGGTATTTTGATAGGGCAGTGATGTGATTAAAATGGTGCTTGAGAGACACCATCTTGAAAGCTGTAGAGCAGAGGAGAGGAGACTGGCCAGCAGGCCACTCCAGGCCTCCCAGCAGGGATTGAAGGAGGACTCCAAGGGCTCGGTGGTGTGTTATCTGACAGTCCCACCTTCCCAGACTTATCCCACTCCTTTCTTCTTTTCTGCCCTCCCACCCAGGCAGTCAGCTGCACAGGCTTTCTTTGTGTCTCTAATGCTGATTTGTATCCTTTGCACACTTTGGCCCATTGTCTGGAATCTCCATGCTCACCTTTCTGTATTAACTCCAGTTCACCTTCACTGCTCAAGTTCAATACCAGTTCCTTGAAGGATTATTCCCTGACACTCTAGTCTAGGTTAGGTTCCCTTGCTGGGCAAAAATAAATTACTTTTAAAATTAGTTTTCACTAGTGTGTGCTATATTGGAAGCTCCTTGAAGACAGATGTTTGCCTGTTGCAGTCACAGTTCTACCCCAAAGTGCCATGCACAGTGCCTGGCACAGAATATGGAACAGTACTTGCTGAGCACCTGAAAGGCTAAATGAACATGGAGCTTGATCATCTTTATGATCCGGCTAACAACGTGGGACTTCTGCTTGTAGCTTACTCTGGGCAGTGAACACGTTGCGTGGATGAAATTTGAACTTGAGAGATATTCTAGAAGGGAAATTGTGAGCTCTCTGAGGAACTGGTTCTGCTTATTTCTTAACCTCCGTATTCAAACAGCAGGACCCAGTGTGGTGATTTGGTTGTTCATATTTCTCAGTTGAAAAATGTCATGCTTAATCCAAAGTGTTATAAAATAATGATTAACAATTATGATAAGATGTATATAACATAAAATGTTCCATCATAACCACCTTTAAGTGTACAGTTCAGCAACATTAAGTACATTCACATTGTTGTACAACCATCACTATGTTTCATCTCTAGAACATTTTTATCTTCCCAAACTGAAATTCCATTCCCATTAGACAATAACTCCCCATTTCTCTCTCCCCCAAGCCCCTGGCAACCACCATTCTACTTTTTGTCTCTATGAGTTTGAATACTGTAGGTACCCCATATAAATGGAACCATGCAGCATTTGCTTGTTTGTGATTGCCCTATTTCACTTAATATAACATCCTCAAGGTTCATTCATGTTGTAGCATGTATCAGGATTTCCCTCCTTTTCAAGGGTGAATAATATTCCGTAGTATGTATAAACCACATTTTGTTTATTCAAAGATTTTTTTTTTTTTGGAGACAGAGTCTTGCTCAGTCGTCAGGCTGGAGTGCAGTGACATGACCTGGGCTTACTGCAACCTCTGCCTCCCTGGTTCCAAGCGATTCTCCTGCCTCAGCCTTCCGATTAGCTGGGATTACAGACACACACCACCGTGCCCAGATAATTTTTCTATTTTTAGTAGAGACGGGGTTTCACCATGTTGGCCAGGATGGTCTCGATCTCCTGACCTCGTGATCCGCCCACCTCAGCCTCACAAAGTGCTGGGATTACAGGCATGAGCCACCGAACCTAGCTTCACCCCTTGTCTATTATAAATAATGCTGCTATGTACATGGGGGTACAAGTATCTCTTTGAGACCATGCTTTCATTTCTTTTGCATGTATACCCAAAAGTGGAATTGCCAGATCCTATGTTAATTCTATTAATTTTTTGAAGAAGTTCCACACTGTTTTGTGTAAATACTTTTTAAAATAACAATATAGCAACTTAACATGTGTTATTTCCTTTCAGTATCACCTTATAAGAGTATTCATTTATTCTAGCTGGGTGCGGTGGCTCACGCCTGTAATCCTAGCGCTTTGGGAGGCCGAGGCAGGCAGATCACTTGAGGTCAGGAGTTCGAGACCAGCCTGGCCAACATGGTGAAACCCCGTCTCTACTAAAAGCACAAAAATTATCTGGGCATGGTGGCATGCACCTGTAATCCCAGCTACTCAGGAGGCTGAGGCAGGAGAATCGCTTGAACGCAGGAGGCAGAGGTTGCAGTGAGCCGAGACCTCGCCACGCACTCCAGCCTGGGTGACAGAGGGAGAGTCCATCAAAGAGAGAGTATTCATTTATTTGGACGATCTTGCCATTAATCCTAGTGGTCTCAGACTTTCCTTTTAGAAATGTTTTTGAAATTCTAACACTAGCAAAAGATAGCCATGGGAATAGTTTCTGTCTGCATTTATATCACACTTTACTGTTTTTGAAGTGATTTTATAGAAAAATCAGTATATGTTTCACAGTGTGCATTCACAAATGTAATTTCATCAAACGCTGCAACAATTCCATGAAACAGATTGCCCCTTCCTCATCTCCTCATTGCTGGTTCTACTTCTGTCTCCATCTGTCCATCTACATGGATGAATTTGTAAAATGTAGATACCAACTTTTTGCTTCTATGTTTCGCTAGCCTTCTGTGCTCTTCATCATGAAGATCAAAGTCCTAAGCCTAATGTCAAGATCTTTCATTTCTTACCACTTGCTTCCAACTTCAAATACCGCATGTCTGTGATTCCAAACTATTTGCTCTTCCTGGAAGGCCCTTTGCTTTTCTCATGCTGTTTCCTCTGCCTGGCTTTTCTCAGCATGCTTTATAGTTTTCAAATGTGTGACTTCTCTGAAATAGTTTTCTTGGTCTGCTACCCCCATTCCTCAATCTGATTTAGGCACACCTGATTTGCTTGAATGACAGCACTTGCTACTCTACTTTGGAATTCTACTCTGTACATCTACTCTCATGCTTGACTTTTGAACTTGGTATGTAGAGGGACTATGTTTCTTTTGTCTCTATGCTTGGTACACTTTAATATGTTTTTGAGCTAAGCAGTGATTTTCAACTGTGGGGAGGGTTGATTTTGCACCCCCTCTGGGACTGTCTAGAGGTATTTTTGGTTGTCACCACTGGAGGGATTGCTACTGCACCCAGCATGTAGAAACTAAGGATGCTATTGAGCGTCCTACAGTGCATAGCACCTACATAGCCCCTCACAGCAAAAAACTATCTGGCCCAAGATGTCAGTAGTGTCAAAATTGGGAAGCCCTGGGCTGAAGAAGGAAGGTGACTGTTATATAATATTAGTGGATGAGGTCCATGATTTTAGTGACCTTTGCTGCAGCATGTTAATGCCCACTTGTAAATATTATATTGAAGTTGGCACACTGGTTCTAAATTGGGAGCAACAACTTCCCCCAAGGGGCATTGACAGATTTTATTGGGACCATTTTTGGGTTTATCTCAATGACTTTATCACAATGTAATTTAAGTTAAATGTCCTAGTAGCATTAAAACAATGGGAGCCAGAGAAGCTAAACATCTTACACAATGAGAAATTATTAGGCTCAAAATGGCAAAAGAGGTCAGGCACGATGACTCACGCCTGTAATCCCAGCACTTTGGGAGGCCAAGGCAGGCAAATGACAGGGTCAGGAGTTTGAGACCAGCCTGGCCAACATGGTGAAACCCCGTCTCTACTAAAAATACAAAAAATTAGCTGGGCATAGTGGCGGGCGCCTGTAATCCCAGCTACTCAGGAGGCTGAGGTAGGAGAATCGCTTGAACCTGAGAGGAGGAGGTTGTAGTGAGCCGAGATTGCACCATTGCACTCCGGCCCTGGCGACAGAGTAAGATTCTATCGAAAAAAAAAAAATGCCAGAAGAACTTCTATTTTATTGAAAACCACTGAATGGGATGGAGCAGAAACTTACTGGACAATCCTTGGTAGGTATGGCCTCTGCAAGAATCAAACTAAATACATTTGCAGTTGGGTAGAAGGAAAGAAGGATTCTGAGACATACCAACATCTGACTTCTTACTAGGATGCTGACTAGCAGACTGGGCAAGAGAAGGAATGCAAAATCTGCAGGTGGGCATGGAGCTTGCACAGGGATCCCTTCTAGCCCAGCCTCTAAGGACCCTCCCACTTTGAGCTGTGGCCACTGCTTCTTCCATGGCTCACAGAGCACTGCAGCTTCTGCTTGTTTGTTAGGCAGAATGTGTAAAGAAAGTTATGAATGCAACTCATTTTCATCTCACTGTTCCTTTAAAAATGATTATTACTGATTTTAATATTTTATTTTAAAATTATTATTTTTTATATTCTCTCTAGTTTTTAAAATTTTTTTTGTTTCCATAGGTTTTTGGAGAACAGGTGGTATTTGGTTACATAAGTAAGTTCTTTAGTGGTGATTTGTGAGACTTTGGTGCACCCATCACCCAAGCAGTATACACTATACCCAATTTGTTGTCTTTTATCCATCATCCTCTTCCCACCCTTTCCCCCAAGTCCCCAAAGTCTATTGTATCATTCCTATGCCTTTGCATCCTTATAGCTTAGCTCCCACTTATGAGTGAGAGCATATGGTATTTGGTTTTCCATTCCTAAGTTACTTCACTTAGAATAATGATCTCCAATTCCATCCAGTTTGCTGTGAATGCAATTATTTCGTTCCTTTTTATGGCTGAATAGTATTCCATGGTAAGTATATACACCACAATTTCTTTATCCACTCATTGATTGACAGGCATTTGGGCTGGTTCCGTATTTTTGCAATTGCAAATTGTGCTGCTATAAACATGCATGTGCAAGTATCTTTTTCATGTAAGGATTTCTTTCCCCTGGCTAGATACCCAGTAGTGGGACTACTGGATCAAATGGTAATTCTACTTTTAGTTCTTTAAGGAATCGCCACACTGTTTTCCATAATGGTTGTACTAGTTCACATTCCCACCAGCAGTGTAGAAGTGTTCCCTTTTCATTGCATCCCTGACAACACCTATTATTTTTTCATTTTTTGATTATGGCCATTCTTGCAGGAGTAAGGTGGCATTGCATTGTGTTTTTGATTTGCATCTCCCTGATCGTTAGCGATGTTGAACATTTTTTCATATGCTTGTTGGCCATTTGTATATCTTCTTTTGATAATTGTCTGTTCATGTTCTTAGCCCGTTTTTTGATGGGATCGTTTTTTTTTTTCTTGCTAATTGTTTGAGTTCCCTATAGATTCTGGATGTTAGTCCTTTTTGGATGTATAGATTGTGAAGATTTTCTCCAATTCTGTGGGTTGTCTGTTTACCCTGCTGATTGTTTCTTTTGCTGTGCAAAAACTTTTTTAGTTTAATTAAGTCCTACTTATTTACAATTGCTTTTATTGCATTTGCTTTTGGGTTCTTGGTCATGAAGTCTTTGCGTAAGCCAGTGTCTAGAAGGGTTTTTCCAATGTTATCTTCAAGGATTTTTATGATTTCAGGTCTTCATTTTTTCACAGAACTAGAAAAGACAATCCTAAAATTCATATGGAACCACCAAGGAGCCCACATAGCCAAAGCAAGACTAAGCAAAAAGAACAAATCTGGAGGCATCACATTACCTGATTTCAAACTATGCTATAAGGCCATAGTCACCAAAACAACATGCTACTGGTACAAAAATAGACACATAAACCAATGGAATAGAACAGAGAACCCAGAAATAAAGCCAAATACTTACAGCCAACTGATCTTCAACAAAGCAAACAAAAACATAAAGTGGGGAAAGGACACCCTATTCAACAAATGGTGCTGGGATAATTAGCAAGCCACATGTAGAAGAATGAAACTGGATCCTCATTTCTCACCTTATACAAAAATCAACTCAAGATGGATCAAAGACTTAAACCTAAGACCTGATTTTAATATTTTAACAAAATTGAATTTGAAGAATGTTGCTTAAAATTAAATGTAATATACTTCATTAAACTTGAACATTAACTGATACAGGCTTGAAAGTTCATGACACTCATCATTTTCTGTATCATTTGGGTTTGAGGGCACTTAATAAACAGAGTCAAGGAACTTGGTGGTAATGAACTCAGACATTTTAGTTGTAAGTTGTTGACTTTGTCAAGCTAAAACTATTTCCAAAATTCCTTATGAAAAATAAGTATTCAGTCTTGATTTAGATTATATGTAAAATATGGTGTTGATCATGTATGGGTTATATTTTATAAACATTCATAATATTTAATTTTCATTTTTAATTCTAAATAGCACATTTCTATTAGGAGACATGTGACGTGGATTTCCAACACAACCTCAGTACAAATTTATGATTGATTTTGTCATTGCATTGAAGTTGACATAACTTTGTCTTTTATAAACTTATTGATTCATTCTATTTATCTCAGTGTACATTAAAAATATAAGTATTATGTTAACTCTTACCATGGCCATTTAAAATGAAAACGACAGCGTGAGTTCAAATTTCTTGACTAAACTAAACATTCATTTACTAAGTTATCCATTCAATATTCTCTATCAGAAGAGAAGAGAGAAAGATGCAGCTTTTTAAATAATTTTCAAAGTGAGTAAGTCTACAATGATTCTCATTTTAATGACTCTGCTGATATGGTCAAATCTAACTTTCTAACCTTTGGCTGTTTTTTTCATCTTACCATTCCCTGTAGCACCATCTTAACGGTCCAGACACTCACTTGCCACCTCTCTATCATCAATTTCCCTCATCAAAGCTGCACACTAAGAAAGAGGTCCAGGAGCTCAACAAAATCAGAGCAGATTTCATAAGAAACAGACAGCAAACCCAACAAAAGTCAAACAGCAGGCCTAAGAGAAAGTGTTCTATTCTACTTTTTTGTTCATCTTACTTTGCAGGATAGATGTTCACATAGAGCTAAATTTTGAGAAACTGTCAAATGTTTTTATTCCATCTACCTCATCATTTTTAAACAGGTATTTGCAAGGGGGGCCTATATCTAAGGGGAGCTGCATGGAGACCTCCTGTCCATAACCTGTGGGGGGCAGGTTCCCGTATGTCAGGATGCATTCTGTACACATCTGCGTCCAGGGGTTCTTGGCCTATATTCCTGTGATCCAAACTTCTGCTGAGCTTGTTCTAGTTTTCAACATATAATCACAAGTTCCAGGTTTTCTGAGAAAATACTAAATTTGTTTAGTTTATTTTTTCATAAAAGAAATGCATCAATTATATAAGAAATATTATTTTGAATCAGAAAACTTGTAACTCCCTTCACATATATAAATGCAAAGAAATGATAGCACTTCTCTGTCATGTGCTTTTTTTTGTGTACACATCTGTCCTCAATCCCTCAAGGAATTATAACTTACTTAAATAGGACCCAAGAGTCATACTTGAATGGCAGAGACAAGATACTCACATTTACCTGTGAAAGGAATGAATGAATGAGGATGGATGACCAGATGGACAAAGGTGTTCTCTCTTAATTTGATAAAATGGATGAACAGAAAAGAATCTCTGTTATCTCTGAAGCGGATAAGACAACTCATATTGCTCAGTCTGAATTCTATCTTTTTGGATGAACCTGTGGTTTTCAAATAGTTGTAGAACTTGTCAGTCTTCCAGCAGCTTGAGTAGGAGGTTCTAAAGTCCACGGATGGCATAAATAACCAGACTAAGCAGTTCCCCACAGCCAGAGGAAATGCTCTGGCATACAGCACAATCACTCTCGGATGGGCATATAAATGTCAAACTTGAGTGTGAGTGTTATGTTTGGCGGATTAATGCCTCATTTATTAGGCCACATATTCTGAGTAAAAACATTTTCCAAATTATTTGAAACTTAACCTTTAAGCAGGAAAACTCAATTTACTTTAACCACATTGATGGGATAGTTTTAAATGTCCCTGCCTTCTCTGACAGTATATTGAATATCACAGACCATTTTCTTTGTAATCCTAGATATTATGCTATTGTAGTGATAGCCTCAGACATAACTGAGGTGTATTTGTGTCTCAGAAAATAATCGTAGAAGTGCCTTTGCTTTTTTTATGGGTGTGTTTTCTTTTTTCTAGTTTTACTTCCCCCAAGACTTCAGCCATCATTTATTAGGTCTTGTTATACTATTGTGCCTACTTCTGTTCATTCCTCATTTTCCCTTCTAGTTTCTGCTGTGGGCTGGGAAACTGAGTTTATTAGGCTTATTATGTGCCACGTAAATGAATTATGCTTAGACCAAGAGCACAGAAAGAACATCCAGTGAAGCTCTGAGCGGCTCCCTTTCCAGTTAAGTTCAAGAACTTTATTCATAGACTTGGTGTCCCCATAGATAACACATCCTTTTCTGAGGCACTTAAGGGAGACAAATTGAATCAAACATAAGGAATTCAGAAGATCACCTTTAGCGTGAATGAACTGATATTTGGAAATGTGACTGATATTAATATCTGCAGGCAAGTGGACTTCCTCACTGTGGACCCCAGAGTGATAGAGACTTACCCACTTGGTCAGGGGCACCATGCACAGCCTTGGGCCTCTTTTACTTGGGGCCTGACACTGGAGGCCTTGCAGTAGAGGAGCCACCCAGACACACCTTCTTGGCCCAGCCGGCTCCTGAGAGAGAAGAAGGGGGAGGGCATGAGAAAGACATGCCCAGTTCTGGCTCCCCAAATCACTCATCAGAAGTCATTGAGGGAGGAGCAAGTCATGGGGGTGGAGAGGCTGGCTATGTAGAGAGAATCATCCCCTCTTTTGAAACCAAGAAGTGGGGAGGAATTGTCTGCCTCTAACAGTGGTGTGTTCTGACTGCCCAGGAAGGCCACACTTTTATTACTTAATCCTGCGTCTCTGGTTCTCAGTCAGGTCATTGAAGTTCCTAGGTAGCTAACTTCCAGAAAGGAGGAGTTCTGTGAGCTCATCAATGCTGCAGCATGACCCACTTTACACCCAGCTTCTTCATGGGCAGAATGAATCTATTCATTTCCAGAAGACTTCTTCAAAATTAGCTTGTGAAAGCCGAGTGATGAAGTACCCTTATGAGGTACACATCAGTAAAGGATGAGCCCCCAAGAGTGTCCTTCTTTATGTCTGCAAACAGAAACCCTCAGCAGCGGTTGATTCTCACTGGGCATGGGCATTGCTTATAGCTAATCCTCACTCAGCCAGATTTTTTATCTCTCCAGGCCATTCAAGAGATGGGAGGCAACAACCTATTGGCCTGTAGTTAAAAACCAGAGTAATGTAACACAGCACAGCTGCTATGGAAAACAGTGAGGCAGTTCCTCCAAAAATTAAACATAAGCCAGGTGCAGTGGCTCAAGCCTGTAACCCCAGCACTTTAGGAGACCAAGGCAAGTAGATCACCTGAGGTCAGGAGTTCGCTACCAGCCTGGCCAACATGGTGAAACCTCGTCTCTACTAAAAATACAAAAATTAGCTGGGCTTGGTGGTGCACGCCTGTAGTCCCAGCTACTCATGAGGCTGAGGCAGGAGAATCGCTTCAACTCGGGATGCAGAGATTGCAGTGAGTTAAGATTGTGCCACTGCACTCCAGCCTGAGTGACAGAGCAAGACTGTCTTGAAAAAAAGAAAATTAAACATAGAATTATCATGTGATCCAGATATTCCTCTTTTGGAGTATATACTCAAAAGAACTGAAAGCAGGGCTTCAGATATGTATGTGTACACCCATATTGAGAGCAGCGTTATTCACAGTAGCCAAAAGGTAGATGCAACCCAAATGTCCACCAATGGATGAATGAATAAACGAAATGTGGTCTAGCCATACAATGGAATATTACTCAGCCTTAAAAAAGAAGGAAATTCTGACACAGGCTACAGCGTGGATGAGCCTTGAACACATTATGCTTAGTGAAGTAAGCCAGTCACAAAAGGTCATGTACTATATGATTCTAATTATATGATGTATCTAGAGTGGTCAAAATCATAGAGACAGAAAGTAGAACGGTGGTTGCCAGGGGATGGGGGGGTGGGGAGAGTGGGGAGTTAGTGTTTAATGGGTACAGTTTCAGTTTGGGAAAACGAAAATTCTGGAGATGGATGGTGGTGACGGTAGCACACAGGCAAGTGTAATTATCACTCCTCAGCTCTACATTTTAAAATGGTTACTTACGATGGTAAATTTTATATTATATATATTTTACCACAGTAAAACAAGTTTTTTTTGTTTGTTTGTTTTTTTGTTTGTTTTTTATTTTGGGAGATGAAGTTTTGCTCTTGTCGCCCAGGCTAGAGTGCAATGGTGCAATCTTGGCTCACTGCAACCTCTGCCTCCCACGTTCAAGTGATTCTCCTGCCTCAGCCTCCCGAGTAGCTGGGATTTCAAGCATGCACCACCACGCCTGGCTAATTTTTGTATTTTTAGTAGACTGGGTTTCATCACGTTGGCCAGGCTGGTCTTGAACTCCTGACCTTAGGTGATCAGCCCACCTTGGCCTCCCAAAGTGCTGGGATTACAGGCGTGAGCCACTGTGCCCGGCCACAAAAGTTTTAAAGAAAAGAGAGAAAGAAAAAAACACACTAGTGACTGTGAGGAAGCCAGAGCTATGAGCCTGAAGGAACAGACAGAGGTGGGTCCAATGGGAAGAACTGTAACTGCTTAGTTGGTAACAGCGTGTGGTTTTTCATGAAATTTTGTCATAAAACCTGGTCAAATGAGTCTTTATAATACTAGTTATATTAATAATGGGTCAGAAAACAACATAAAACTTTTCTTTGGCCAAGGATATGATATTGAAAAATGTTGCCTCCCGTTGTTAACTAGAATGTGTTAAAATGAAAAGTTCATAGAAATAAGAACTTATAATTTCCCTTAGAACAAGAAAACTGCTATTCAAAAATATGAGTATACCCTACATCAAGGGGAAAATTTAGGAACAATTCATAACTGCTCATCTATGGCGAATCCCTTCCTAAGCCCTCTTTCTCTGCCTGCGTTCACACCTCTAAGGAGAGAAAATACTAGAAGCTGGAGGTCTTCTGTTTCCTGAGTATAATGATGTCTTCAGTCAAATGGCCTTGCAGGTGATTTTCAGGGATGTCCCTGGGCATGTGGAATTGGAGGAGCCTGGGAAGAGCATAACTGCATGGCATAAAAAAGGAGTGTTTGGAAAGATGCTAGATTCAATTTGGAGGGTCTACTGAAGGGAGCGGTATTAATTAATTAATTAATTATGAATAAGACAGGGTGTCTCTATGTTGTCTAGGCTGGTCTTGAACTCCTGGGCTCAAGAGACCCTCCTGCCTCAGCCTTTTGAGAAGCTCGGATTACAGGCACGTGCTGCTGCACCTGGCTAGGGAGAGGTTTTTAAAGGAATTATGAGATCAGGGAGTTTGGGGAGAAACAACGTACCATGCATAGCATGCTGTAAAACCTTTCTTCCAGAAAATTTTCAGTAAAATCTCTGTCTCCCACTATGGTCTGGTCAGGTCCATGGGCTGCAGATAAGACGAAGTGCCAAGTGGTCCTTTACAGAGGATGAGGCAAGGGCCTGTTCTCACTTGGGTTGCTAGCTAGATGCTAGTACTCATGGCAACTTCAAATTCTAACTTCTTGCCCTCACTTAATTTCAGTATTACCAAGCTTACACTGTAGCCTAAATTTGTGAGGATAAACTAAAAAGCAGTACCTCTCTGAATATTGGGGCATGCCAGATTTTTTCTAAGTGAATTTTCCCAAGAGCCCTACACAATTTTTTATCTCTCACTCTTCTTCCCTTCCATTCTTTTCTCAATACCTTAGGGTTTTCTCAATTTATCTCTAATCTAATTTGAATGGAAGATTCCTCATGAAAATGGACCCCCCTTTATTAATTATTGCTAGCTTCCACAGCAGCCACAACTCCAAATCTTAGTGGGTTTAATGACTCAAAAGTTTACTTCTTACTCTGTTCTGGGCTCATCTTGGGTTTATAGGGGCCTTGCTCCACAGAGTTACTCAGGTACCTAGTCTGAAAGAAACTGCATCATCTTATAGACATATCATCTGGAAAACATGTCTTCTGAGATCACCAAGTGAAGAGGAAAAGAGTGGGATGCAGGAGGCACCTAGCTCATAATTGTCTAAGCCTGCGCTCATGCTCATTGTCCATTGGCCAAAAGTAGTCATATGGCCTCAGCCTAACTGCAAGAGAAGCTAGGAAATGAAGAGGAGAGGATGGAATATTTAGTGAGCACTAACTCTCTTTGCTACCCTTGCTGACTACAGTACTATGGAGCCCTAGTTACATGAAAATTCAACAAACTCTTGAATATAATTCCTTTTTTTTTTTAGAGAGGGTCTCACTTTGTAGCACAGGCAGGAGTACAGTGGCATGATTATAGCTCACTGTAACCTTGAACTCCTAGGCTCAAGAGATCCTCCCACCTCAGCCTCCCCAGTAGCAAGGACTATAGGTGCACGCCACCACACCTGGCTAATTTTTTTAATTTTGTAGAGATGGCGGGGGTCTCACTATGTTGCCCAGGCTGCTCTTGAACTCTTGGGCTCAAGCAATCCTTCTGCCTTGGCCTCCCAAAGTGCTGAGATTACAGGCATGAGCCACTATGCCTGGCGGAGTATCATTTTTATATAACAATAATCTGTTCTCATGGACATCTGCAGGTTTTCTTTTTCCTTCTTTTGTCAGTTTTCTTCAAATTAACTCTCTAGATTCAGCTTAAAATTTTAAAACCCCAAAAAACTATTAGTAGTATTAGTAGTATTTAATTTAGTAGTATTTAAATTAGTAGTATTTTAATGTATTAGTAGTATTTAGTATGTAAATATAAGGTTTATATTTACAAATGCACCTTTTGTAAATATAAACCTTACCTGCTGCCAGGTAGTGGACCTGGCTTTATTATCTAGCTCATATTGTCTTATATAGTTATTCTGTCACTTATTTATTGCTTGCTTTATATTTATTTGTGGACTTTTCCCCCCATGACATAATAAGAGCGAGTAAGTGATGGTGAAAATCTCTGAGTTTATCTTTTACTTGTTGATCATCTTCCTCTTTCTTTTTTGTGCTCTGTTTGGCTATTCCATTTTAGGGACAGTCCAACCTAGAAGACAGACTCTTACATGGGACCACCGCAAGCTGTACAGGGTCTGCTTAGGCACAGATATGGACTGGGTCCTGCTGTCTGCAAGCCTAGCTATGTTTAGGTTGAGGCACCAGCTACACGGATCACTGGATTTCCGATATTCCTTAGGGCAGTCCATTGATAAAATGGTCTCGCGAATCATTGAGTCTGTCCTGGATATCACCTTGGGACACTTGGGGATCTCTTTCCATCCCAAAGAATAGGAATGTAGTTTAGGAAGGACCAGAGAACGTGTGATAGTCCATGGTCCTGGAGAAAATTAGGAAGATTGGGAGATGCTACAGAGTGGACAACTCCACGGGTCCCAGTGATTCTTTTTGTTTTGTTTCTTGAGGGAATTGCATAGAATTGAGCTGAACCTCACTATAGTTGCCATGCTCAGATCATTTGTCTCTGTTGGAAATATCCCTCTTCCTTTTGGAAGTAGTACCCTTTTGTGGTCCCCTGTGTGCATTACAACCCTAGGGAAATCCGTGGCCTGCAGGCGTTATCGCAGTGGGAGGTTAGGGAGGGGAATGGGGGAGTGGTTACCCTAACCTTTCTCCCTTGTTTTCCCTTCTGTTCTCCACAAGGCTTTTTGTGTTTTGTTGATGAAAACAAATACATCTCTGGCCTTTAAGATGAGCTGCATAGGAAGATGCATTGGATTAGGCCATAGATAAGAGCTTATCAAACATAGAGGCCAGGTACAGTGGCTCACACCTGTAATCTCAGCACTTTGAGAGGTCAAAGTGGGCGGATCACCTGAGGTCAGGAGTTCGAGACCAGCCCAGCCAACATAATGAAATCCGTCTCTGTTAAAAATACAAAAATTAGCCGGGCATGGTGGTGAATGCCTGTAATCCCAGCTACTCGAGAGGCTGAGGCAGGATAATTGTCTGAGCCCGGGAGGCGGAGGTTGCAGTGAGCCGAGATCTCGCCACTGCACTCAAGCCTGGATGATAGAATGAGACTCCATCTCAAAAAAAAAAAAAAAAAAAAAAAAATGGAGAGGTTTCCTCGAATATATCTTTTGTTCTGTGGGGTTCCTGCCTGCAAATCAAATGTTGGTTATCAGTGCAACTACTACAGAACGTGAGAAACAAAAAAGACTTCAAAAAATAAAAAGCAGCTCTTTCTCCTCAAGTATTTTAACCAGGAAAACTTACAAAATTACTCCAATTTGAAATCTTGCCTAATTTATATTCAATATGTAGTCTAAAAATGCTTCCCGATTTAAAACAGAAAGAAAATCTTAAAAGCAAATGATTTTTCTCTCTCTTTTCCCTTCTTCAGGCTTTTCCTCCAAATGCGATCATTGTATTTTTCTACTGCAGTGCAGTGACTATATTCTTCACAATAATCAAACTGGTCAGTTATCGCCTACACCTCATGTTTGACAAAGGAGAAGTAATTCAGCAAAAGCCCTCCAGAAAGGAAGAAAAGCCAAATAAAGACAAGGAGGCCAAAGGTGAACACATAACTAATCACAAAAATCCAAGGTAATATTTTCAATTAATGTGACACTTCAAAATTTAAATGTTTTGCTCTTGATTAAAATAAGTTTTTTATCAGTTGTTTATGAAATTACTAGTACAGGCAGACAGAAATATGTGCATTTTTCTTATATTTCAGCATATACTTAAGCATAAAACTTATATTCATAATCAAGATGGTTTAACTGGCTTCCCAATAAATGTCTTTTTGGGAAGTCAATATGACCTTCTCATAAGATCTAGAATTCATTTGCCTTAGGCTTAGCACTGCAAAAAATTTCACTTCACTGCTTTTATTGTTGTTATTTAAATGCTTAGAGCATGCCAGAGTATTTTAAAGAATAGCATTTGTATTTGTTGATATAAAAGTGATACGTTATATAGAACTGAAATATTAAGAGTAATTCTTGAGTTAGCATTCTTTTCACCATTCTTGTATTATTTCTTATAGCTCCTTAAGATAGCATGACCTCTAATTTAAAAATAATGTTTATTATAAGATTTATCTGCTGCACATGGTGGCTTATGCCTGTAAACCTTGCATTTTGGGAGGCTGAGGTGGGAGGATCACTTGAGTCCAGGAGCTTGAGGCTGCAGTGAGCCATGATCGTGCCACTGCATTCCAGTCTACCCAGTCAGAGCGAAGCCCTGTCTCTTAACAACAACAACAAAAAGATTTATATGTAAGGAATATAACAAAATGGACTCTAGGAAAAAAAGGTTTTAGACTAGTACTAAAAGAGTCATGCTTCTGTTTGATAATATCACTCACTGCTCTTGTGTTTCTCATGTTGGGTAAGCAATAATAGGCAGATTCACAATGGCAAAAAGGAAGAGGCCAGTCGAAACCTCTCCACGCCTCCCCTCCGCTGCAGCTCCAGAGGGCAAAGCATAACCTCTCATCACTCTTCTGGGCCATTGGTTAGTGATCTTGTTTCCTGTTTCACCCTCTTCATGTGGTTTCAATGTTGATCTCACCTAGAATGGGAGTGTTCAGCAGCAGTGATTGCAGCTTGCATGCTGTAATCACTGGCCCGTGTACAGTGGAATATCATATCCCAGGGTCTGGAAATGGCCTGAAGGGTGCCCTTGGGACCATAAGATAAATGCCCAGTCATGTGTTCAAAGCACACTCTCTGGCCTCCTCTGCCATCCACCCGTGCTGCTGGGTCAACCACACTGGTCAGAGAACCAATTTGTAGGCCTTTGCTTCTTTCTGTTGTCATTCATTTAAGTCATCATACCTGCAATGCCTTCCACCTGAAATGGATATCACCTCTGCTTTCCATTTTAAATCACACTTGTCTTTTTGGGAAGTCAATAAATCACCTTTTTTCTAGATCAACTTTGTTGAGCTCCATTCACTATAGTGTAAGTAGTGGCTTATTCCTTCTCTGTTTACTTTCTTAGTAGCAAATCTCCCTTTGTCACAGTACAGTTGTCTCGGTTGAATGTCCACACTTATGTATGTTTGTATCCATTCTGGGCCCCATTTTATAGAAGCTTAAGGAGAGTGAACACTGTATTGTCTCTCCCCTACATGCCATTTAGAAAATCAGTGACTGCTGTCAGTTATTGCTGACTGTCTGGAAATGGTCGATCAGCTGAGTCATCTATTGATTTTTGTTTCTTTCATTTGTGTAGGAGTTGTCAGCACAGGAAACCGTAGAAGATCTCAAAGGTAAACTGTTAATCATTTCTATTTTGTTATAGCATTATCCTCAGTGAAGTGAAAAATATTTTTATAAAACAGAATGCCAGTGGATTAATTGAAAATAAGAACTATACCTAAGACTGCCTAGTTGTATTTTGACTTTAACTCTTAATTTTAATTTTTTCTCATCAGTATTTGTATATCAAGTCTTAATTCAAATTGTGATATTTTGTTGATCATAATTCATTGTCATTTCTCCAGTCTATGCCTCATTTCATATGGCTTATAAAGAGCAGACATACAAGTTTTTTATTGATGATAAATTATCATCCATATAAAAATTTGTATTATAGTATATACATCAAAAAATGACGGGATAAATTGTACAGCATTCTGCATATCTACCTTTCTTTCAAGTTACAAATTTTGTTTTGGGGGATCTTTCTTTTAACTTAAACAATTTTTGTTTTACATTTTTACTAATTTTTTTTGTGTGTGTGTGTGTGTGTGTCTTTTGACTACCTGCAGAAGGCTTAGAAAAGATCTTTTGGAGGCCTGAATTAATTCCTTTCTTTCTCTGCAATTCTATTTTCTTTTCCACTACTACAAAGACAAATTTTGTGCACTATTTCAATTTTGAAAATAGTGTAAAATTTAATTTATTCTAGAAAACGGCTGAAATTAGCGCCATAGCCCTGAACCCCTAAAATGAAGTTTCTTTTTTCATCATTCAGTTGTATCCCATTATAACAATATGTAAAGGATTATCCATATTTTTTTCTGTGTTATTACTGCCGAAATAAATTCACATTAGTTAGATTTCTAATATTTTAGTTGCACATACAGCTTCATAACAATGTTGCTTTATGTCTGTTTTATACACATATATACAAGCACCTACCTTTTTCTTCATATTAAACATATTCTTCCAGATTAGGTGTGCTATAATAATCTTATACACTTTGAATATCTGGTCTGGCCTTTTAATTTCACCATTCCAATTAAAACAATAATTTTCTATTTTTTACTTGTACTAAGAATTGCAGTAGAAGTTTTACATACATTATTTCATTCTGAGTCATAGTATGTAAAATGTACAGGTAGCATTTAAACCCATACCTGGCTACTAAATCCAGTGTTTCTTACCAACATGCAGTAAAGCAAAGAATTTTGTTTTTTCCTTAGTCAAATCTTATAAAAGACACTATCCTAGTTGGTGGTGTTCTACAGTATTTTAGGGGATTTGGTTCCAGGACCCCCATGGATACCAAAATCTGTGGATGTTGCTCACGTCTCTTATATAAAATAGCATAGTGTTTGCATGTAACCTACACACATCCTCCTGTATACTTTAAATCATCTCTAAATTATTTATAATACCTAATACAGTGTAAATGCTATATATATAGTTGTTATACTGTATTGCTTTTCATTTGTTTTATTTTTATTGTTGTGTTTCAAGAATAATTTCACAGTGGGAGTGTTATTTTAAAAAATAAGTATCCATGCAGCTGTAAAAAAGAATGAGTTCATGTTCTTTGCAGGGACATGGATGAAGCTGGAAACCATCATCCTCAGCAAACTAACACAGGAACAGAAAACTAAACTCACTCATAAATGGGAGTTGAATAATAAGAACACATGGACACAGGGAGGGGAACATCACACACCGGGGCTTGTCGGAGGTCGGGGGCAAAGGGAGAGATAGCATTAGGACAAGTACCTAATGCATGCAGGGCTGAAAACCTAGATTACGGGTTGACAGGTGCAGCAAACCACCGTGGCACATGTATACCTGCGTAACAAACCTGCATGTTCTGCACATGTATCCCAGAACTTAAAGTAAAATAAAAAAAAGTATCCAATTCCATTAGTTGCTGGTGCTGTTTTAGTTTTGTTATTATTCATTAGGTCTTGCTCTTGGGCATTGCTCATTCATTTCCGATGCTAATAAAGTTGCCGTATGTCATTTCAGGTGTCATTCTATTAGAAGATCATCCCATAGCACCAGTGTCATCTACCTCACCTGGTATCAAAATGGAAAGCTTACCTGCTTCTCAAGCACACATGCTGGAAACCACGCCCAAGTCAGTAATACCTGTAAAACCAGTTGCCACAGAAACTCTCATCAATGGTAAAGGAAAGGAAAGAGGAGGCAAGGGGCAGCCTCCTTTGCGCCACAGATCCGAGGGTGGCTTAGTGGATAAGGGACCGTTGAAGAAGTTGCCCTACCTGTCTTTGTCTCAGTATGACTTACTAGAAACAGACATTTCTTTCCAGCCGTGGGGGAGTGAGAATTCAGTCCTGATTCCAGAACCTGTCAGTTGTCCCCAGGGCTCCATAAGGGAACGGGTACAAAGCAAGTCGCCTCAGAACAGCCTGAGCAGCAGCTGCCCTCAATGTGACACCATCGTGGCCAAGCCTGTGGAGGAGCCAGCAGACACATCCTGTCAGGTGGATACCTCCTGCCAGGTGGACCTGCCCGTGAACCAGGAAGTGGACTCCTCAGATAGTGAGATAGCTGTTACTCTCATCGATACTTCTCAACCCGGAGACCCACTGAGTCTACATGAGCCCATAAAAATTGTTATCACGATGAGCAGTACCCCAAACTCCATGACAGATTTGGAAAGCTCCCTCCAGCTGAAGGTGGTTGGCACAGAGAAGACCAGTGTAAAGTCTGATGCTGAGCCAACTAACCCAGGGGCGGCCAGCTCTCCAAATGCCGAGCAGATCTCAATTCCTGTAATCACCCTGGACCTGCCTGAGGGTGGGGGAGGAGGTGTTCCCTGTCCCGAAGGCAATGGAAGTGAAACGACTCCAGAGACACTGAAGGCGAGGGTATCCACCAATCAGTGTTCTGGCTACAGATCTGGGGAGGGGGGAAATGCCATCAAGGATCACAGTTCTTCCTCACGGGAACCCTGGGAATCGGTGTCCAGGCTTACACCTGATACAGCCTCCGAGTCTAAGGTGGGGAAGGAAGGCCAGGCTAACTTTGACCCATCATCTTGTAAGTCCAGCCATGAAAAGAGGCATGCCCGGGTGCTCAGTGTGGACAGTGGGACAGATGTCCTCTTGAGTAAAAGTTCTGCAGAAATTGTTAACGATACAGAGAAAACAATGCCAACTTCCAAATCTGACCTAGAGGCTAAGGAGGGACAAATGCCAAATGAGTCCAACTTCCTGGAATTTGTCTCCCTGTTAGAATCCATTAATACTTCCAAGATGGCGGCATCCAATCGATTGAATGGCTCAGCTGAGCAGAATGAAGAAAGTGGGCTTCTCCGAGGTGCGATTCCACGTCAGTTCTGTTCTGATGATGACATAGAAGGCAATACGCCTTTTTGCCATTTGCCTTGTGTAATTTGATTTTGCAAATAATGAGACAACTCTTGGGCAATCGTTTGTTGCTTGGCTTTGTCATCAATATTTGCTGAATGTACCGATACTAAGCTCTGTGGTGAAAATGTGTACATATATTGTCTTACTCTACCAGGACACTTCAGGCATTATCATGATTTTTTTTGTTTCCCTATAGAAGGCAAGACTATTTACTCCCAGAGAAATAAGCAATTATATTTTAGTACTGTGGCAAGTACTCGCAATAGATATTTCTTCCTTTATGGAATAGATGCCTTCTGGGAAAGTTGATTCTAAGACAAATTTCTATGAAGTGAATCTACTTTTCCTGCTGAGTTCTATTATAAAATACAGAATCCGCTAATTATCCCATGTTGTACACATAATAATAACAAGCACTTCTGCCGCTCTTAATTTATGCCAGGCAGTGTTCTAAGCACTTTGCATGTATTAACGAGGGTGACTGTACCTTGTGGTTTGCCTGGAAGGGTCCTCATTTACACGTTTTGCCAACATAATTATTAAGAGCACTGACTTTCTCTCTCAAGAGTCCCCAGTTTAGATGATACATTATACAGTTACTCTCATATTAACTCACTCCTTATATAACTTTATGTTATGGATATACCATTATCCTTCCTGTTCTTCGGATGAGTCTCAGAAATTTTCACTTGCCTTCCCAAGTATCTAGTAAGTTCAGGAGGTGCTGGAACTGAGATTTGATTCCAGGCAGTCTTGTTCCAGAGTCCTTGCTCATAAAAATTAAATGATATTTCCTATATGAAGATAAGGTACATTTATTTTCAGGTTACTTAATGTCTCTGGGCCTCAGTTTCCTCGTGGATAAAATGATGTTACTGGACTAGAGCTTTTATAAGGTCTTTTAGCTTTAAATTCTGTTAATGCTGTGATTTCTGAGCACATCATTTCTACATAGATCTGTATTGAGATAGCATCTGTATGGTAGGAATGCATACTGAAAGTTGTGTTTGCATATGGTAGCTCATTTTCTGTGCTGTTGGTAGTAACGTTTCTTAGTGCTGGGATTTTTCCTCTGTTCTCTGGGCAGCCAGGGGCTCCTCTGGCTCCATACTGGTGGCTCTGAGCAATTTTCTCTGATTCAGTTAAACTTTTTAACAGACAGGGCGGTATATAAAGCAGGAGTAACCTGAGATAAAAATTTTTCTATTTAAAGATTTGGGTGTTTATCATCTATCTAATATAAAGATTCATACCTCTAGGCTAGCACTGTCCAATAAAATTTTCTGCAGTGATAGAAATATTCCATATCTGCAGTCCAATATGGTAGCCAATGGCCACATGTAGCTATTTAATACTTTAAAAGGGGGTTGTGGCCGGGCGCGGTGGCCCACGCTTGTAATCCCAGCACTTTGGGAGGCCGAGGCGGGCGGATCACGAGGTCAGGAGATCGAGACCACGGTGAAACCCCGTCTCTACTAAAAATACAAAAAAATTAGCCGGGCGTGGTGGTGGGCGCCTGTAGTTCCAGCTACTCGGAGAGGCTGAGGCAGGAGAATGGTGTGAACCCAGGAGGCGGAGCTTGCAGTGAGCCCAGATTGCGCCACTGCACTCCAGCCTGGGCGACAGAGCGAGACTCCATCTCAAAAAAAAATAAAATAAAATAAAAAATAAATAAATAAAAAATTAAAAAGATAAAAGGGGGTTGTGCAGATGAGAACTGGCATTTTTAATTTCATTACATTTCAATTCATTTAAGTAGCCATGTGGCTACTGGCTACTGTATTAGCCAGTGATAACCCAGAGCACATGAAGGCCTTCCCAGAAGCAGTGTGTCCAGTGGATAGAGCACTGACTTTGGAACCAGATAGCCCAAGGCCAGATTTTGGTTCAGTAATACCAGCTGGTTGAGCTTGGACGATTGATCAAATCCATCTGTGTTGGAGTTTCTTCTACAAAGCAGGAATCACAATATGTTATAGATTTATTGTAAGGATTCAATTAGGAAAATATGTGAAAATTTTGCTATTTGATCAATTTTAGTCTTTTATTTTTGTTTTCCCCTCAGGCCGTATGTAAAGTTTATTTGGTTTGCCTACTGGAGTTTTTGCTCTTCTTAATTTTTTCAGCCAGCCACATTCAATCAGAAGGGTTAAACTGGAAATTGAGGTTGTCTGCAGGGAGATATGAGGTATTCTATGGGAAGAGATAGGCTTAGTTATCAAGAACTTGAAGGTACAGCAGGAAGGGAGGAGTTGGAATGAATTACATGCTTCTTTTAGGAAAGGACAGAGGATTTTAATTGAAGGAAGAAAGAGACAGTGAATCTTTTAGCTCTTAGAAGGCCATCAACGCCAAAGGTGGCAAATTAGATGGTTTTGAATTCAGTGGTGCCATGTATCTTTGAGACTGGTAATATCCTCTTACTCTTCTTTCACTAAAGTATTTGTTATTGTAATCTGAAAACCCAGTTTTTGAGTGTGTTTATAAAACAACGTGATGGTGTTTAATGATATTAGCAGCTTAGGAAATGTTCTCTAATCTTTTTCCTGCTCATTAGTAGGACAGTGCTTGAACTTGGACCTGACTAGAAAAAGATACACAATTTTCCAATTCTCTCTAATGTACTCTTATTTCTAGCCCAAGTTCTCTTCACAAAGGGCCTTAGGATTATTCTCAGGTCTCAGAAATACCCTAGAATTCAAGGCTATGGAAAACCACACACTTTTGAAAAACCATGTTTGTTTGCTTTTTTGTTTGACACAACTTTATTTTACTTTGTGGAAATAAATGAGGACTGCCCACATGAGAACAAGCAAAGTCTATTTATTCAGAGCTTGCTTATAGCAAGGGAGTCAGCGGTCATTGCTTGGGTTCAGCAGAGACTTAAAGGCAACTTGAATGACAAAGCTTTATAGTGGAAAAAAAGGAAAGGCTTCTGATGTGCCCTGATTGGAGGTTATGGGCATTAGGAAGCTGGAGATGGCTAGACTAGGAGTGAGGCATCCTATGTGCTTGGTTTGGTTTGGTTTTCTTTGGGTGGTCCTAAGTTGGAAGCAGGGACACATATTAGGGAAGCTGTCAGTTATGAATCAAGTCCTGGCCATTTCGGGCTAATTATTATGGCGGTTATTGTTTGGCTTCCTGAATTGTTTGCCAGAAATAGTGGTCTGACTTCCTACAAGCTTGACTTGTGCATAGTATATTGGCTTTCCGGGCTGGTTACTCTGGATAATGGGTTGATTTTCTCACCTGGTTGCTGCAGATTATTGGTCAGAGTTCTATGTTTATGAATAGTTTCTGCCTATTGTCCATTTGTATATTCAGTCTCCTAACTTCTAAGAATTTCTAAGAAAAGAATCATGAATGTATATAGAAATGCTTATTGAAAAATTGTCTATAATATGGAAAATTGAAACAATGTATATTTATAGTCAGGGTCTATTTAAATTATACCATTATCAGTGTAATATTATATAACTACTATTTTTAGATGATGTAGATGAATATCCAATAACATTAAATATTTATAATAGCTTAAGATAAATATGATAGGTACAAAACCATACCTGCATTATGACTTCATTTTTGTAAAAAAAAAATGTGCATGTATCTAGGAAAAAGAGACTGGTGTGATATATATCAAATTGGCTCCAGTGGTAATATCATGATGGCAGGATTAAGAGTGATTCAAAGTTTCTTCTTTTGTATAGTTTTAAATTACATACAATGAATGTGTACTATTTTTATAAACAGAAACATTTCCATAAATGTATTTTTTAAGGAAAAAAGGAAAAAAATCGTCCATATGTTGACTTATGTAATGTACCCATTTAAGAGAAAAGGAGTCTAAGATATGATAAAGAGATGTGAACAAATGAATTCAAAGACACTTAGTGTGAAGCAGGAGAGCTGTGTCAATATGCCTTTCTGCGATTTTTTATGAGGCATGATTACTGGCTAAAGCTATTTGTTATGATAGCACTTTCTTATAAATGTGTTTCTGGAAAACTGTGAAAACTTCTATCTTGACAGGCTGTCAAATGAAATGCAAACATTTTCATACCAAGGAAATTCTTATGGTAGTTTCACAGATGTGCTGAAAATGTTTATCTTCGGGACTCACAGAGAAGCCAGCATTGCTCCTCTAATTACTTGAAGTTTAAGGATGAATAACTTTGTTATATATGCAAGGATGTGATTTATATCCCACAGACACTAACACAGTTTTGCTTTCTGAGGGCTTAGGCAGATCTTGATAGACTTTTCTAATGGTGTGTCTTGAAAGAACTTGTAGGTTCAGGCTCAGTTCTGTTCTCTCAGGCACAGGCTGTTGAGCTTAGGAGCCAATCATTTACTCAGAGTAAGCCATGGGAGTATAATGGTCCTTTTGATCTTAAAAGTGACTGTTGGAATGTGTCCACAGAAAAGGAAGGGCTGATTCTCAGGGACATACGGAGTCCATTTTTCATAATGGTATAACCTGAGACCCTTAGTGGTTCATTGTTTAAAGAGGATTCAAAAAATGCAAAAAAATAAAAAATAAAAACAATCGGTACCTATTGATCCTGGAATTCTCATTCATCTTAAAATGTTCTCAGGGCAAGGAATAGGTGTTGTAGCTCACTGTGTCCTACACAGTGCTAAGCATATGGTTCAAAATCAGCTATACTTGGCCGGGTGTGGTGGTTCATGCCTGTAATCCCAGTACTTCAGGAGGCTGAGGTGGGAGGATCACTTGAGGACAGGAGTTCGAGACCAGCCTGAACAACATAGCATGCCTCTATACGTACATAAAATTTTAAACATTAGCTGGATGTAGTGGCATGTGCCTGTCATCCCAGCTACTTGGGAGGCAGAGGTAGGAGAGTCACTTGCACTCAAGAAGTTGAAGCTGCAGTGGGCTATGACTCCACCGTTGCACTCCAGCCTCTAGCTTCCAGCCTTGGCAACAGGGCCAGACCCTGTCTCAAACAAACAAACAAAAACAACCCCCGCCGCCAGGTGTACTTAACAAGTATTTGCTTTATGAAGGGGACAATTCTAGCTTTAGCTTAAAAATTCAGTTTTGGAGAGTGAGTGAGAAGAAAGACTGATAAGATTTATAATGGTAAAGGGGACCTTGCTCTGAAATAGCCAGATTTGTTTTTGTAATTTTTTAAAATCTGAAGTTATTCATTTATGAGATGTGAAACTTTCAGACCTATGTAACCTAAATGGGTGATTTCCAGCTGGGCACATGTGTGGTCACCGAGTTATTTCAAGGGAGTCCCTCAACCTTTATATAAAATAGTAGGCGTTTGTAGACGCCTAAATAACACGTCTCAAATTTATACATACTTCTGTTTTTCACATATATGTAGGTACTTCCATAATTAGGAAAATGAAAAATTATTTAAAAGCCTTTTGCATGCAGAGGAGCTGCTTAGATTTTCTTTCTATTCTTGTTTCAGTTTTGATAACTTATATCCCAGAGCATTCACATTGATTTATTTTATATTAAACTAACAGGTAAAGCAATATTTTTCAGATAACTGTTCCCAGGAAAAAAAGGAGGAAATCCTGGAAAATGAAAAGCCCAGTGGACACAGTTCTAAGCAAGGAAAACCAGACTTGCAAAGTCAAGACCATACTAGCACCAGCCCTGCGTGCACTCAGCCTGCCAAGACCACAGCCTTGTAAGGATAAGTTATTTATTTAGTTTCACTTGGTCATAAAGCATGAGACAGCCTCATTTACTGGCTTCTGCTTTTAATGCTTTATCAAGGATAAGGAGGAACTTCTAATCATTTTTTTTGAAACTTTTATATGTGTTAAGTTTCCAGGGCAATAGACAAAGACAGATAATCTACAGGGTAACTTCCCAACAAGATAGTTCTGTCTTGCAAGTCATCAGTGGGCCTGAAACATCGGTACAAGAAGAGATATCTGTGGATGCTATGCATGTCTTCATTGATGAACATGGTGAGTCTTTGGAGCTCTTTACTAATGAACAAGCAGGGAAAACTGTCAGCTTTCTCAGGACTCAGCAGGATACCTTAGCCTGAGTACTAGACGTGAGAACTGGAAGACTTAACCCTGTGGTTGCCCACATACTGTTCTTTGAACGGAGTGTGCTGCCTCCCATCTCAGGGCCTTTACACGTGCTGTGCCCCAGTGTGTGCTATTGATTTTTTCAGATCTTAGTCCGAAGGTAAGTTTTTCAGGGACACCTTTCCTGAACTCCCCAGACTTAATCAGGTTCATCAGTTTTTGTTGTTCTCTTAACACCCGTCTCTTTCCTTTTTTGATAATATTACAGCTTGTATAATAATTTGATTAATGGCATTTCCCCCTCACAGTTATCAACTTCAAGAGGGCAATGCCCAGTACTCAGTAAATATTTGTTGGACCTGTGTTGCACACCTGACCTTGATATATTTTTTCAGCGCCTTGTTATAAAAAGGGTTTAAAATAGTATACATAGAGAATTATAAAGTGGCAAGTTCAAAGTTCAAAGGATAAGGGATATAGGTCCTAGTTTTTCTGGGATGGGTCTTGGCTTATGTATCATATAGCTCCAGTAGTGCTTGTTATTTTACTCTCAAAAGGATCCTGGTTTGGAGAATAAATTATATGGTTACTTTATCTGGAGTTCGGTAGTTTATAGTTTTAAATGCTTTTGCATGTGCAGAAATATAAGGGACTTTTACATCATAAAGAACAACATTAGCACTTACATGAAAGCCTCCACAGGGGCTGCGGTTGTCATTACAGTTTCTCTTGGTGGAAAACACCTTTGAGTTGGAGGGCCACCTTCCAGCTGCTCACAACAGACAAGGTTAATTACGCTTCCTGTGTCAACTGAAGAAGGCACTAGTAGGAGCTCTTCTGGGCAGAAACCGGATTTTCACACCTCAGTATCCTGAACTGCTTTAGTGGAGCTAATTGAACTCTGCAAATTAATTCCATCTCTTGCTTTTCCTCATTAACAGACTGACACATCAGTCAGTGTGCTGTGGCACTTGCTCATCTGCACATTTGGAGGCAGAGATGGTCTCATTTGGTCCACCAATCAAAACTGTACTCTTAATAAGCTGGTTTTTGCACATGATACCGAGGTATTCGTATACAAAAAAATCTGGTTATATCCTAGCACAGATCATGCTGACACATGAAGAGAATGTATGTAAAGTGAATTAAGAGATGATACAAATAAGTCTATCAAAAGCAATTAAATAATAAGTAACCAAGTCAAAACATGTCTAAGTATATCAGCAGGGAAGCAGGTCAAAGAAAATTTTCTTAGTAAAGTTTCTTTCAGACATCCTTCAACTTCTCATGATATACGTTCTGTGGAGAAATATAAAGAACAGACCCCGATTGTCAACAGTTATTATAACAGACCAAAATAAGTTTCCTTTTAACTTGAAAATTGTATAAGTTGAAACGATTCTATACGAATAATTATGTCATATTCTTTGCTGAAATTTTCTGATTTTACAGGGGAAATTAGATCCTGTTATTTAAAATCTGGGAATCAGAAAGAAGGCCCTTTGCAACCTCTACCATCAAATTATGACTGTCTCTCTCAGGCTCGGTGAGTGGAGCTTTGTTTCCAGGCTTGAGAGCTGTTGCATTGCTGGGAGACACAGTGATGAAGATAAAATGAGGATTCTGGTGTAGAAGAAATGTGTTAATTCGTTTGTAGTTGTTAAGGCATGTGGTTTTGCGTGAAAGAAAAAGAAAATCTGACATTGTGAAATAATGAAAAATAAATGAAACCATTTTCATTGTTGCTGCTTCCAAAAATAAAGATAACATGTAGGTAGTATAAATAGACAGGAACTCTGTATAGACATAATAGTGTTCCCTTCAAGAAAGATGGTGATGCAGCTCTCAAACATTATTAAATTTGTCCCAAGGAGTGGACTAGAAATGTGGCTAGTTCTCATTTATTCTCATTTACAGTAATGAAGGCAAACTGTTTTACAGATAGATACACATCTTTTCTATTTTACTTCAGAATGCTTTGAATAACTTTCTTAATTATGCTGATATTAAATTAGTTGATGAAGTTGATATTAAATTAGTTTGCATATCTGGGACATACGATGATTAATAGTGCATTGGGCAAACTGTACGTCTTGTCTGTGGCAGACGGAATTCATCCTTCGTCCTGGGCTTCAAGATTCTTTGTGGATAATCCATATGGCCATGTCTCGGTTGCTCTAAGTGTGGAAGTAAACTGTTTATGTATGCTTCTTTAGAATTATATGTATATGTGAGGATTTATGGGAGACTTTCATGGTGTAACTGGAATGTCTTGTGCTTCACATCTAAACCTTAATTTCAGAGCCTGTGACCCCATGTGTCTTTCCAAGTTTAAAGTCTTCCCAAGGGTTTATGGGAAATTCACGGGGAGGCTCCTGTGTGCTTAGAACAAAGGCTGTCTTTGTCCTTGCATTCTGGCCTCCAGGTGGAATGCTGTCGTGTGCCAGCTTCTTAGGGCATTCTCTCTTTAAAGCCACTACTGTTTCTTACCTGCTTAGGAATGCTAGTGTCTGCCATTCAGGTAGGTCTGATGAGATCCATAGGTGATGGCTCTCTCCCGCCATGCAGTCCCTCCCGAGCTTTGCATTAAAGCAGACTGCATATGCCCAAAGTCAGTCCTGTGGGAAAACAGAAATCTTGTTCATCCCCCACTTGCCGTCCACTCTTCCTCCTTTTCCCTCAGGTACCATGGACCAATCCAAATGGCACAAACTTCTTCTCCAGCCAACAAGCATGCAAAGTCCCCATGCAAATGGACACCCAAGAGGAGAGGGAGGTTTGCTGTCCACAACTTTACTCTAACCTCCAGGACATTCTAGAGGTTATGATGGTTTGATGAGTTTAGTCATCTAAGGTGGCAGCTTTCTCAGACAAAATATGTAATTGCATGAGAACACAGCTTTGAAAACTGTCATATTATTCTTCAATTCCCAGCTAAAAGTTGAAGTTTTTCTAAGCTGAATTTAGACCAAATTCTTGTTTTATCCCAAAGTTACAAGATTTTCCTTTTTAATTCTTTCCCCCAGGATAAATATATGTCATTTTTCCCCTAGGTTAAACACTTGAACTGCATTTGTCAGTAATGATAGTTAGAATAAGGCCATATATCCAGAGCCTTAAAAAACTGAAAATTTACAGTATCTAAGTAAAAATGAGAGAGAGGACCTATAGTGTTTTCATTAAGCCTCAGTTCCTTAGGCTCTGCCTCTTCTAGCATGACCTGTTAATTTGCTTTCTCCCCTTAAATTTCTCTCTCTTTATTCAACTTCCTCCAGCCTCTGCTTTCTTTCATTTCCTCTGCATTTCCTTTCCAGATTACAGCTCTTTTATATTTAACCTGCCTTCCGTTTCCAGAGCTGCCTGGACATAGGTTTGCCACAGTGCGTTCAGCCTTGGTGAAACGGCTTTTGGTGAGGTTGTGTTGGGGTGCTACGGGGGTGTTGGACTGAGAGGCAACTGAATGTGTTGATGCTGAACTTTCTTGTGAGGCGTGTGGCTTGGTGGAGAGTCTCAGAATACCAGGCCCTTTCTTACCTGCCTTTTCAAGTTCATAGAATAGACAGACCCCTTTCTGTAACAAAGGAGGGAAACCCATCTCAAACAGGTTTAATCAAAGTGGGGATTTTGCGGAGATGTAACTGAACAGTCTTGGGTCCATCTGTCTTCAGGAGTGTCTAGATAAAGAGGTTCAGATTGAGTCATTGAGGCCTAGTTTTGCGATTTCCATTGCTCTTCTGCTCCTCTGTTTTGACACCGTTCTCAAACACCTCATCCTGGTGGTCAAAAGACGGCTGTTGTTACCCTAGATCTTGTGTCTTCTCTCATCTAAGTCCAGCCAAAATGGTATGCTTCTTTCCCATAGATCCCATGGAAGGTCTCATTGTGTCTGATTGGTTCTGACTGAGCCATATGCCCTGAGCCCAATCACTAAGACCAGGCAAGCACATGGCCTGGGCTTACTTACACACACAGAGCTGGATTCGAGGTTCCCCCGAGACTGGAAGGGGCTGGCTCTCCGAGGGATGTTTGGAGTTCTGTGGATAAAAGCCGGGCAGCAAAAACCAACAAGTGACCCCGAGGACTCTGTTTCTGGTGAAAAGGCAACTGAATTAATTACTGAGCTCCTGTAAAGAGAAAAATGTTCAAGTTTTTTGCAACTTTCCCCTTGAAGAAAATCTTTATTGAACGTCCCTAGTCACCCCTAGCTTTTCTCATGTGTGAATGCTCTAATGGGCAAGGTCTTGGTCCACCAGTCTCAGATAGCAACTTCTGGGTCTTTGACTGTCTGCTCTTTCTCCAGCATTATTTGACAGGGTGTTGGTCTTAAGAGTTCTAGAAAGGGGCTGGGCATGGCGGCTCACACCTGTAATCTTAGCACTTTTTTTTTTTTTTGAGACAGAGTTTTGTTCTTTCACCTAGGCTGGAGTACAGTGATGCAATCTTGGCTCACTGCAACCTCTGCCTTCCAGGTTCAAGTGATTCTCCTGCCTCAACCTCCCCAGTAGCTGGGATTACAGGTGCCCGCCACCACGCCCAGCTAATTTTTGTATTTTTAGTAGAGACAGGGTTTCACCACGTTGGCCAGGCTGGTCTCAAAACTCCTAACCTCGTGATCTGCCAGCCTTGGCCTCCCAAAGTGTTGGGATTACAGGCGTGAGCCACCACACCTGGCAATCTCAGCACTTTTGAAGGCTGAGGTGGGAAGATCACTTGAGCCCAGGAGTTTGAGACCAGCCTGGGCAACATGGCAAGACTCCATCTCTACAAAAAACCAAAACAAAACATAGCAAAAACACCAACAAACAAGAAGAGTTGTAGAAAAGAAGGACACATTGCCAGGTGTAACTTCTCTTTCTTGTGCTTCAAAGATAAAGTAAAATAATACACACGGTTTGCTATCATATGTATGGTTAGTCCTTAAGATAGAATATAGAGGGGACTTTGTTATGCGGTGTTGTGGCATCCAGTGGCCCATTTGGGCACAGGAGATATACAGTGCTTCCTGTCAGATGCATAAGCACAAAACTCTAGTCCCTTCACTTAGCAAAATTACAGCATTACAGGCAGTTCTGGAAAAGCAGTTAAGGCGCTACCATCTGTTTAATTCGTGCTCAGGAAAAACGAGTCAGTCCTATGTCAGTCAGATGATCTTCTGGATTTAAACTGCTGTCTGACAGGCTTAGGGTGGATGTTCCGATTGTCTCAAACATCTCCCCAGACTCTGACACATGGAAAACTGTGCTACCCATTCACGGGGGGCTAATTTCTTTGGATTTGTAATAAGCTTTGTCTTTTGCAGAAGCCCATGATGTAATGATGATTTGGGAATCTTTGGGTTGGCTATCTGAAAGAAAAATTCTCAGAAAGCAGAATAAGAACCAGTTATCAGGCTCAATTTAGATTGTTGAATTTCTGAATTAACACACTAGTGCGTGTGTGCACTCGTGTGAGTTCATGTGCACCTGGGGGTGTCATCGCTGTATCTCTAATGGTAGAGGTAAAGAATAGAACCAGAGCAGAGCTAGTGAAATGCCAGCAGGTCAGGATTTTGCCCCATGGAAAGACCCAGTGGCTTGTACCTTACCCCTGTGTTCCCATATGCAATATTACAGCAGTTCGTGGCCCTGAACAAAGCACTTTCCTTCAGTAGTTCTGGTAGTAACAGCCACTATTTGTTAAACACTTATACACTAAGCTAAATGTTAAATTGTCTAATTTTATCTGCACAACAAAACTAAGGTTGGTGATACTAGCTCTATTTTACAGATAAGGAAACTAAGACTGATTGCCAAAAGTGCTCAGCTTCATGTAGATAGTAAGTGGCCAGTGGACAGGTGAGTCTCCCTCCCTGCTCCCATCCCCCACCATGGCGTCACAGGCTCAGGGTTCCCCAGAGCCCAGGCAGGTGTGATAAATAGGTGAAGGGGGCCCAGTGTGGAATAGTAGAGAGGAGTGGTGATGACTGCAGTAAATCGGAGGACATTTATCCCACCTGAAGGGCACTTATCCCATCTGAAGGGCATTTATCCCATCTGAAGGGCTGCTGCTATGTTAGTCTACTTATGATGGCTCATAAGCCCCAGGTGACAGGATTTTCCAGTTTTTTTTCCACAAGGAGCTAGAAATGCATATTTGTATCTAAAAGTGTATTTTGTTTCATGTTGTTGATTTTAAGTTTCTTTTTTTTTTTTTTTTTGAGATGGAGTCTCCCACTGTCACCCAGTCTGGAGTGCAGTGGCGTGATCTCGGCTCACTGCAACCTCCACCTCCTGGGTTCAAGCGATTCTCCTGCCTCAGCCTCCTGAGTAGCTGGGATTACAGGCGCGTGCCACCAAGCCCGGGCTAATTTTTTTGTATTTTTAGTAGAGACGAGGATTCACCATGTTATCCAGGATGGTCTCAATCTCCTTACCTCGTGATCCGCCTGCCTCAGCCTCTCAAAGTGCTGGATTACAGGTGTGAGTCACCACGCCCAGCCGATTTTAATTTTTTTTAACACCACCACAGACCACAGGTTGTGCATGGTTGGCTGTGGCCTGTGAGCTACCTGTGGTCAGCCTCTGCCCTGCTCCCTCCAGTGGGAAAGCGCTTGCCCTCAGCTCTTCTTGCGCACATATGCGGCATCCAGATGCCCCTACGTGATTCCCACTGCAGGCTCGTCCAAACCACCTTGCCAAGTTCTCCACTCATTGCTCCCTTTTGAAACTCTCATCTTTGAAAGCTCAAGTTACAATCTGCCTCTGTGATGCTTCTTTTCCTTCTCAGTCCTCTCTGTGAAAATAAATTCATCTCTTCAAGTTGCTGCCAGGAGGATGCTGATCACATTCTCCCTGGTATCTCATTTATTTGTAGAGGGTTCCCATCTCTTTTTCTAGATTGCATACACCTAAAACCAGCCTTCGCTTAGCCGTTTATAGGTAGGTGCTCAATAAATGTAGGATTAAATCAAATGAATCATTGGAAATGACAAAGATGACCCAGTTGGAGTTCTGGGGTGAGGGGCAGCAGGGGAAGCTAAACAGGAGGGATGGAGTAGGGCCCTGGGGCCCATGAAATCCGGTGGAGGAGTGTGGTTTGTTCTCTACGCAGCAGGAGCGATGGGAATCTATTGGCAGAGCGAAACAACCCTGATGAATGTGGGATTATCAAAACGACCTCAACAAATAAATCCCTCATCTTTGGTGGGACAGTTGGAGGGACAGCCAGAAGCACTAGCAGTTTGCCAGATGAACACATTCGAACATAGAATGTGATCTTCTCCTTTTATAAGTGGGAAAGTAAAGCAGAATGAAATCTGTAAAATGACCGTTTTTAAACCAATCTACATAGAAATCAGAGGTAGAGACTCAAATTTTTCAGCCCTAAGTTTTTATTACTTTTATTTTTAATTTTTTTGAGACAGGGTCTTGCTGTGTGGCCTAGGCTGGAGTGCATTGACATGATCTTGGCTCACTGCAACTTCTGCCTCCGTGTTCAAGCGATTCTCCTGCCTCAGCCTCTCAAGTAGCTGGGATTATAGGCACGCACCACCATACCTGGCTAATCTTTTGTATTTTTGCTAGAGACAGGGTTTTGTCATGTTGGCTAGGCTGGTCTCGAACTCCTGGCCTCAAAGTGATTTGCCCTCCTCACCCTCCCAAAGTTCTGGGATTATAGGCATGAGTCACCACGCCCAGTCCAGCCCTGTGTTTTATTAGTTCATAAGGAAACAATTTTCTCTGTATGAAAGCTAACAACAGAGGAAAATCTGACATTGAGAATTTTACTTCCTTGAAATCAGAGGTTTAGTATCTAGCTATGGGAACACAAATTTTGTCTCGGACTTATCTGGGTTCAAATTCCAGCACTGATATTTACTTTTTGTTTGACATTATGCAACTTGCTTAACCATCTTAAGTACCCATTTACTAACCAAAAAATGCAGATAATACCTCTGTAATTAATTCACTGGTTTGCTTTAAAAATTAAATGTGGGCTGGGCATGGTGGCTCACGCCTGTAATCCCAGCACTTTGGGAGGCCATGGCGGGCGGATCACGAGGTCAGGAGTTCGAGACCAGCCTGATCAACATAGTGAAACCCTGTCTCTACTAAAAATACAAAAATTAGCTGGGAATGGTAGCACATGCCTGTAGTCCCAGCTGCTCAGGGGGCTGAGGCAGGAGAATAGCTTGAACCTGGGAGGCGGAGGTTGTGGTGAGCCGAGATCACGTCACTGCACTCCAGCCAGGGCAACAGAGCAAGACTCCATCTCAAAAAAAAAAAAAAATTAAATGTGATAGTACACATGCAGTGCTTAGGACAGTGCCTGCCACAGAGGGTCCTCAGTCAGTGTTAGCTGTTGTTACTGTCTTTCGATAGAAGCAGAAGGACTTCAGGTAAAGTGCACTGTGACTTGATATACCAAAAGATGTTGACTTTTGTTTCTTGACTTTTTATAACAAAATACCTGATTTTATATAACAAAAGATACTTTTGGCCAGGTGGAAGCCTTTCCTCTAGTGCTTTTATGGTTTATGTGATTTTAAGGCATTCCCGTTATTAACCTGTTGTGTTCCAACATCTTGGTATTAACATGTTGTGTTCCAACATCTTGGCATGTATGATAATTTTAGCGTAGGTCCTTTAATATTATGTCCGTGGCTTTTAATGCAATTAGATTTTAATTTCTTCTATTATAGAAACATAAACTTTGATTTTGAACTTGGAAGGATGCCTACTTGGGGCTGTAAGCCATTCAGCCATGGAAGATATATTGGAAAAGCAGCCTTTTCCCTATAAGGTGACTTCAGTGGCTGGGACTGTCTCCAACTGGGCCATTAAACGGCTGATTCTTATATTATTGGCAAAAAAAGCCATTCCTCTTAGCTATTGTTCAGCCTTGTTACCATGTGACAGTTTTATATCCCTGACTCCCAAGTATGACTAGGGAATTGTTAGTAATGTAACTTCCATGTCTCTTTGGGAATTCCTGAAGGAAACCGGGAGAGGAAACAAATTTCTCTCCTTGGCCTCACTGTCACTGTGGGAACCAGTGCGATTCTTGTGGACTGCTGCAGAAACATAAGCAGCATTTTCCGGTTGTTCAATAGCTGTCCATAGAGCAGGTACCTTTGGTAACGTTACCTAACACAGTTCTGCTTTCCCCAGAAACCGGAATGAGGAAATTACAGCTTGAATTGCAGCCTTTAGAATTGCTAGTAGGAAAAACTTCCAGAGGATAAATCCGCTTGAGTATTTTATTACCCAGAACACAAGATTGATTCAGTAGTTCAGAGCCAAAATGAACTAATTTGCCTAGAAAGTTGGAATTGCTAATCTGCCTAGAAAACCAAAGTGGAAGTAGGCTATCTGCCTAGGAAGTTGGAGGTACAGCTGCTTAGAAAGTTGAAATGTGTTTTTGAGTGCAGAGGGTTTGTTGCAGAGTGAACTTTTATTACTACTCAGTAGATCTTGTAATTAAAGCTTGATAGTTTCTCTTTTTTGTTCAGCAAATATTTATATTTCTTTGTGTATAAATTAATCCAAGTAATATAGCAGAGCTTTCTTCTATGAACAATCTATAACCATGTTTAAGTATTAATCTGGCTTTTCCAGTGTCATAAGCAATCTAATGGAAATGCATGCAAAATGCATATCATCTGCTCCCCAGTGAAATCTGATTGGAAAGACATGATATTTACATTCATTTTGAGGATCCATAACTCACAAAGTAGGCGTGGCAGTCTACGGAGTGGAAGAGTCATTCTGTAGCAAGTTTGTTTGCAGGACTTTTTTGGGGATTTTTGTATCAAGGATGGAACTTCAACTTGTTTTTATTTAAAAAATAAGAGTAGGATGGTAATGTAAATATTTATCTGAATTCACTTATTCGTGGCTTTTTTTTTGAATTATTGTAGCAAAGATTGAAGCAGATATTTTCAGTTTATAAATTAGGCTTATGTTTGAAAGCTGCCATTTATCTCTGAACCCACTGTGTACCATATTCCAAAGGTAGATTGAAGCCCTGTACTTAATCTTTACTACCTCCTCAGAGTTCTTATTCTTTTGTTGACATTATCAGCTTCTCTGACCCTTATCTCAACAAAACCTCTTACTTATTCGGATTAACTTTCAGGAAAGTCCTCTAAAGCCACAATGTTTAATTATCTACCTGGTTCCCAAAGAAGATAAGCAGGCAGAAAACGGCAAGAAATAATCATGTCTGTTTAGACTGTGGTTTTAACTTTAGTCAGAAGAAATAATAGTGACATTCTGACTTGGAATAGCTGAACAGGAATGTGAGGCAATAAAACAAGTCAACTAGATATTCAAAATGAAGAGTAAAATGTTGTGACTTCTCTCAATATTAGATATACCCAGTACCATGTGCCATTCAATTATAGTTTAGAGATTTCATCCTTTATTACAAATATTTGAGATATGCATATAGCTGCCTCACTCACTTAATTTGAATAGTAGAGAGATAGGTATTTGCTGCTTCAAATTTGAAAAACTTTTGTGGGTTCTTGGTGCCTTTGATCACACGGAGGTGGAAAAGATTGGCAAGAAGCAGGTGATCACCTGGGTCTGCCTTGGAATAGTGTCTGCCCTCCCAAATTTCCATGTCCTCTCTTTTTGGCTTTCACTTTTTACTCTTTGCTCCTTTCACTGTCATTCTTATCTTGTTTTCTTAGACGTATTAGGAAGAGATTGTACTTTCACCCAGGCGTAGAGTCATAAGGACGAAAGGTTTGTGAGGTTGATTCTAGAAAGACTCTCGTTGTCTGGGGCGTTTTCTCTGAAAGCCTGAGCATTGGCCCTGCCGCTCAGTGTGGTTCTGTTCCGGTGGCAACAGCTGCTGCCGCCACATGATGGCAGTCAGGTCCCATGCTCCCAGCCTTGCCTCGCTTCCGCAGTGTCGCTGCCTTTTTCTCCGATACTCACACAAATTTTACTGTCACATAAAAGAAGAGTTGTTTGCTGACTTTAAAACAAGAATCCCTGTTAAAATTCAAAATAACAGGTTATGGTTTTCAGAACAGTGCTGCTTTAGTTAAACATCCTACATATTGAACATGTTGCTGCGACTTTCATTTCTGTGTCCCTCTGTGTGCCTTGTGCCCATGTCCCCGGAGAAAGCCTGAAAAACAAGGAAAGAGGCAGAAAAAAAGGGAGACCCTCTCTCTGAGAGTGGTAGACTATCGTCTTTTAACTCTGGGGAAGATGAAGAATTTCAAGAAATGTTTTTCCAGTATCAGTGAGACAGTGTAGAAGAAGCACATGTATTTTGACTGTTGCTTGTAGAAGCTCAGATGGTGGAAACCTGGGGAGTCCGGTATGGTGGAATATCGTCATGGTCAATTTGAGGCCCAACTCTTTCCATATAGAAGTGTACTCTTCTGGCCCATACTAGATCCTAGCCCCACGCCCGTCTTTTATTACCTTCTAGTGGCAGCACTTTTAGAAATTTCCACCATTAATCACTATTTCTGCTATTGCTTGGAGCTCAATCTAGCTTACATAAACTTATCTCTGCTATAGCCCTGAACCAAACTAGTTTACCAAAGATTCACCAGAGAACGGGATAATTGAGACCAGATGTGCTAAGTATCGTGTATTGTAGTTCACAGAATAGTTACTACAGGCTTGGGATATTTCCATTTCCATTATTGTTTTGGAGGAAGAGAAAATGTCTCCTGAAACTTAACGCTTTCACTTTATATGTATTAATGTGGGAAAAGCTTTGGCTTTAAGTTACTAAGATACTGTCTTTTTAGATGATTACGCTGCTCACAGTCTATAACTTTAAAAAATGACAGAGAATAAGCAGCAAATACTTGGAGAAGAGACACTAGCAAAGAACATAGACTTTGGAATTATTCAAAGATTGCACTCCTGCCCACCTGTCCGTGTCAGTGATTTTTGTGGACATCGTTGTCTCTTTCGTACTTGGGTGGGCAAGCTGGATTATAACTACACTATCAGGACACCAGAGAATTATATCACATAAGGGAAACGTCTCCATTTGAACAATGCTTGCTGTAAGCATGTAACCATTTCCTCCTGGCCAAATGGGGAGCCCATATACACATGACAGTACAGATGACAGTACAGGTTTCTGATGCAGACATATACCAGTCATTAAGCTCAGAAGAGAATCTTTCTTAATATGCCCATGCCTTGTCTAGAATACTCAACCCTTATAAAAGAGGTTAATTAAGAGGGAAGTTAATATGCTGTTTGAGACTGTCTTTATAAAATAAGGAGGATTAGGTGTGAGTTGAGGGCAAGATACTCTTCCCCCATGCCCGCTAACAGAGACACCTGAAATTAATATACCGTTTGTGTAAAAGCATAGGAGTTGTGTTGCTATTTAATATAAGAAAAAGCACAGTCAAGTCCTATATCAACAAAAGGAAGTAAAAAGGGTCAGGGATGGTTATGAAGTACCTAATATATGAAAGGCAATGTTCACTGCTTTGCATACATAGTCTGGTTTAGTTTTCACAATGATCCCTACGAGGAAAATATCTTCCTGATTTTATAGGGAGGATTTGAGGTAGGAAGACAACATGCTTACAGTCACAGATAGTGAGTAGTATACTTTAACCTAGTTCTGTTTAATTCTAGAACTGACCCAAAAGATTTTAAATAGAAAATCAACCCATAGATTTTTTAAAGGATATTTAAATGGCTTACATAGGAAAATGATGTTTTTTATTATTATTATTTTACAATCTGAAATGTACTAAGAAATATGGAAAAATTAAGCTGATATGTATTGATTGACACTTCTTTTTGTATCATGTTTCCTAGCAGGACGCCTTAGTAGGAGGAAGACTGCTCTAAAACAGCCATTCGTTACACATTATGTCGTAGTCAATTCTTAGTTTATCTCAGTTGGCGATAGAGGGTGCTGTACACCTTCTACATTTTTGCACAGAAGCATACATTTCTTTTCCCACTCTTGCCTATTTATGATCATTACCTACCTTACCTACAATGTAGTTAGCTTAATCTTTTGGTTTTAGTGAAGTTCTGGCATGTGCCCCGTTTAAGATATTTCTGAATTTGTGTCAACAATGCAATTTCAGTTCTATTGTATTTCGATGTGAAATGACAGAGTTACATTACTCAGTGGCTTCTGTACAACACAGAAGAGTTTGAATGAACATTGTTTTTATAAATCTAACTAATCTTTTTCTCTGTTAATGACAGAGATTATGTCACTAATATAGACAAGAAGGAAAAGCACTATTTTAGGAGCAAGCATTAAATAATGGAAGCACAGGATTTTTTTTTTTTTTTTTTTTGAGACAGTCTCGCTCTTTCGCCCAGGCTGGAGTGCAATGGCGGGATCTCGGCTCACTGCAAGCTCCACCTCCCAGGTTCACGCCATTCTCCTGCCTCAGCCTCCCGAGTAGCTGGGACTACAGGTGCCTGCCACTGCGCCTGGCTAATTTTTGTATTTTTTAGTAGAGACGGAGTTTCACCGTGTTAGCCAGGATGATCTCGATCTCCTGACCTTGTGATCCACCCGCCGCGGCCTCCCAAAGTGCTGGGATTACAGGCATGAGCCACTGCGCCCGGCCGGAAGCACAGGATTTTTAAGTTTTCAAACTCAACGTACTTACTCTACCTGGTTCATTTCCTAAACCCTGACTTTGTCATGTTATGTTTCCTAAGTGTTTCTTTATATAAAGACTTTATTGAATGTATTGAAGTTTATGTTTATTTACATGTGTGTATGAAAGTTGCTTTTTTTTTTTTTTGAGACAGGATCTTACTCTGTTCACATAGGCTGGAGTGCAGTGGCGTGATGATGGCTCAGTGCAGCCTAGACCTCCCAGGCTCAAGTGGTCCTCCCACCTCAGCCTCCCAAGTAGCTGGGACTATAGGCATGCGCCACCATGCCCAGCTAATTTTTTTTCCATTTTTGTAGCGATTAGGTCTCACTATGTTGCCAGGGCTGGTCTTGAACTCCTGGGCTCAAGCAATCCTCCTGCCTCAGCCTCTCAAAGTGTTGGGATTACAGGCATGAGCCACTGCGCCCAGCTATATGACAGTATTTTAAACATCATTCACACAGAATAACTATTGGTGTGTTTATGAATATGATAGGAAGGAGTTAGGAAAAAGAAACATCCAAAAGATTGTCAGAAACTTTATCATGAAAGGTGTAGATTATAAATCAGAAGGGAATTATGTTACTGTAGCATCTGCATTCTTAAGGAGCCTGTGTTAGACAGTGTAATTTGGGCTACAAGTAACCTTCTGTAACAAAATGGGCTGCAGGATGAGATGTATTATGTCAGAACACAAGAAGCCCAAAGATATAATCTGTTCAAGGTTGGTGAATTCAGAGGTTTAATGCTGTCATCAAAAAACTAGTTCCCTTCCATCACTCAGCTCTCCAGTACTCAAGTTTGTCCTTCATGATGGCAGTATTTACTATTCACGAATCATGTAAAGGCCTGGAGAAAGACTGTCTTTTACTTTTGTTACTACTTAAGAACTATAGAAAAATTTGTCCAAGAGCTCTCTTAATCCCAGCCAACTCTTCTTTGCTCCCCAATGACCTCTTAGAGTTGTGTTTCTTTCTCATTCCAAAGCCAAGCTCTGGCCGGGACGAATGGCTTAAAGACCAGGATTTTTCCCTGGGGCTAGGGAAGGACCTCATGTCTCTTCCAAAGCACACAGTCTTGGATGACTTAATAAAATGGAGTTATGTTAGGAGACATTCTGTGAGACATGCCTGTTGAGTAGGCAGCCAACATTGTCTCCTAAAACTTATAGATACCCTACTAGAAAATCAGATAGAGAAGTATGTCCTAGTTTTTGCTTTCTGGGACAAAGGAAAAAAATGCCAGGATTTTTTCCTTTGTAAAAATGAGATTGCTTACTATTAAGTCTTGTCAATCTGTGTGTGATTAAAAATAATAAAACTATTTTAGATATAGATCACAACTAATTCCATAATGTCCTCTTGATCAATTACCCAACACATTTCTTTTGTCTAATATGTATTTACCTTGCTTTGGGGTGTGGTGGAGAGGAGATGAAGCCAGGTAGCAGAGGTGTTCATCTCTGTTTCTTCCTGGTTGGTATCTGGAGAATTATCAAGCCCACTGTTTTTACAAAATGTGAGGCTAGAACTTGTTGCTAAGGCCTCCCCAGCCATTAAATATTTAAAAAAATTAAGATTGTCATCTGTAGAACACCAGGTATCTACCTACCTGCCCTATGACACACTGCAACTCTGGGCAGCCTGAGTAATTTCAATGTATGCAGAGTAATTGACCTTCTACCTGAAGGTAGCCTTGTATACATAATTTTAAACTCTTAACTGTTTATGTAAGGTTGTAAAGACTCATCCACTACCTGCTTTGGGCATTCCTATTGTCCTTGTGTTTGTGTATAATAAATAGATGACTTCTGGTATTACCAGGTAACCAAAGCTTTTGTTTTGCCCATCCTCAGAGAGATGCAGGTCAGCTCCTCCAGTACCACAACTTCTGAGAGTCAAGATCCGTCTTCTGGGGACCCTGCAGTCAGTGCCCTTCAGCAACAGCTGTTACTGATGGTGGCTCGCAGGACCCAGTCAGAAACCCCACGGGTACGTACATTCCAGAATTGCTGTTTGTGGATGTTCTAGAAACAGGGGATCTTAAAACCTTTTTCCAGGTTGGATTACTTGACAAGATTAGTCAGCTCTTTCCCTGAATTTTGCATCACTGGGTTGTTGATGTATCACTGCAAGGCAGTCTACTGACTGAATGTGAAAGGAAATCAGATAGATAGCAGCTAACCTTGGGTTGATATTAACAGGATTGCCACTGTCTCCGTTGCTTTTCAAATGCATTAGAAATTCATGCACATTGATTTTTGGTTGCCAGGATGCATAAGTCTCACAAGAGCTCACTGGATTAGGTTGCCTTTTTCTCCCATGGTTTGGAAAGTATCTGTGTGTTTGTTTTTTTTTAAAGTATTATTGCCTTGTATATTAAATATTGAGATTCTTAAATATTTGACTTAAAGGGAGACTTTATTCTTGGGGCAAGTGACATTATCATCAAGAGGTCTGAAAATGTGAAGCCTTTCATTATTTTACTAAGAGATAACTTATTAATGTTCATTCATTTATCCAGTCAACCTTTAATGAGACTCTTGGGAGGCAGAGCCAAGGATTCACAGCCAGAGATAACATGGGAGGTTAGTGAAACACGCAGACATGAAGTTAGAGCTGCGGATTCAATTTTGGGCATTTTGGAGGAGGGGTGATAGGGAAGGCTTCTTAGAAGAAGAAATACTTCGGTTATGCCTTGAAGAAAGATTGGTTTCCATTGGTACAGATTGGGAGAAGAGGATTGTAGATGGGATGATGTCATGTGAGTGTCAAGTTTCTTTATTTCTGTTTACCTTTTTCCTGGAAATGTTTCAGTTCATTCTAGGAAAGGTCATCTTTGAAAAAATAATATAATTATATATATATATTTTTATGATTGCGTAGCCACATTTTTCCAAAGGATGCTCAACAATACAATGTGGCTGGCTAAAGTGGCTCACGCCTGTAATCCCAGCACTTTGGGAGGCCAAGGTGGATGGATCACCTGAGGTCAGGAGTTCAAGACCAGCCTGGCCAACATGGCAAGACCCCATCTCTACTAAAAATACAAACATTAGCCTGGCACGGTGGCATGTGCCTATAATCCCAGCTACTTGGGAGGCTGAGGCACGAGAATCGCTTGAACCCAGGAGGCAGAGGTTGCAATCAGCCGAGGTCGTGCCACCACACTCCAACCTGGGCAACAGACCAAGACTCTGTCTCAAACAAACAAACAAACACAAAATACAGTGGGTTGAAATCTATGCACCATTACCCAGCTGTGCAAAGAAAATGTTGAGTTACCTTTTAGCTGACCACATATTGCTGTGAGCTCTTATTCCTGTTGATGTGGGGAGTGTAGGGACCACTTAACTTAAAAGTGCCAGTTGCCAGACACAGTGGCTCACGCCTGTAATCCCAACACTTTGGGAGACTGAAGTGGAGGGATGGTTTGAGCCCAGGAGTTCAAGGCTGCAGTGAGCTATGACTGCATCACTGCACTCTAGCCTGGGTGGCAGAGTGAGATCCTCTCTCAAAACAAACAAAAATGTGCTAATAGGGTAACTCAGCCCTTTCAGTCTTGGAGTTTCTGTGTGAACAAGTGTTTAATTTATTCAAAGAATTGGTCTTTTGGGACAGTTTATTCTCTTCTCTTTCATGTATTCAGGCTCTCCTTCTCCTCCTTTCCAGGGCCTCTGTGTGTTAGGGATAGGATTCCTACACCTGTGGGTGGAAGTGGATCTGGGAGGGGCACTTCCGAGGAGGGGAGCATCCCCTTAGTCCAGTCACCGGGTGTACTGTGTGTTGTACCTGCCTGGTTCGGGTGAGGTGCTGGATCTGCCACTCACTGACCACCGGAGACCCTACCATTTGCCCTAGCTGTGTTCTGCACACACCGTCAGCCTGTACAAGGTCTGTGAGCTCTGCCCAGCCCCACCCCCAGCTGCCGGTATGTAGTTCTCACCACAGCACTAGTATGTGGGGGCCCTGTGGAATACGGGCTTTCCTGACGAACTTGCATTTTCCCCTGAGATAAGCCCGGAAGCGCTAACTCCCTACCACCCTCCAGAACATTAGTGTTGAACCTTCAAGAAGGTTCCATGAAAGTATCAGGATAGCTTGGGAAGATGTGAACGCCATTGATTTCATGAGTAGAGGAGCTAGAGGAAACTAGAAACTTTAGATTATCAAAGGTATACGTCCACTGATTTAATATCTCAAAAATATCCCCGTTAGAGCAGAAACTTGAAAATAAGTAAATACTGCAAGAATAAATCAGAAACAGTCCTGCCATTCCTTATTTTACATTTGTAATCCTATAAATGTCACGATGATGCATAAACATTCAACTCATCTGTAGTGTTTTATTGTTAGACACTTAACCAAATTCATTGCTTCAACCATTTAAACTTACTTTAAGTAAAAATTTTTAAAGTTCTGTATTCTATTATATATGGGTATGGAGGAGGAAAAACGAAGATTGCTAACCAGGCTCATGTTTAGACCCTAAGAAAATATTTACAAAGTCTCATACTGGGAAAAAAAAGTGTAGTTCTACTATTTGATTTCTAAATATAATTGATATCACCAGGAAATTAAATTCGGTTTCAGCCACAAAACAAAAATTAAATAGGTTTTCTGCTCATTATCCAATAAATATTTGCTGTAGGCTGGCCATGCCTGCAGTTCTGTGCGAGAAGCTTGGTATACAATGGTGAAAAGACTCAGTCCCTGCCTACAAGAAGTTTAACAGCCAGTCAACCAATTCAACTCTATACGACAGAAATTCTGACTAGAATAGGCTCTGGTGGTATGGGACACAGGAGAAGCTCCAGGCCAGGAAATAGGGGATCAGAGAGGCTTCCTCAGCAAGGTGACACCTCAGCTGAAATGTGGAGGATGAGTTAGAGTTAACCAAATAAAAGGAGATAAGAGTATCTAGACAGAGAAACGACCTGGCCAGAGGGGCCTGGAGGTGAGGCTGAAAGCAGGTGTGCTCAGTGTTACTGGAGCCTGGAGGCACAGGGGAGCTATTTCTCAGAAGAGACTAGCAAAAGTAAGCAGGAGATAAGGCTCTGAAGACAAGACTTTAATCCCCTCCTTCCGCCTGCCTGTCTCCTTCAAGTGCAGCAGATGAGCTCTGGGAGTGCTTTCCCCACAACTTTCTGCAAGCTCTTTCTAGCAAAGGATGGAATTCTGCAGGCTCTAATGGGCGGGTGGTCAGGAGGTGAGCCAAGGCCAGTGGAAGACTTGTCTGAAATTCCTCCCTGGTACAAATACAGTATGTGTGTAGGGAATGAAGTGTCCCTGAAAGGGGAGCTCCTAGGAAGGGTTGTCACTTTTATGAAGGGCTGGTCACTTAAAAAAATATATATATATACACACACATACAAAGGAGAGGAGGAGGTTATTTTTCATCTTCATAGCTGTAGAGTTTAGCTCTCAAGCACAAAGGGAAGGGCAGAGCTTGGGGCATGGTTGGAATTGGTGAAAACCTGTTGTTTGAACTCAAGATTGGCGTTCAGGGGTTTTGAATATTGCCAATTAAAAATGTTGCATGAATCCACATTATAAACCGGTACTTCTCTGTCACTGAGTTTATCCATCATGTGCTTCTAGCCCCACAGAGTATATTCTGTAGTCTTATTACCATGGTTTTTAAAATCTTACATTGTCCCAGTATGTTATGGGCCAGTACCTGAGTAATCATCTTGAAGCATTTTGTTTATTACACTGATGGTTGAGAGGCAGGTGCAGTCTACCCAAGGGCAGCATAGGATCTGCAGGAATATGGCATTTTCCGCTTCCATTGACTCTCACCTGGATATGGTCTCCAACTCATTCGGCTTGTCTTACATTAAAAAATGAGATAGTATTGTATGTGAAAGTGTTTTGTAAACTTTAAAGCTCTATGCAAGTCTATGATAGTGGCATTATTATTATTATTATCATTATGGATAGCATGAAGGTCAAGCATTTCATTCGTCCTAAACTGATGAGAATTGGTGAGAATTGCAAAGATGGGCACAGCACTAGGCCTGGCTGACTATTATTCTAGGTAGATATAAAGGTAGCATTTACATCACAATTTACTATCATTAAAACATTAACAAGAACTTATAAGAATATTGGCATTTACTAAAAGATGAAACAGTTGAAATAATTATAGAGATAAAAAAGAGGAGACATCAATTATAATATCATAACATTTATTTTTCATCATATATATTCATTTATTTGAAAGTATATTAATACTTTAAAAAGAAAAATTAACATTTGCATCTTTTTCATTTATCATGTTCAGAAGTTCATTTAAATATGGATGCTCCTCAACTTAGAATGGGTTTATGTCCCTATAAATCCATCATAAATTGAAAATATCGTAAGTTGAAAATGCATTTAATACATCTAACCTACTGAATATCATAGCTTACCCTGGCCTGCCTTAAACATGCTCAGAACACTTACATTAGCCAACAGTTGGGCAAAATCATCAAATACAAAGCCTATTTTGTAATAAAGTATTGAATATCTCATATCATTTATTGATGTTCTACTGAATGCTTATCACTTTCACAGCATTGGAAAGTTAAAAAATCATAAGTTGAACCATTGTAAGTCAGAGACTATCTGCAATAGGTTTAGAATCTACAAGATTTGTTATGAATTTTGGCTGCTAAACATAGCCACTGTTATAATAGGATAATTCTACTTTTAAAAAATATGTCTTATCCCTCAAAGTTGTGTTCACATCCAGATATAATTCACATTCCACTTGTATGTTTTGAACACAAGTTATGTGCATGGCACTGGGCTAGGTACTCTCATATTTGATGTCATTTTATCTTTAAGAGAAGTCTTCAGGTTAGGCATTATTTCATCTGGGGGTTGAATATCTAAGGAAACTGCAATGCAGAGAGTACTGGAACTTGGGGCATTGAAGGGACCCTGACCCAGTGTTCCTTCCTAGTTGTCCCTTTGTCACTATTAGGGTCTCCAATGCTCACATTCTCCTTGGCAGCCACTGCTGTGATTTCTCAAAATTCTACTTCTGACACCAGAGTCCCTACCAACCCTGCCTTCCCAGTGCTGAATTTGATAGCTGTTAGGAGTTACATGTAGTTCCCCAAAGTACCACTTTTTCTTCTGTCTACTGTTCACTCTTCTACTCCTTCTCCCTTTCCCCTGCCCTTTCAGGTAAAATCTACAGATACCTTCTGAGAACCTGAGAACCTCTAATTATTTTCAATATCCGCCCCCCCAGAAAAGAGGCCAATAATTTAAAACCATCTGTGCCTGTTCTGACTTTGGGGAGGTTCTATAGAGCTGATCACTTACTCTCTTTCCCATAACAGGGCCTATTATCTGTTTTAGTTTTTATTAGATATGGTTCATTCTCAAAATCACAAATCTGACTTTAAGTTTGTTTTAAATAACATTTTATTTGTAACCCATTATTCCTCATCTTATTTTTGAAAGTTTCCATTACCTAGTTTGTTTTTCAAATTTGTGTTGTTAACTTGTTCTTTTACAATGAGACTATATGTATTGTCTCTTGAACTCTATTTGTTTTACTGTGAAGGTGGCTTTCTCTTTACTGATGAGCACTGCTTGATGTGTTGATTCACCTGGGCCCCCTTAAGCAAGATTGTAGAAAGAGCCCAGACTTTGGCTTCCAGCAAATCTCTTCCTAATCTAGGACCTTGGACCGGTGGCCTAATCTCTCAGAGCCTCAGTTTCTTTTAGGAAACTGAGCTATTGTGATCTTTTAAGGATTAGAGATAACATATGGCAAAATTATGACTTTGCTAGTTGGTGGAAATTACTAATATCATTAAAAAATCTTATTTGTTATCTGGAAGTCTTGAAAGTAGCATTATTTGAACAGTAGAATTTCTCAGGTATCTCAGAAGACATAGTCTTTTATTCTTAGATTTCAAAAATTCCACCAAAAATATTTCTAAAAGTACACTATCCTTCCCTGCCTTCTTAAGAAGAATATACTGATAATAATGTAAGTTGTTGATAATTCAAATTCATTAAATGAACATTGGATATTGTGATATAAACACTAATCCATATGGGGAGTGTGTGTAAATGCAATTATCTTGTTTTTTAAAAAGAACCTAAGTTCAACTTTTATCCTTTCCTTCGTCCTCCCTTTTCCTAAGCTCTTTCTCAGAATAACAGAATTAAACTTGCAGGCCCAACTTACTGGGCAATGCAACATAGTTATTCTTTCGCAAGGCTTAATGAATCAGAGACTTAAACATCTTTTTTTGTCAGTTTGTCCGTGCATTCATTTTTTTTCATTATTTAGATCACTTACAGTGAAAGATAAAAGTGATAAATATGAAACTCCAGACTCCACTGAGGGTCCTCACTTATGCGAGCCCCTTAATTGCTGATGCACTCCAGGGAATGCCCAAGACCCCTTTACTCCATGCCTTCTCCCAGGATGTCAGTCCTACACTCTCTCATGACTCACTTCTCTCTCCATACATAGATACAGATGTAGATACGTTTATGCATGTGTGATGATGTTATCATGACTGGTTTACTTGCCTATTCCCAGAAATTTCTAAACCCCTGTAAGGTAGAAACCCTCTCTTGTTGTGTTTTCAATTTTCAACATGTATTACACATAGCATTTTGTTTATATAACCTACACAATAACTATTTTGTTCGATGAGTGAAAACACGAATGATATTAAAATGATGAGAAATATTTGAATTTGAATTTGGTACCAGAAAATAGGCCAAGAATAATTGTTGTTACTCACCAAAACATGTAGCTCTGGGCTTCTTTGATATCTAAGGCAAAAAATAAAATTTTATGAACCTTTTTTTTCCCATAAAAGAAGTGAAATCATTTCTTTTTTTCATTAATTTTTGAGGAGTTTTTTTTTTTAAGCAAGGATTTTCATTTAAGCAGCAATAAACAGCACAGTATGCTGGAATCTTTAATAAGTTTTTAAAAAGATGCAGGCATAGTCTTCATGTAATTTTTTACATACTGACCTTTCCTAACAGCTAAGGGTATCATATGAAACCCCGCTTTAGAAGGCATTTTTCTTCCTATTGGAAGGAATGCTGTCATCTTAGCTGTTGCTTACCCTTGACCTGTTTATGTGTCATACATGGATTCTTACATAACAAGGACAGTAAACCATGGGCTCCTGTGCACCTAATTCTTATTTACACTCTTTGTCCATGTGGCTTCAAGGAGTCCTTTTACTCCTTTGTGGGGGGAGGTTTACTATAAACCACAAGTTCATCATCATGCAAAGAAGCTGTTCCTGCTGAGATGACACCAGGCAGTTTCCGCAAAGCTGTCTTCTATGTTGAAATAGAATTCCAGGCACAAGCAGCACTTACAATCTCAACTTTCCTGTTATCATTCAGTCCAACTCATCTTGTATATTGCCTTCATGATAGATCAACTTTCCCTTCAGATGCCGTTTGCATTAATATTTGATATCCGGAATAACTCTATTTTCCATAGGCTGAGTAAGCAGATTAGCATCTGGAAATGGAGAGATGGTAAAATTTGCTTTCTTGGAGAGTCCTGCTGTGGCCTGTAATGAATGCATGCCAGGCACTTTGACATCAGTGACTTCCCCTAAGTTAGGAAAAAAGTTGTGCAGTCTGCCCACGTATAACCTTGTGCTTTGTAAGCCAAAGACAAATGTAGAAGTCCTTTAAAAGCCAATGTCACCTCCATTGCTGCTCTTTGTCCCATACTCATCCCTTTCTTGTCTTTGCCCTTCTTTTTAATCTCCTGTGTCTTATGTTTGTCAGCCTAGAGGAAATCATAACCTGAAATCCATGTTGGAAAAATGCAAGGCAAAACCAAACAAAAATACAGATTAGAATAATCCAGCAATTCTATTTCTGAGTGTATATCCAAAAGAATTGGGCCGGGCGCGGTGGCTCACGCTTGTAATCCCAGCACTTTGGGAGGCCGAGGCAGGCGAATCACGAGGTCAGGAGATTGAGACCACGGTGAAACCCCGTCTCTACTAAAAAATATAAAAAAAATTAGCCGGGCGTGGTGGCGGGCACCTGTAGTCCCAGCTACTCGGAGAGGCTGAGGCAGGAGAATGGCGTGAACCCGGGAGGCGGAGCTTGCAGTGAGCCGAGATTGCGCCACTGAACTCCAGCCTGGGTGACAGAGCGAGACTCTGTCTCAAAAAAAAAAAAAAAAAAAAAAAAAGAATTGAAAGCAGGAGCTCAAAGAGATATTTGCACACCTGTGCTCCTAGCAGCACTGTTCACAATAGCCAAAGGGTGGAAGCAAATTCAATATCCATTGACAGATTAGTGGATTAACAAAACGTGATATATACATACAAGGAGTATTATTCAGCCTTAAAAAGAAAGGAGATTCTCACACATGCTACAACATGGATGAAGCTTGAGGACACTGTGCCGAGTGGAATAAGCCAGTCACAAAAAAGTTCAACTACTATATGATCTCACTTACCTCAGGTACCTAAAGGTGGTTACCAGAGGCTGGGGAGAGGGTAAATGGGGAGTTGGGGAGTTGCTAAGCAGGTACAGGGTTTCGGTTTTGCAGGATGAAAGGTTCCAGAGATCTGTTGCACAACAATGTGAATATCGTTAACACTATTGAACTTTACACTTAAAATGGTTATGATGGTAAATTTTATGATATTTGTTTCTCACCCACAATTAAAGATATATAGAGGTTAGAAATAGAAGCTCTGCAGGGGGCTGGGGTATCTAGAGAAGGCTTAAGATAGTAGCAAGAAGTGACAAGGAAATGGTCAAACAGTGAAGGAGGAGCTGCATGGGAGCTTTGGTGTTAACAGCTTCTGTACACGGAGAACAGGAGACAAAACACAGGAGGGATGTCCAATAGGAGGCTCCGCACTTCATCTGAGACCTCACTGTTAGGATTAACTAAACACATTCTAAACACATTCTATTACCAACATCTTCACTAGGGGGACTGCATGGAAAACTGCGTGTTCCCAACCTTGTTCCAGGCTCCTAAGAATCCCTCATGAAGTATTTGATAGGCAAATCAATGAAGACTAATTTTTTTTTCAAAATTGAATTGTTTTCCACTGAATTAGAGCTAATAAGAGATGAATTAGGGGTTAAAACTTTTACTATCTGGGTCTAAATTTCTCCACATTTTAGTTTTAACGATTTAGATTTTTTCAATAAATATTTCAGTTTTTCTTATAGCAGGCTTCACCAATAACCTAGATATTGCCAATGAAAATCTTTTTACTCTTAGTAAAATTTGAATATGTATCTCAACATTAACACACTTTTCAGAAATGAAGTCATTTAAGATCTTTTATTGAATTCCTACTTTTCATAAGAACTATTTTTATAGCAGTTTCTTGGCCTTAATGAGCAGTAGCATTTTGATGTGATGAGTAGCATAATTTTAATGGTACATTGTAAAGGAATTGAAGTATGTTGGTAAGAAAAACCCTTTTTGTTGATCATTATCCTTTTCTTAGAGTATTTATTTTAAATGAAATATGTTGGTTTACATATCAGAATTTGAACATCTGCTTTTTGTATTTTTTAATTATGGTGTATATGTATATATATATTCGTGGCCATGACATGACAACATGAAACCCTTTTTTCTGTTGTTTCTTTTGGTATCTAAAAGCATGTGAGTCAGGATCTGGAAGCCTCGTCATGTTCTTCAACACAAGGAAAATTTAACCGAGAGCAGTTTTACAAATTTATCATTTTCCCTGGCAAGTGGATTAAAGTCTGGTACGATCGACTGACCTTGCTGGCATTACTTGATCGGTAAGCCACTGAGCATGCACACGCGCTGTCGGAAGGCACACCGGAGACGTGACAGTGCCCACTGCATGCTTTCAAAGAGAAAATTGTCACTTGCACGTTTTCAGGTTGTACGCTTCCTTTGCTGACAACCTAAAGTTAAAGCAATAAGATCCTGACAACTTAACAAATTATAGTTTAGCAGTTACAATGAGAAATGAGAGTTACAATGAGTAACTCTTATTAATAATAAATTAACGTCTTAATAATAAGAGATAATGAGAAATAATAAGTTACAATAAGAAATAAGAAATGGTTTGTATTTAAGGTTTGTTTGGGCACAGTAGCATGCTTTGGTGTACTCATGTCTTGCCCCATTTTTGTAGGAAAGCTTGAGGCCTATCTGTAGCACAGGGCCTGGCTTGACTGGGTGTGGACATGGGGAGAGGAGGGAAGATGAAGTAGGGCGATTTCTGCCTCTTTCCCGGACACCTTGGATTCTTGTTGCTCACTTGTATCTGATGTACACTCACTTGAATGTTAATTTTTCTTTTAATCTCCTTTCCCCTTTCTCACCTCCTCCTACCACTGTTCCATACAGCAAAACGTTGTGGGGTTGGAGCTGTGGTTATTAGGTAGGGAGAAACAGGAGGAGAAGTTAAGGTTAGTTAAAACATGATGGAGGCTGGGCATAGTGGCTCAAGCCTGTAATCCCAGCACTTTGGGAGGCTGAGGCGGGCGGATCACCTGAGGTCAGGAGTTCAAGACCAGCTTAACCAACATGGTGAAATCCCATCTCTACTAAAAATACAAAAATTAGCTGGGTGTGGTGGTGCATGCCTGTAGTTCCAGCTACTCAGGAGGCTGAGGCTAGAGAATTGCTTGAACCCAGGAGGCGGAGGCTGCAGTGAGCTGAGATTGTGCCACTGCACTCCAGCCTGCACAACAAGGGCAAAACTTAATCTCCCCCCAACCCAGAAAAAAGAAAACATGATGGAGATGGGCCTAAGGAGTGGGGGCTTCTCATTTGTATCTTTTCCTACCTCAAAATTTGCACATAACAGTTTATGATGTTCAAGGGCTGACTACACAGTTGGCTTGAAAATTTCAGATGCTATTACTAATGCTGCCATAAGCAATTGTTGAGTTTCACAGTTTAATGCCAGCCCTTGGGGGCAGTGGAAAAACTGGTTGCCTGTCTTGTTATCATTGGTCCCCCAGTGACTGGTTGTTATAGTAATGTCTTAAATAGTGTGATCACATATGACAAAAACTATAGTCATGCAAAATTACAACAGTAAATTTCAGGACCCACAAGTCAGGGAATGGAGTTATAATGGTTTTCCTAACAACACTGTGTTACCCAAGGGGCACACACTTAGAAGGAACATTTAATACTTAACTAAAAATCCAAGATAGTATATTCTGGTAAATGAGGCATTTTTGAAATATTAATTATTTTCTGTTAAAAAGAAATTATTGAAAGCTGGACTAGCTTGCATTAACCCTTCATGTGAAAACAAAAATAAATATATCTATAGATTTGTTTGTTATTTTAAAATCTACTTGGTGACAAAAAATTCAATGGAAATCCACTGGAGGTCTAAGACGGATGATGAGGATGACCGCACTTTTTAAAAGCTTATGTTTTTGTTATTGTGATCACCTTTCTGGCAAGTCACAATGGGTTTTTAAATGTTGTGCTTAGGGATGACCTAGAAATAGCACCATTCCCTTATCCATAGATCCTTCAGCTGGTGTGGGGAATCCCTGGACTTGAGTCAGCCTTGGGAATTAAACCCAGTCCCTACTACTTATTAGTGCTGTGATCTTAGGATGGCTATGAAACCTTTCAGTGCGTCCGTTTCCTATCTGTTAAATGGGTATAATCTATATACATTTAGGGCAGTGGAACTTTCGCTAGAGTTCTCATTTGGTGGAGACATGTCATTATACATTTGCCAAAACCCAATGTACACCACCAAGAGTGAACTCAAATGTAAACTATGGACTTTGGGTGATACTGATGGATAATGATGTGTTAATGTTGGTTCATCAGTTGATGTTGATGGTGGGGGAGGCTGTGTGCGTGTGTCTGTGGGGAGGGGCTATGTGGGAACTCTGTACTTCCCCTCAGTTTTGCTGTGAATCACAAATGTCTCTCAACAACATAGCCTATTAATTTTTTTTAAATGTTTACAATTGCCTACCTGCTAGGCACAAAGTAGCCAATTATTCCTGTCTAAAAAAAAATCAGCTTGGTGGGGTAGAAAAACAGGTATATGAGCAAAAACTGGAAAGGTGAGAAGTATACTCAGAATCCTTGCGAATGACCCAGGCCCCTTGTTCCCTGACCCTGTGGTCCATGCCATCCCCTGTGACTCCGTTTCTGCCACTCCCTTCCATGGCCTCACCCTGCATCTTATCCTCTCACAGAAGTCTTCCACCCCGACATTATAATCCTGTCTCTGCTCATCCTTCGTATCTTTCTAACTTCCTCAAATGTTCCTCAGTCTTCTCCAGCAATTTGCCCCACCATATTTCTCTTACCTTGCAGCCCTTGCCATCTTCAGTTTCCTCCCTATTCTACCTAGCCTACATGATCCAGCCCTGTAGCCCCTTCCTATCTCTATCCTAAAACAGCCTTACGTTGTCCTTTGCATACTCACCTGATAACACTTCACCTCTGGATGACCCCACCTCTCTACCCTCTACCTTGTATGGGGAGTCCATACAAGAGTCACCCAGTGAGACAGTGTGGACCCGACACACCCCAGGGCAGGCCCTCTGTACTGTCAGGAAGTTGCAGCTCACCCTTAACTCTCCTGCTGGACCTCTCCTGGCTCCTGAAATTTGACAGTAAACTCGGACACCAAAAGTTTTATCTGGAAATGATTGTCTGCTTAGGCTTATCTGGAAATGACTGTCTGCTTGGTGTGAATGCATCCCCCTTACCACCCCCTTCCATTGAAAAGAACCAGTGAAGCTCTTTATCTGAAACACGTTTCATGGTCGTGGATGGAATCATTAACTACGTTTTGCCAGTAAACCCAGTTTAGTGGCCAAGAAGATCCAATGGGATGAGATTTTATTTGCTTCAATAACAAAAGTCTGGTGTTAAGTTGGATTTTGTTTATATAGCATGAGGAATAAGGAAAGAAAGAAACCCTAAAATCTCATAGGGGAATAAAGTCTTGCTTAAGGTATCTACTGTGTTGTCATGGTTCATTTTTTTGGAAACATGAAGGCATTCTGTTTAAAAATGGCAAAACTGGCTGGGCACGGTGGCTCACGCCTGTAATCCCAGTACTTTGGGAGGCCAAGGAGGGCAGATCATGAGGTCAGGAGATCAAGACCATCCTGACTAACATTGTGAAACCCCATCTCTACTAAAAAAAAATACAAAAAATTAGCCGGGCGTGGTGGCAGGTGCCTGTAGTCCCAGCTACTCTGGAGGCTGAAGCAGGAGAATTGCTTGAACCTGGAAGGCAGAGCTTGCAGTGAGCTGAGATCATGCCACTGCACTCCAGCCTGGGCAATAGAGCAAGATTCCATCTCAGGAAAAAAAAAAAAAAAAAAGGAAAACTTACTCTCTTTTTTTTTTTTTTTTTGCCTTTATGTATATGTTTTGCACAGAACTGAAGACGTCAAGGAGAATGTACTGGCGATTTTACTCATTGTCCTGGTTTCCCTCCTTGGATTTCTGACCTTGAGCCAAGGCTTTTGCAAAGATATGTGGGTGCTCCTCTTCTGCCTCGTCATGGCCAGCTGCCAGTACTCTCTGCTAAAGGCAAGACCACATCTAATTCTTACCAGTAGCGTGTGCTGTCACTAATGTAGCCTTGAAATCATGAGATGATGACACAGACACTTCTGATTTGTGTTTTAGAGTGTTCAGCCTGACCCCGCCTCTCCAATACACGTAAGTTTCCAAATACAGGCAAGTAGCTTTTCTTGTCTGTCTGTGTTGAAGACAGGGAAAAAGCCAAAATCTAGTCAAAGGGCCAAGTCTGTACCTAGCTTTCTATACCGAATATAAAATAGAAATATAAAATATATATATATAAGTGCATGGTGGCCAGCTTCCAGCTAGATCTGAGAGCATGGTGTGGGTGGTATGGGGGAAGGTGTGGGGCAGGGGGTGGAGAGTGTGTGCAGAGTCTTTCCTATCCCACTGGATTCAAGTCAGCAAATACCGAGCAGTCTGGGGAGAAGACCACAGACGTTGCCATCAGACTGCCTGTCTTTATGTCCTGATTCCTCCACTTGAATGTTTGACACTGAACAACATACTGGGCCTCTTCATGCCTCAGTTTCCCTATGTGTAAATAGGTCTAATGGAAGTGCCTACATGGATTAAATAATCCATGTAATGTGCTATAACAGTGCTTGACATATAGAGATGGCTCAATAAAGGTTAGCTCTTATTTTTAGTGATATAATTATGTGGGCATTATTCTTATTTTTAAAATTTATTGTATATACTTATGGGGTACAGGGTGATGTTTTGATATATGTATACATTGTAGAATTATTAAATTAAGCTGTTTGACATGTCTAAAACCACATATAGTTTTTTTTTTCTGGTGAGAACATTTAAAATCTACTCTCTTAGCGATTTTTGAGTATAACAGTGTATTATTATGAACTATGGTCACCATACTATACAGAAGATCTTCAGAACTCCTTCCTCCTGTCCAGCTGAAACTTTGTACCCTTTAGCCAATCTTTCCTCATTCCCATCCCACTGCCTCCTGGTAACCACCATTCTATTCTCTTTTTCTATGGGTTCAACTTTTTTAGATTCCACATGTAAGTGACATCCTGCAGTATATTTCTTTTTGTGCCTGACTTAATTCACTTAACCTAATAATGTCCTCTAGATTCATCAGTGTTGTTGCAAGTGACAGGATGGTCTTCTTTTTTTTAGGCTGAATGATATTCCTATTGTATGTATATACCACATCTTCTTTATCCATTCATGTGTTGATGGACATTTAGGTTGATACCATGTCTTGGCTATTGTGAAGAGTGTTGCAATGAACATGATGATGCAGATATCTTTTGGACATATTGATTTATTTCCTTTGGATATATGTTCAGAAGTGGGGTTGCTGGATCATGTTCAAATAGAATTAAAAATTCTATTTTTTTTTGAGAAATCATACTGTTTTCCATAATGGCTGTACCGATTTCCATACCCACTAGCAGTATAGAAGGGTTTCCTTTTCTCCAAATCTTTGCCAACACTTGTTATCTTTTGTCTTTTTGATTAAAGCCATCAAAACAGGCATGAGGTAATAGCTCATTGTGGTTTTAACTTGCATTTCCCTGAATCATTTATTCTTTTTACATGAAGCTAATCTCTTTATTCCACATTTTCACATATATTGTTACTTTTCATCTCTGTAACTTTGAGCTAATTCACAACAAAGACTCTGAGCTCACCTATGCTGATCTGTTGGTGCCCTGGCATTACTTTGTAAACTCTGAAACACACACAGTGCTTTCGTCTGAGCCTGCTGCCCCTTTGCTCATCCACGGTGGCCTACGGGGTGGGTGCTATGGGACGGGCAGTACCCCTTGCAGGCATCTGGGCCACATGCCTCTGTACCGAGTTCACCCCCAGGTAGACTCCCCAGCTCGCTAAGCACTGTCTTTCCTTTGTTGTGGCAATCTCCTGTGGCCCTGGAAAACCCTCCCAGTGAAAGAAAGCTTGATTTTTCCCTCTATTGTGCTTTTAAAAAAAATTATATCCAGGATTTAGGACCCATTTTTCAATCTGTGATAGCTCCTGTTTAGCTCATGGTAATTAAGGAAAGCTTATAATTGGACGATCACATGGCATACATTGCTATCTTGTTAAATTCCTCTGTTCCCTGTAATTGGTTTACATGTAATACATCTTCTTTTATCCTAGAGTCTGAATGTCAAGATAAGTAGAAGCAGCATAATTAGGGTATTGAGATGTATTGTTGTGATTATCATCAGAAATCTGGGTTAGGTGGTGTGAGAGAGATGTACAGCTTTGAAGCTTTTTTGTTCAAGCCCACCCTAGATGCCACATCACCATTCTCCTGCCTCAGTCAACTCTCCTCACTCCTAACTGCACTTCAGTGTCGCTGTTTTTCTGCATGACTCTGGGGAGGGGTGTTCTATGCTGTTAAACATTCTTTTCCTGCATATCCTTTCAGAAATAATGCAGGACATGCCAGTAAAGGTGGATGGCAAGTACAGCAGCATAATCCTTGTGGATTTGTAATGTCTGTTACTATGGCCCCTGTGCTACTGCTCTAGGTTGGAGTTATATTATTTAGTTCCTAGGGGAATCAATCAAGCTGCTATTCCTTTATCTGAGCAAGCATGTCATATAGTGAGACAGTAAGAAATCACTTTTGTAAGACATAGTCAGACATATAACTATGTTTATTGCAGTAATTAATTTGCTTACACAGATTTCTAAGTAGATTAGTCTCTGATTTGAGTTGGCATTTCTCCAGTACTTCTAATGAAGAAACAAAATATGGTAGCTATAAAATATTTCTTGTTGCAATCTGACTGAACCATGTGGGTATTTAGAAGACAGATTTATTATCTCCCATTTGTAGATAGAAAGTTTTAGAAAGAAGATGGTCAGGAGCGGGAACCCAGGTTTGGGACACAGAGACAGTTCTCAAGCTTGCTGCTATTTTTATTCACAAGAGGTTGTGAAAGGAACCAAACTGCTTTTCAGACTGCACTATTTTGCACATTTGTGGAGGGTAGCTATTAATAAATTCAGCCAATTTTTGCTCTTAGAGTGATTGACAGACCTTTCTTTTTTTGCTTGCTTCTAAGAGCACAGGTGGCATATTTTGAGCAAGTTGTTAAAGTCAGAAGATAGTGAAATGAAATAAAATTTTTGCTTAACACTGTGTATTTCAATTTTAAATGCAGAATTAATAATAATGGCATGGCAACAGGTATGATATAGTAGCCCCTGGGCTCAAAAGAAATTAGTTTGATTCTAAAAGAAAATAGGTCTGGGAGAGCTTAGAAAGATTAGGAGTTGGATACTGTCTAACTGAAACTTTGCAATTCGAGGATCAGAGATGGCAATATGTTAATGAGGAATGAAGATATTAATTTGCTCGCACAGGTGTCCATATATGTCTAACTGACAGTAACCACTAATAATAACCCAGAAAGCAAAATTCAGTAGAATATCCAAGAGGCAGAGAAAAACTAGAGCAGCGTGCCTGGGATCACCTGGGCAAGCCAGAGGCAGAGCTCGATTTCCCCCCTCCCCTCTACTGGCTGGGACAGCACTCGGTAATCTGCATTTTTACACACTCCCAGGTCATTATGGTGGAGGCAATCACAGATCACACACTGAGAAATATTGGAGTAACCGAATGCATACGGGATTCATATTTGAATGCAGCCATACCACGTATAAGCTGTGAGAGCTTGGGAAACTTACTTCTCTCAATCATAGGTTTTTCATCTGCAAAAGAGGAATAAATAATAAAACAGGATTGCAAGAGAATGAAACAATGCAGTGTCCCTGAGTGTTTGGCACAGTATCTGGCCTGAAGCACTTAGCAATTGTTAGCAGTATTTTTGTGTTTGTGCAAAATATGGATAATCAGAGTAACATCAGTTGGATTTAATAAAGAATGCACTGGGTGGCTGGGCATGGTGGCTCATGCCTGTAATCCCAGCACTTTGGGAGGCTGAGGGTGGATCACAAGGTCAGGAGTTCAAGACCAGGCTGGCCAAGATGGTGAAACCCTATCTCTACTAAAAATACAAAAATTAGCCAGGCACGGTGGCAGGCACCTGTAATCCCAGCTACTAGGGAGGCTGAGGCAGGAGAATCGCTTGAACTCGGGTGGCAAAGGTTGCAGTGAGCCGAGATCGCACCACTACACTCCAGCCTGGGTGATGATAGAGTGAGACTCTGTCCCCCCCCAAAAAAAGAGTGCACTGGGCAATGTATGTAATATGCCTGGTGCAGGCTTTAGCGTATACTAAGTATACTAAGTCCTCTGTAAATGTTTCCTTTCTCTTTACATATGTGTCTGGATTCCTTACAGTACAAACTCCAAAGAGTGAGGGCTACAGCTTGTTATGCATTCTGTTCAATTAACTGTTGCTACTATTCAGGGAAGACATTTGGTATCCACTTCAGGTTATGTAGAAATTATTGGAGATTATTTTTTATAAGTAAACCTTTTATTTTAGAATAGTTTTAAATCTACAGAAAAATTGGGAAAGTGGTACTAAGAGTGTCTGTATACCCCATTCCCAGTTTCGCTGTATTAACCTCAAGCATTAGTCACAATATGATACATTTGTTGCAATTAATGGACCAATATTGATATATTATTATTGAAGTCCACATTTTATTCAGATTTCCTTGTTTTTTACCTAATGCCCTTTTTCTGTTTGAGGTTCCCATCCAGGGCACCAAATTACATTATAATAGCTATCATGTCTCTGTAGGCTCCTTTTGGCTGTGACCATTTCTCAGATTTTCCTTAAGCCTGAAAAATATTAGTCTGATTCTAAAAGGAAACAGTTTCTGGGAAACTTAAAAAAAAATAGGATGAGGTGGATACTGGAAGAAATCCAAGGAACATAGACTGGCAATATACTAATAGTTCTTGATGACCTCGACAGTTTCGAGGAGGACTGCTCAGGTAGTTTGTACACTGTTTCTCAGCTGGGATTTTTCTGATGTTTATCTCATGATAAGATAGGGCTTATGGATCTTAGGAGGAAAACCACAGTGGTAACATGTTATATGGATCACATCACATCAACAGGACAGATTATCAATATGACTTATCTCTGTTGATGTTTACCTTGATAACCTGGCTACTGTAGTGCTTATCAGAGGAATGATTTTGAATGCCATGAAATAATTTCTCAATACTCAATCCTAAGAAATAAGAAGGTCAACTTAGTTTCAGTGGATCTTGATGAAAAGTTCTCAAATACTATTCAATTGTGTCTTTGCTCAAAACAGTACTAGTTAAAACAGAAACCATTTCAAATGATACTTAATTTCTACCATTGATTAAAGGCAGAATGTAAGTCACCACTCTTTCTGCTCTCTTTCACTGCCTTTGAGGGCAGCGCTGAGACAGTAGGAAAATACGTGAACTAGGAGGTAGCGGAGTGGAGTGCCCTGGATGGCACTTGATGAACACCTTGATACCCATTTCGCTGCCCTCTTGCCTGGACAACTGCATCTGCCATTTTGTCAGGGTTCACAGATCTGAAAGTTACAAAGTTGGACCTAACATAAATTGTTCTGTAGAATTCAATGATAAACTAAGCTTAAAGAATCTTATTTGCTTATTTCTTTTCAATTTTTAAAGTAGCCTATCACATTTCTGCTATATTTAAATTGATGTTGCACCTTAATATCTCAATAATAACTTGTTGAGGATTATTTAACCCTTTGGCTGCTGCTTCTCTTCCATACGAAGAGAATTCCTTAAAATATTTTGGATTCTCTTGTATATACAAAGTGTGGATCATAAAATAGTTGCTGTTTAGGGTCACAGTGGGGTGATGGGTGCCCGCCCCCAGCTGTCCTTGCTTGCTGCACATACAAGGGGAACCAAAGAGGATTATGAACATTTAGGATGGCTCTGAATGCACAAGTGAACTGCTAAAGCTAAAGTAAAAACGAAATCATCAACAGCCACCAAAAAATAATGTTTAATTAAACTAACCTACACCGTTGTGAGAAACTATAAAACACAGCAAACCCTTGTTGCAGTGAGAGACTTCAATGTACGTGACCATAATGTCACAGGGCAACAGCCGAGAAATGGGCAGAGAATGTCTGGGTTTTCGACACCTTCTGCAGGTAAGGAGCCCTTTTCTCTGCCCAGAGTTCTTTCAAAAAACTGACACCCTAAGACTATCACGGATGCTTTCCTCATTCTCCGAATTTGCTTCACATGAATAATGTTCACATTCTGTGTTTAAAGAGTGATGAGTATGAATGAAATTTTATGATGTCAGGCTGAGTCCTTGGGTCTGAAGAATCCAGTGCCACATGCATGCCTCCCCATGGTTGGTAGAGGAAGCCAGGCAAATGGGGCTCCAGTCCTTACTCTGCCATGCTGTTTTCTGTTCGTGAGGCCTGGGACAGTTTCTTCATCCTTATGTCTCAGTTTACTCTTATCAAAATGAGAATAGTATATGCTTCTCAGGATATTCTGAGGGTTCGCTACATGAATACACTTGAAGTAGGTAGGACACTCAGTGCCTGGGATGCAGGAAACGCCAGACGAACATTAGCTGTTGTGGCTGTTGTTGTTTTATATCAGTTGTCAAAAAGAATAGCTGGTCAGGAGAAGGAGGCAGCAGTGAGCTATGATCATGCCACTGCACTCCAGCCTGGATGACAAAGCAAGATCCTTTCTTTTAAAAAAAAAAAAAAAAATCTGAATGTGGGGGAGACAGGAACATTTGTCAACTCAGCAGATGTCAGGCTCTCTCTTCTGTCCCAGGGAATGAAGCCTGGAGCTGGCACATGCAGCAGAGCTGAGAGACAGGATGGAGGCAACCTGGCCAGGCTGTGCACAGACCTCAGGTCATTTGCCTTGAGGCCAAGCCATGTGCCTTTACAATTTTCCCAGACACCCCAGCTCCCTTACAACAAAAACCTTTCTCCCCACTTCACGACAACAGAACAGTCGAAGCAGCTGACCATTCCACTGTCTCTAAGAGGATAATTAGGATGGCCTCGTCACTTAGCCACAGGCACCACTGCTTGCCACAGGCAGGACTCCTGGAGTTTTTGTTTGAGTCTTGAACCTTGTTCTTTCTCTGCACTGAGACTAGCACTTGGGTGATGAGATGGCTTATGGAGGTAGGGCTGATGGAAAACGCAAATGCGCACAGAGATCTGCTTTTGTGCAATAGCCTTGCAAGATGCTCCCCAGCTGAATTCCATTGGTGCTCCCCACAGTGTATTTTAAGGTTAAAAGCAGTTGGGGACTGATGGTGTCAAGTGAGTTTTTAAGAGATTATGATCAGACTTCAGCTGGTGGAGCTACTGGAATTTTTCTATTGGAAAAATTAAAAAATCAGTCCTTAGGAGATTTGATGATTGATTCATATGTGGCAGTAGGAATTGAAGAGCAGGGACATTTTCTTAGCAGGTGTTCTCAGAAATCAAGGCAAATAAAAGTAGTGGCCAGGCACCGTGGCTCACAACTCTTATCCCAGCACTTTGGGAGGCCAAGTCGGGTGGATCACCTGAGGTCAGGAGTTTGAGACCAGCCTGGCCAACATAGTGAAACCCCATCTGTACTAAAAATACAAAAAATTAGCCAGGCATGGTGGCAGGTGCCTGTAGTCCCAGCTACTCGGGAGGCTGAGGCAGGAGAATGACTTGAACTTGGGAGACAGAGGTTGCAGTGAGCCAAGATCATAACACTGTACTCCAGCCTTGGGCAACAGAGTGAGACTCGGTCTCAAAAAAAAAGTGGTTTATGTGCCTTGTATTAGCAAAATGCTTAGTATGGTTTGGGGACCCAAAACATAGAATGGGAAAATGTGGTAAAGCAGGAACATGGTGATGAGGGCAGGCTCTTTGTAACAGTGCTATAAGTTTTGTTTCATAAATTACAAATACAAAGAAAACCTTCCCATGCCCACTAAAGTTTGACTTGGAAGATTCAAAATACTATCTCAGACTTGTTAAAGGCCAAAGACTTTTAATTTTTAGAATAATGTATTTTTAACCTTTTAATCAAAGAAAAAAATCAGAGCAAGTGGAAAGTAGCTATTTAATGATATTTCCTAAACCATGCCAGTTTGAGGAAATGTCTCATATACATGTGTATTTGTATACTGCATCGTTATTTATACCAACAAATTTATTTTGCTACTCACTTGATGAGAAATGCATTTAGATTGAACTTGGGCTTTAGCTTCAGTTTTTAAAAATGCAACAAAAGAATTCCCATACCCATTAATCTATGACCTAGTTGGATTCAAAGGGAAATTTCATAAGAGTACAAGTATTCTTAAGACTGAACCTGGACTCTGGGCCAAACATAGCCAGCCTCCATGGACAGACTGTGTTTTCTTTCCTCTTAAAAGATGGTCTCAGAATAGGACGATTTCTATTATAGAAGCAGTGGCAATTTAAATTGCATTTCTAAATATAACATGTTCAAGGCAGTGACTTTAAAAATTCACATCTGAAACCATATCACTTTAATCCTTCCTTTTTACACTCAAGGCAGTTCATGAATTGCAAAAGACACTTTTCCCAATTCATTTTCATTATTTTTTCCCCCCTGAATCTTATAAATTGTGCATTGATTTATGAGATGTAAATTTTTTGTTGGCTTTTGCCCTGAAAAGTTGATGTTGTATCTTTTCCTTAATTTTTCTATCCATTCAAGAAGAATAAAAAATAATTCTACTTTGCCTCATAACAATAGGCATAGGGATAAGATCAGGTCTGCTAAATATTTGGTATCCCTCACAGGAAAATGCTATGTACATAGTATAAATAACACTTTTTTAAAGCTGAATGATTCCACTGTGCACACTAAGACATTTTATGTAATCTCTGCAGGTATAACTTCGTACCCATATTGTCTTGCTTTCTAAGAGATTAGGAAATTAAAGCCCACGAATTATAATTCTATTTCTTATTAATAGTGGCACCCAAGTGTACAGCAAACAGTGGTTTAAATTATTTTTGCACTTGAAATGAACAAGATGAATGGAAATTTCATGTTGGGGAAAGCATTGAATTAGATCTAGATTTTCTCTCAGGATGGTAATTAAATTTTCAGGTAAATCTTGTTGAGATTGATAGGCATAACTTTTTTTTGATAGTCTCATTCCGGTTTGACAGAATAAGAATCAGACTTTTTTTTTAATTTTCTTTTTTTCCTGTTTTTTTTTTTTTTTTTTGTATATGAATTGTGGTGGTTGGGGGAAAATGTGTTATATGGTATAAGTTATATGATATAGTGTAAATTATTGACTATGAGGCTTTTTTCATTTAATCAAAATAAAACGTACCATTCAGAAATTGTGTTTGTTTTCTAGGGACACAACCAAATCATAACATATAGCAGACCAATCTATTTTTGTGTGCTGTGTGGCCTTATTTTGCTTCTTGATACAGGGGCCAAAGCCAGGCACCCTCCCAGTTACGTTGTGTATGGCCTGAAGCTCTTCTCTCCATTGTTTCTGCAATCAGCTAGGGACTACTTAATAGGTGAGTTAATTATGGGGTTGTGGGGAAGAATATGGGCGGTGGGGGTATGTCTCCTCTTTGTCTTCTGCATTTCTAAGCTTCCTTACTTGATTATTGGGTGAAGAGATGTGCATTTTCCTCTTGGCTTGCATATCTATCGAAGACTGTCTGGGAGCCCAACCCTCAAAGCATCCAACTATGGAATTATTTTTAAAGGGTTTTGATATTTATGACCAAGAAGTTGCAGCACTATAATGTCCATTATAATAATGCCCATTATAACAATGCCCATTATAATAATGCCCATCTGGGCTGGGCCTGGTGGCTCATGCCTATAATCCTAGCACTTTGGGAGGCCGAGGCGGGTGGATCACCTGAGATCAGGATTTCAAGACCAGCCTGGCCAACATGGTGAAACCCCGTCTCTACTAAAAAGATACAAAAAATTAGCCAGGCATGTTGGCGCATGCCTGTAATCGCAGCTACTCCGGAGGCTGAGGCAGGAGAATTGCTTGAACCCGGGAGGTGGAGGTTGCGGTGAGCCAAGATCACGCCATTGCTCTCCAGCTTGGGCAACAAGAGTGAAACTCTTTCTCAAAAAATAAATAAATAAATAAATAAAAAGCCCATCTGAAGAATGGTTGTTATGGTGCCTGCTGGGGATGGTTTTGCCATCAGGGTAGCAGCATGAATGGGCACGGTTCTCAGTCCAGGTGGAGTCCTGGATACTCAGATCACCCAGTCTTCCACCAATCCCTTTGCTTGACTTAAGGTTTAGGCAGTATTTTACATAAAATGCTCTGTTTAAACAAGTCACCTGCATACTGTATGGTTTTGAGCCCTGACTCTGGAGCCAAACTGCTGCTTGTTTGAATTCCAGCTTTGCCACTTCACTAGGTATATGACTTTGAGCAAAACTTAACTGTGATATAAAGGCAAAAATATTGGCCACCTCAGAAATTACTGAAAATTTTAAGTGAGTTGGTTTACTTAGACATAGAGAGCAGTGCTGGGCACCAAGCATCAGCTGTTGTTGTCCCTGTTATGCAAAGTGATTGCTCCGCTATTGACCTGACTGCATATGCTCTGAGAATTCTTGCAGAGACATCCAGGGGTTTGCACACCTGCCAACTTGTTGTTGTCTGTGATCACATTGACCAGCTGAGTTGATAAAGGGCAGCTTCTACCAACATCACTAGCTGGATCTCTCGCTTGCCAGCTAGAAATCTTACTCAAGAGACTGTCAAAGCCTTTGGTCCCACATCATCCTTTCCCAACCTCCGTGACAGCCCCCCGAATCTCTCTAGTGGAACTAGGGAGAGTGCCCAGGTATGGTGTAAGCTTTGTTTATGCTCCTTATAGGTGAAAACCCTAGTAGGCATTCCACCCTCTGGCTTCCCGTTCCTCTTCCTGCTGCTTTGGTTGTGAACTCTTCATTCTTTACTCCCCCAATGCCTAACCCACCTCAAGCCCACCTTTCTATGCATCCACAACACATCTTTTCCTATTACATCATTTGAGAAGCAGAGTAGCTTCTTCTTTGACGGAGTCTCGCTCTGTCTCCCAAGCTGGAGTACAGTGACGCAATCTTGGCTCACAGCAACCTCCACCTCCTGGATTCAAGCGATTCTCCAGCATCAGCCTCCCAAGTAGCTAGGATTACAGGCATGTGCCACCATGCCCAGCTAATTTTTGTGTTTTTAGTAGAGATGGGGTTTCACCATGTTGGCCAGGCTGGTCTGACCTCAAGTGATCCGCCCACCTCAGCCTCCCAAAGTGCTGGGATTACAGACGTGAGCCACTGTGCCTGGCCAGAGTAGCTTCTTAATGCCAAAGGGTTACGCACCATGCTTCAGAGAACCTCTGAGTTCAGTTAGGAAACAGAAACATGTTGGAAAAAAAATAAGAACAGATCCATAATTTGATCTCCCAGTCAGTGCCCTCCTGCCCAAGAATATTTGCTTCTATCCTTCCTGATATTTTTTACTTTACTTTTTTTTTCAGTTCTATCAGTTGGAACAAACACATACACAACAAGAAAGGCCTTCTGTCATTCTCATATTTTATAACTTAGCGCACCCATATTCCTCACTAAGTCAGCTGCAATGAAAAAATCAGAGTTTGAGTAGACAGAGATGCTCACTCATGATGGCACACTGCAGGGCCATCCTTTCTTGCCATCTTCTTTTTGCAAACAGCAGTGTTGGAGTCCACAGCTCAAGGGCACACGAGGACCTGGAGATTAGAGAGGGAGAAAGCATAAAATAATTTTGGAAGATGTCCAAGAAACAATCGTCTATGTCAAAATGCTGCCTTTTCTCTCTCTGCACTCCACACTCCATCTTGGGTACTCCCAGTCATCTTCTCCTGGGATCTTGAATGTGGGTTAGTGTTGATAGAGTGCCACCTCTTACAGGTCACAGGGATCTGTGGCTTAAGCTGGAGCCGTAACTACTGTGGCCCCTTCTCATCCCCTTCTCACACATTGTGTTCCTTCAACTTGGAAGCTGTTCTGCAGCCTCCCCGGCCCTTCATTATGCTGGCTCATAACACCTCATTTCCCTAAGTTTGGCCCCATTGTCTATCCTCTCACTACCCACACTTTCATAGTCCTTAGCCCATTTTGTAGCAATCTGCTCACATTTGTAATACCGAAATAATGCCTGTCTCTCTCACTAGCTTATTCGCTCAGAAAAGGCAAGGCAGAGACCCTGCCTGCTTTCTTACCACTCAGTCCTTAGCAGTGTCTGGCATTTAGAGGTACTAAATAAACATTTGTTGAAAGGATGAACTAATGAACATAAAAGTCTGTGTTTTTTGTTTTGTTTTGTTTTTGTTTTTTTGTGAGATGGGGTCTATCTCTGTCACCCAGTAGAGTGCAGTGGCACGATCTAGGTTCACTGCAACCTCTGCCTCCTGGGTTCAAGCGATTCTCCTGCCTCAGCCTCCCAAGTAGCTGGGATTACAGGTGTGTGCCATCATACCTAACTAATTTTTGTATTTTTTAGTAGAGACAGGGTTTCGCCATGTTGGCCAGGCTGGTTTCGAACTCCTGACCTCAGGTGATCCACCCGCCTTGGCCTCTCAAAGTGCTGGGATTACAGGCATGAGCCACCATGCCCAGCTGAAAGTCTGCTTTAAGTACTAAGGAGATTAATGTACAAATAACTTTTGGCATACTTCCCATTCATAAATCAGACAAGGCCATAGTCAATTTGGACCATTTAACTCAGCTCTTAGAATAAGTAGGGACTTAAAAAGTGCCTTTTGCCAATAATCTGTAGAAAGAGGTTTGGGGCATGAAGAGCATGATGTGTCTTCCGTTTACAAATTGCTTTTCTGTACATGGGTATCTCCCTCATTCCTGGTTTTTAAAATTTTTATTTGCTACTGTAAAAAAGTCAACTTTGGAATAAGTGTAGTTGTCTTGGTGGGGCAAACTTACAGTGGCATTGGAATGTGAGCTGTTATTAAAGCTCAAAAAATAAGACCTTAATGTCTTAAATAATTGTTAAAAGCCTAAGGTTTTTAGCAGTAACCCTTGTTCTAGAATATCCTACTAGCTATGCATATTCTTATTTTATTTTATTTTTAAATCAATTTCATTAGGGATTGGAGAGGGAACATTCTTATCTTTTCCACTGGAATTCCCTTTCCCTCATTGAAGCTTCTGCCTAATACATATTTTTGTTTGCTTGTCAACAGTGACAACTAAAAATGGTGATAAATAATCCAGCAAGCTGATTAAATAACTTCTGGGGTAAAGATAATTAGAAAAATAGAACAATAGCACTCCCTATGGAATGAATGTGTTAAACATACTAATTTGCACTGAGCAGGAAAAGGTTGTGAAACAAATTTAGAACAAATGGGAGAGACAGGAAAGAGATAGAGGCTTACACTATTTTTCTGACTTTATGTGGGAACATAAGGGCAACTTAAAGTCATTTCTTCCTTGTGGAGCTTATTCACTGTCTATTCCCTCAACTAGCAAGGGATGTAAGTAGTCTAAAGCTGCTACCATTGCTATATGGAGGAACTAGCAAGGAGAGAAGAAAAACATTAGGAGAAAACAAAAGGTTATTAGGAGGAAAAAGAAGTGTACAGCTCTAGGAAGCGTAATACTTCCTAGAGCCGCTGTAACAAAGTACTCCCCACTGGGTGGCTTAGAACAACAGAAGATTATTGTCTTGCAGTTCTGGAGGCCAGAAGTCCAAACTCAAGGTGTTGTCCAGGCCATGCTCCTTCTGAAAGCACTAAAGAAGGACCTGTTCCAGGCCTCTCTCCTTGGCTTGTAGACGGCATTCTTCTCCTGTATATTCACATGGTATCCCCTGTGTGCGTATGTGCCTCTGTGTCCAAATTTCTCCTTTTCATAAGGACACCACTCATATTGAATTAGGGTCTAGATGGACCCTAAGGGCCTCAGCTTAACTCAATAATCTGCGAAGACCCTATTTCCAAACAAGGTCACATTTAGAGTTACTGGAAGTTAGAACTTCAACATCTTTTGTGGGAACATAATTCAACCCATAACGAGGAGCATTGAAGAAAAAGGGCAAGGGAGAAGAATTAAGTCCATGTGACATCGTTTCCCATGGATTTATTGTGCTTCTCATGCTGTGTTGGGTGCAAGTGGTCCTCCTCTGGCAGGTGCTGGGGAGCATGGAGTATTTCCTAGAGCAGTGTCTTGTTGGTGATGTATGGGTTACCCACTGCCACTCCTGGTTTCTGCAATTAAACCATCACCCTGTCAGAGCAGGAGGAGGTGGCAGAGGAGAGGGACAGACAAGGAGCGAGGCCAGTCCAGTATCAGCATCTCCTTCTGCCACCTTGTGCAGAAGAGATCAAATGCCTGAGCCAGTGGTGTGAGATAAGTCAGGTGGACATGGGGCAGGTGGGAAGGATGGAGAAACTCCTTGTCATGCATAATGCAAAGAGAGAAGCATCTCAAAGGAAGAAGGAAACATCAGATGATTGAAGGAGGAGAAATTCGGGTGAATTAAGGAGGTAGAAACACAGAATAATATTCCTATGTAATTTCTTTTTCTTTTATGATCCCTTATATATGTTCAGAGTATTACTCTGTGCACTTTCCCTTTCATTATAAGAAAAAATATTCTTTATTTTTATCCCCAGGAATAAGGTGAAAGTTATTAGTCCGCACTCATTTCCTGTGCTCAGTCAGACACTGGTGACCTCTGGCTGGAATTTACATTACTTTCCTTGAGCAAAAACCTGTGAGTGAGACTGGCTTTGAAATTATCCTGTGGGTGAGAAAGCCAAAAGGTCTCTGATTCTTAGTACCATATTTCAAAAGGAGCAGTAACAAAACTAGAGCATGCCCGGAGGAGTGTGTAGCCACATGGCCTGTATGGGGTCTGGAAACTGGGTAATGGAACTGGGAATGTCTAACCCAGGGAAGAAACACTTGAGTGCTAGAGGTACACACAATAGCTTTGGATCCTTAAAATGCTGCCAGGTTGAAGGGGAGGGATTTTATTCTCTTTTGTAGCCATAATAACTAGTTCCAGCAGATCGAAGGTGGGTTACAGCTCAGTACAAAGAAGCCAGTAAAACGGTTTGGGTTACAGCTACCCTACCGTAGAGTAGGTTGCTTAGTGAAATGAGTTCTCTGGCATGGAAAAACTTCAGGCAAGATGAAATGTCCATCAGTTGTAGCCCGGGTCCAGGCACTGGATGGGTTCTTTATCAAATGGCCTCTGCTCTGTGTTTTTTTGTTTTTGTTTTTTTCAGACCTGGGAGTTTTATGTTTTATTTTTGGTCCTTAGGTTTATAAATCCCTGCCAACAATAATGCATCTTCAATAACGGAGACTGTAACTTTGGAGATCAGTGGAGGTTTTAGAACCAGTCACTGGATTGTACTCACTTTTCCCTAAACACCCAGACGTCCCATTTCTATGTCTTGTTTAAAGGCTCATTTCTTGGCCTCAGTCCATATGAGGACATTTAGTTAATACACAGATAGGGCACATTGAAGATACACAATATATATATTCACATTGACTTTATAGGCTTTAGTTTTATTTCTGTGCCATTTTAATTCTGCCTGCTTGCCCCTCAAACCTGCAAATATGGTAATTTATATCACTCACATTTGATAAAAGAAATAAGCTTAAGCTACTATATTTTTATTTATGAATTTTGCTTAAAAAGAAATGGAACTGTGCCAGAAGTTTCTGCATTGACTATAATTATTAAGGAAAATAAGAAGTTAGGAAGAAGTGAGAGAAAATTATAGGCCCACTCAGTGGTATGCTAACAGAAAATGTTTGTTTACAGGGAAAGTTATGAACAGCCACAAAGACTTTTTAATTTTTTACTTCTGGAAAAAAAAAAGAACAAAATAATTTCAGCAATTTCAAGTGTCATTTTCCTAAAATCCTGGTAACATAACAAGCATTTGGCTGCTTTTTCCTTCACGTTCACTGCAACCTGACAGATGACACACATGGACTCCCTCTTCCTCCCATTCCACCTCCACGACATTTATTTTAAAGACTAGAGCTTTCCTCCTCCGGGATGTTTTGGAGAGGATCTAGTGCATGGACCTCCCTGTTGACTGCTGTTCTTCCTGTATTGTTTCATTAAGTTCCAATTCTACACGCACAGCCAGAGCATCTCCAGGGATGACTTTCTGGTATTTCTTACCATTTTATCTTCCTCATGCCATTTTTCATTGTGTTCCAGTTCTTTTCGTTTCTTTGGGTTTTGTTGCATTGGCTAATGTATTTCTTATACAGAATATCTCTTTATCCTTGATTTACCAAATAGCTCCCAATATCTGGCTTTGCCTTTCATATCATTCCATACCTAGACTTCTCCCTGTGGTTCTTCATTCTCAGAGTAGTTTTTGTCACTTACACATGCAGCATTTTAAAAGGCAAATAGTAAATCTCACTGGACCTTCCCTCTGCCCTGATCCGGAATTGGCAGGTATAGCATAGCACAAAATTGTCATTGCTGGATTTTGACCCCAGAGTAAAGAGAAGCTCTTCTCAGTTTGTTTGAAATTTTATGGAATTTTGTGGATTAAAATTTCTATGCTCATGACTATATGTTCTATAATTAAATGTCTATTTATTTCTTGTTTCTCTCCTTTCTATTTATAGAAACTGAAAAAGAAATTATGTCATATACTTATGTCTAGCATATCAGTATTTGTGCCTTTTTGTTCACTTTGGTTGAGAAATAAACTGCTTTCAGATGCTCTACTTTTTTACAATATAGTTGAAATCTTGCCACAAAAATTATCACAACAAAATCACCACCCGTATCAAAACATGGCTCCAACACCGACCACAGCCCCTATTATTATAGATAGCCATGTTCATGACATAAAATTTTACTTTCACAAAGAGTTGGAACAGTTCCTCAGTACTTTGTTCCATAGTGAATTTTAACCAACTTTTTTTTTTTTTTTAATACTTTAAGTTCTGGGATACATGTGCAGAACATGCAGGTTCGTTACATAGGTATACCAACTTTTAAAAAGAGAATTTCAACATCTTTTGTGGGAACAGAATTCAACCCAAAACAAGGAGCATTTCAGAAAAAGGACAAGAGAGAAGCAAGAACTGAGTCCATGTGATATTATTTTCCATCTTATGGCCAAAGGTGCTATTGTGCCCATTTTAAATAACCCAATAATGTTAACCAACTATTTTAATCAAATATTCAGAGAATGGGTTGTGCAAATACTCTCATCCTTACAACTTCACTATAGGAAGTTAACATTTCCCATTTTTCAGAAATAGCTGAAACACCCTCACTTACCATCCCCCTCCTGTTGTTCACTGTGATTTGTGCGTATTTTAGGACATAGTTCCAACATCAGACATATTGGATTTCAAATCAAATTTCCTTAGTTTTATTAAGGTTTGCCAGTACCAAACTTCATTGACATACAACCCAGTGATCAGAGACAGAAAGGAAGACAGATGTCTTATGGCACTGCTAATGGGAGTTTCTGTGTTTCTATGAAACCCAGCTTCAGTAGAATTAAGCAAGAGGCAATGGTAGGAAAGTTGCTGTAAAATGCAGCTCTACTATAGTTTTCCTCCTCTAACAAAATAGTTCTCTGAAACATTGAATTATAACCTACAAATGTTTCCTCCAATTGTGCAGTTTCATCATTCTGATGGGAGGTAGCACAATCTCTCTCTCCTCAGCCAAGAGCATCTTCATCTACCACGTGATCCATCCACCCTAGAATCAGTGTCACATTATCACAAGTGCTGCAGTCAGGTAGTTCCCACTTGACAGCCTTGAGCTCTGACTTAACTCTGAGTTTCCAATTGGTATTTAGGATGTAATAGACTCCAAGTTACTCAAGTGCTTGAGGATACAGAAACGCAAAGCAAGGACACTCCTCGGCCCCAATTTTTGCTCCCCTCTCGCATGCAGGAAGAGATTCCCGTAATTACTGTCCTGTGATTTGTCTATGAAGCAGAGTCTTGCTCTGTCGCCCAGGCTGGAGGACAGTGGTGTGATCTTGGCTCACTGCAACCTCAGCCTCCTGGGTTCAAGCGATTCTCCTGTCTCAGTCTCCCGAGTAGCTGGGATTATAGGCATGTGCCACCACGCCTGGCTAATTTTTTTATTTTTTTTTTTAGTACAGGTGGGGTTTCACCATGTTGGCCAGGCTGGTCTCAAACTCCTGACCTCAGGTGATCCGCCCACCTCGGCCTCCCAAAGTGCTGGGATTACAGGTATGAGCCACCATGCCTGGCCTGGCCTGTGTTTTTTTTTATGTTCCTGTAGTTTTCCCAGTTTCCTTTCTCTTGCCCTCATCTCCCCCATGTCCAAGTCTACTCTTTCAAACTGAAGATGATTCTACTGTCACTCACCACCTCTGAAGTCTTTGCTCAATCCTGGGCTTGTGTGCGTTCCCTTCGTCAGTACTTCTTTCTCAGGATCAGCTCCTTATTGCATCCACAGGCACATTTCCGTCTCAGCCTCCAGTTTCCTCCGGGTGAGAGGAGTCTAAGATTGCCTCCATGGAGGTTGCAGTGAGCCAAGATCGCGCCACTGCACTCCAGCCTGGGCGACAGAGCGAGACTGCATCTCAAAAAAAAAAAAAAAAAAAAAAAAAAAAAAAGATTGCCTCCAGTATTCCTGGGTGGGGTGGTTTGGAAGGGGAGAGAGACAGCACTGCAGCAGGAGCCTTGGCAACACAGTTCCCACATGCTTATCGTCAATTTTGTTTGTTCATTTTCAGTATTTTTATATTGCTTCCCTGCTATTTCCCTCCTTGGGCTCTTCCCGCAAATCAACACTTTCTGCACTTATCTTTTGGAGCAAATTGACATGCTGTTTTTTGGTGGTTCTGGTAAGTCGTTTACATTCTACCTGTAAAGGAATCTAAAGTTCAGATAAGGACTAAATAGCCTTAGGCAGGAGATGAGAGGCTAGTTAGGTTTTCTTTGTCCTGAGCATTTAAATGACTTCAGTTTGGATCAGTCTGGGTGATGATGGGCCTGTCCAGATTTCCTGTAGCCAAATTGGAAGAGGTCCACTTAGCTTGGTTGAGCATAAGCACAGAGACAAGGAAGCGTAGAATTCTCTGAGATTTGGAATAGGTTTGAGGCCCTTCAAACTATTCCCTAGAAAAACACTCCACGTGTGTGAATGTGTGAGAGCATGTGTGAGTGGATATGTGTGTGTGTGTGTGTGTGTGTGTGTGTGTGTATTTGAGCACATACATGCTCAAGTCTGGGAGTGCATCAATGTGAGCCTGTGGGTTGACACTGTGCTGTGTATTGTGTGTGTACCTATAGAGACAGGTGACCTGTGTCCCTAAACCATCACTGTGACCCTTTTAATGTCATACTTTAGATTCAGACCAAGGTGGATATAATCTCACGATGTGACATAAATTGCTTAACTTTTCAGCCTACTCTTCTCTTCTCTAAATGGAAATAAACATCATGACCTCATAGGGTTGCTATAAAGAGTAAATGAAATCATGTGCATAATGCAATCACTGTTACCACCCCCATAACACATACACGTACACACACACACACACACACACACACACACACACACACACACACTACACAGGGACACTTGCTTATTCCCTCTCCCATCTCCTCTCTCCTCCTGCCTTCTCCCTCCTTCTCCTTCCCATTTATTCTATTGAATTGCTATCCAGGACCTTTTCCTTGACCACCAGCTTTCAACTGTAAGCCATGAGGTCTCCCTACCTTCATTCTGACACATTCACATAGTCTTTTAAGAACGTTGTAAAGCATTCTTTCTGAATACTTTCCTCTTGAATTTTTAGTTAATGGTAGTCTCTTTCTTGCACCTGTGAGTCACCCAGTGCCTTTTGATGGATCCCATAGATGTATTCTTTACCCCTTCAGCAGGCATCTTGTATATGAATGTGCAACCATCTCTTCGCTGTTTTACATTTGTTAGTTTTAAAAATGGCCGGTCTAGAAAAGAACTGTTGATGTCTGTGTTCCAGCTGTGTCTGGGATAACTTCGGCTGTTTACAGCGTGGCCCGGAGCGTCTTGGCTGCTGCCCTGCTCCACGCGGTCTGCTTCAGTGCAGTGAAGGTAGGTTTGAGGACCATGAGCCCTCATCCTTCTCGATTCATTAAATTAACTTATTTTTTTAAACAAATGAATATTTTCTCCAAAATTACAAGAGAAATTGGATCTGTGCAAATCAGGGAGTGACTGTGTGGCTGAGTGAGGCCTCAGTAGTGTTAGAAGACAGGTCAGGATGCCTGGTTGGCCCTAATGTGAAAGGCCCCCCACCTCCTGGCCTGGCCTCCCCTCTGCAGCTGTCTCTCTGCTAAGATCGGTTAGTGACACTGGGAGGGGCTGCTGCTTTACATGTTGGTCAGTGGAACCCATGTGTCTGCCTTCACTTCCTGAAATACCACTCAAAAGACAATAAAGGGATACAATTGCTTAAAGCTAGATAGACAAGAGGACAGAAGAGGATATGACAACCGCAAAATATTAGAATCTAGAAAACAGACGGACTATAGACTTACCCAGAAGGGGAAAATGCAAACCTAGCCTGGCAGCAAAGGAAGCCTAAGGTGATGAGAAAACAAGATAAACACTAACTTCAGGAAGACACAAAGTTGTGTCAGGCAAGAAACGTATCTACTGTAGGTACCTGGCTCAGCTGTGAACCATATTTATATAGTAATCTGAGTAATCATCATGTTATATCGCTAATAGAAGAATGGGGGAGGTGAAGTGTGATGGAGGAGCTCCGAATCCTGTCTTCCATATTAGAAAGTCAGCAAATAACATCTAAAATTGAAAATAAAAATCAAGAAATAGCAAAGCAAGTATTTTATTTGAAAATATGGAGGTAAATATGGAGAAGAAACAGCTGCGTCATTGCCTTCAGGAAGCAGGAATTAGGGCAGGGGTTTGTGTAGGCGGGAACACTACTGTTTGTTTTCAGTGTTGTAGAGCTGTAGAGTGGCCATTAAGTCTAAAAATAACAGTATACATAATGTCCTCAGGGGCATCTTCAATCAGTGACAAATAAATTAATATTATACATATTTCTGGACTCATGGTTTAACAGTTTAAACCATAGGTACTCCTTTGATAAAACAAAAATTAAATGAAAAGGAGTAAATAAAAATAATATATGTTCCAGTGTTTTTAATATAAATCACATGACATTTCTTAACTCAGTTTTTTAAAAGATTCACTTAAATCTTATTAAACTGATCAATGTCAGTGGCAGAAAGATAATTGTTTATTTCCCTTTGTGATAGAGAATGAATTCAACATTTTTCTCTCTCAGTGCTTCACAGTAATCAATGGAGTAATTCTTTATCTTGCTCCTTCTATTCCTACCATATAGATATTTTCTTTCAGAAAAAGGGGGAGGGGCCTGGGAGGAAGGTTTCTGTATCTAATATACAAAGGTAATTTATGTGCTTGTAGTGGCCCTGTTTGTTACCATATTTATCCTATCATGTAGACCAACAATTATCTAATCAGTGTTTCTGGTGTTCTTTCTTTTGATTTATGTTCCTTTATTCAATCATAGGATCCCAGGTATACTTCATTTAGGAAAAGTAGTTGGATGGGTATTTTCTGAGTCCTTGTACTTCTGAGAACATCTTTCCACTGTCTTTTGGTAAAATGGCTGCTTATACAACTCTGGGGTCACAAGTGTTTTTCTGCAGGCACCTTAGTATATTGCTCTGTTGTGTTCTGGAATTATTTGTTTGCTTGTTCATTAATTTTTAAAAGTCAGGTTTAAAGTTCAGCTTTTAAAAATGTCCAGTTTGGTTCATTTTAATAAATAAATAAATAAATAAATAAAGAATCCTACAATCAAGTTATGAGAGCATTTTCACCAACTCAAAAAATTTTCTCGAATTCCTTGTGGTCAGTCTCTTCCCCTACTTCCAACTTCTGGCCACCATTCATCAGATTTCTGTCTTTGAAGCTTCTTTGGAATCAAATCTGTCAGGGCATGATGTATATACAATAAAATCCACAAATTTTAAGTGTACAGTTAGATGTATTTCGACAACTGTGTGTAGACAAGTTACCACCATCGCAATCATGACACAAACTGTCCCCCCATCCAGAAGTGTGTTTTCATGTTCACTTGCAGTCAATCCCCTCTCCACACAATGTTTTTATTTATCCTAAGTGAATACCTGAGTGAGATTGCTAGATCACATGGTAAGTTTTTGTTTAACTTTATAAGAAATTGCCAAACTGTTGTCTAGTTTCTGTACCATTTTTCATTTCTCTACCCTCACATAATCTTTGATTTCCAAGTGTTCCAGGTTCTTGTTAGCACTTAGTACTGTCAGGTTTTTTTAAAATCCATTCTCGTGTGAACCAGTATCTAATTGTAGTTTTAATTTGCATTTCTCTGATAATGAATAGTGTTGAACATCTTTTTGTATGTTTGACATCTGTATAACTTCATTGATGAAAAATTTGCTCGTCTTTTGTCCATTTAAAAATTATGTGTATGTCATATTATTGAGACATAAAAGTTCTTTACATAATCTAGATACAAGTCCTTTATCAGATATATGCTACACACATTTTTTTTTTCAGGCTATGGCTTGTCTTCTCATTTTTTTAACAGTATATTTTGAAAAGCAGAAGTTTTTAGTTACAGTGAAGTCCAATTTAATATTTATTTTATGGTTTTTTTTTATGTCTTACCTAGAAAACATTTACCTAACCCTAAGTCACAAATATTTTTGTACTACAATTTTTATAGTTGTAGCTCTTATATTTAGATTTGAAATATCTTTTGAGATGATTTTTGTGTATGACATGAGGTGAAGGTTGAGATTTACTAGTACCATTTGTTGAAAACACTAACCTTTTTCCATTGAATTATCATGGAACCTTTGGAACCAAAAATTAATCATTTCATTGTTCTGTATGCCTTTCTTTATGTTAGTATTACATTGTTTTTATTACTGTAGCCATATGATATGCTTTGAAATCAGATAGTGTGTCTCCCAACTTTATTCTTCTTTTTCAAAATTGTTTTTGCTATTAAAGGTCATATTTCTTTAGACTAGTTTTAGACTATCTTTGCCAATTCCTACCAAAATTTGCAAAAATTTTCATTGGGATTATGATGAATTTGTAGATCAATTTGGGGAGAACTGACATCTTAACAGTAACTTTTTGATCCATGAACATGGTATATTGTTCCATATACCACCATCTTTGTCTTTGTTATTTCGTTCTCAGGTCAGGAATATTTCGTATCTTTCAACCTACAACTATTGCACCTTTTTGTGCATTATATGTTATTTTAAATGGCATTGTGTTTTATAATTTAAATTTTCAATTGTTAAGTAATACTAAATAAAATTTATTTTGTAATATTTCAGCTTGTATCTTGCAAGCTTGCTTAAACAAACATATTAGTTCTGGTAGCATTTTAGTAATTTCTTTGAAATTGCTACCATAGATTGTCATGTCTATCAATAAACACAGTTTTATTTTCCTTTCCAGCCTGTATGCCTTTGATTTCTTTTTCTTGCTTTATTGCAGTGGCTAGGACCTCCAGAGCAATGTTGACAAAGTGCTGAAATCAGACATGTTTGCCTTGCTCCCAAGTTTAGGGGAAAAGTCTTTCACCATTAAGTATGAAGTTAGCTATGGAAATTTTCCAGATGACCTTTACTGGGCTGAGTCATTTCCCTTAGATTTCTAATTTGCTGAGAGTTGTCATCATAAATGATGTTAAATTTTGTCACTGTTTTTTTCTGCATCTATTGAGAAGACCATATTGATTTTTTTTAAAGCGATTCGTGGGAAGAATTACATAAATTGACTGTTCAGTGTAGAACCAACATTCCATTTAAAGGATAGGCCCCATTTGGTCATGCCATATTGTCTTTTTAAATATATTGCTCAATTTTATTTACCAATATTTCGTTGAGAAATTTGATATCTATGAAGTTTCTAGTTCTCTAATTTTTTTTTTTTTTTTGAGATGGAATCTCACTCTGTCACCCAGGCTGGAGTGCAGCAGTGTGATCTTGGCTCACTGCAAGCTCCACCTCCTGGGTTCACACCATTCTCCTGCCTCAACCTCCCGAGTAGCTGTGACTACAGGTGCCCACCACCACGCCTGGCTAATTTTTTGTATTTTTTAGTAGAGACGGGGTTTCACCATGTTAGCCAGGATGGTCTCAATCTCCTGACCTCGTGATCCACCCACCTTGGCCTCCCAAAGTGCTGGAATTACAGGTGTGAGCCACCGCCCCCCGGCCTAAGTTTTCTTTTCTTGTAATGCTTTGTCTTGTTTTGATGTTATGTAATGGCTTGATAAAATGAGTTGGAAAGTGTTTCCTTTTATATTCTAAAAGAGTGCATATAAAATAGCTCATGTTCTTACTGAACTTTTTAATATAGTAATATTTGGTTTTATTGATCTCTTAGATGAAATATGTGTTCTTTTATACTCTCATTAAGTGGTCAATTATCTCATAAAGATATTTAAAAATCTTTAAAATTATGTTTCATTTACATTACTTTAAAAAATAATTTCTGCAATGTACATTTCTTTGTGTAGATTCATCTTTCTGCTTGCCATCATATTTCTTCTGTCTGAAGAACTTTCTTTAAGAAATCTCATGGTGCAGGTCTGCTAGTAATAAAACTTTCAGCCTTTGTCTGAAACACATCTCATTTTGCCTTCACTTTTGAAGGATATCTTCACTGGTACAGAATTCTGCTTGAAAGCTTTTTTCCCCTAGTACTTTCAACATGTTCTGTTTTTTTTGTCTTGTATAATTTCTGATAAAAAAAATCTGCTGTTATTCCAATATTTGTTTCTCTGTTAGTAATGTTTCTTTTTTCTCTGACTGCCTTGAAGATTTTCTCTTTGTCTTTGTTTTCAGCCATTTGACAATGCTGTGACAAAGTGTATGGCATTTATTTTTCATTTTACTTAGGATTCTCTGAACTGTTTGATTTGTGAGTTGTTTTGGAAAATCTTTAGCCATTCTCATTTCAAATATGTCTTCTGCCTTTTCTGTTTTTCTTTTCTTCTTGGGCCTCCAATTATATACATGTTAGATCGTTTAATATTGCCCCACATCATTTGTATGCTGTAGTCTTTTTTCCACTCTCTTTTCCTTCTTTGGGTTTTAGTTTTAATAATTTTACTGACCTATCTTGAAGTTCACCAGTTCTTTCTCCTGCTGTGTCTAGTCCGATGATAAACTCACCAAAGAACCAACATTTCTATTTGATGTCTGTAGATAGTTTTCATTTTTCTTTTGAAATTACCCATCTGCGCATGAATGATGTCCATTTCTGTCACTAGATTCTTTAACATATTAATCATAGTCATTTTAAAGTTGAGACTTTTGTAAATTATCTGGCTTTCTCTTGTTTTCAGGCTGTGAGCAGGACACTTGTGGATTTCTACATCTGAATTGGAGGCATCACTTGTCAGTGTTTAGTTTTGAAGAGAAAAACAATAGGACTAAAATTTCTTTCTTGAATTTTTGTAGAATTCTTTCCTACAGTCTGAAGTTTAAAAGAAGTTAGTGGACTGTGATTAGGTATGGTTCTCTTTCTTAAGTTTTCTGGAGCACCATGCCCATTTTCACTTTTCATATTGAAGACTTTATCTAGAGGAAAATTTCCCTGTTTTGATTAATGACATTGTTGATTCTGTTCACATAATATGATTTAATTTTTCACAGACTTCAACTTTTGGCTGTCTTTCATGTCTCTCATTTCTTTTTCATCATTTTCCTCTCCTTCTAGTTTTCCTTTGAGTTCTGGTACAGTTCTAGAGTTTCTCATTTCAAGAATGAAGAAACCAACAAATATTTATTGAGAAGTTATTGTGTACTAGGAATTATGCTAGTTTATATATATGCTAGTTATAAAATATAATTTATAAAATATAAATTATCACATAAAATAATTTGATAAATTATAATATAAATAATATATAAATTTTATATATTGTTGAAATATATTAAAATAATATATAATTATATATAATATATAAGTCTAAATAATAAATACAAATTAAAATGTATTCATTGTTACAGTAAGAACTCTTAACATGAAATCTATCCTTTTAACTTTTTGTGTGCAATTCAGTATTGTTATCTGCAGGCATAAGGTTATACAGCAGATCTCTAGAATTCTTTTGCACTATTATATATATTTTATATAATTTACTTCACATAGCATAACTGAGACAAGTACTATTATCCTAATTTTACAGTTATAAATTTTATTTTCTGCATTGTTTGCTGTTTGGTCTACTGCTAAATTGCAGTTTGAAATTTGGCATTCATATTATTCGACCTTCATAATTGCTTGCTTAGCTTTAAAGTTGAGACTTTAAATCAGGTATTTTCTAAAAATTTCTTTTTTTTATGTAAATATGCTTTAGAAAGTTTCTGTAAGTGGTCCCTTTAGAGAAATATCTCATTTTAAGAATGCTTTTTGTTTGTCATGTGTTTTTTTCCTCATTTCGCAGTGAGAATATGTCTTTGATAACCTGGTATCGTCTCTGTTCAGTTCACAGACCTGTTTTGTGTTTGGCCTGTAGAATGCTTAAAATTTTTTTCGAGCCAACATTTAATATTAGGACAGTCAGTGTAAAAGTATGATTCTCCTACTTCTCTTAAACAATGTGAAGATCTGGCAATACTGGGCTGAACTTCCCATTTGGTAACAACCTGCTGACATCAAATAGTAACTCACAGCTACACAAGCTCACAGGTCTCATCATGTCCTATCATCTTTTATGCCTGAGCCACATAATGTATTTATGTCACTTGGCTGCCCACATTGATGTTAGATTTTATGACTTCTGTCTTATAGTCAAGAAAGAATTGAACTGGTTTCTGTTAGGGAATTGTAAGACTCCTTGGTGAGATCTTTTCAGAGGTACCTCATGTCTGAAACACAGGAAGAGAGGAAAATGAAACAAAACATGTTTCAGTAATACACTACTAGTTCAGAGATGATTTTTCCCAGGGAAAATGTCTTATTGATGGAGTTTGGGGTAGTTATATCAGGAAGCTCATCACAGGCAGTAGATATGAAGAAATGCCTGGGACAGTGGTTATCTCTGTTTTACCCTCTTGGCTGTAACTTCTACATCCATGACCTGATTGAATAAATCCTGCCACCTCTACGACAGCAGGAGTTACTGCAGACTGCCCATCTACAGATGTGCAAGGCCAAGTGGTAAAATGTCTGCCAACCCCTTGGTCTATACTCACTTCCAGCCCTTCTGCCTCTCATTTAGGTGCTGTTAGCAGAGGTCTTTTCCTATTTACTTCCTCAGTTCACTACTGTCTTTCAAATGGAGAGAGGAGTTGGAGTCAGACCTTATAATCTTCTTTCAGTCTAGACCCATCTATAATATAAGGTCTGGTGTAAATTCCTCAGGGTCTATGACTTGTGCACGAGTAACTTGCTCTGGTTCCCAGTGTGGGTTCAGGCTTTTCTCTTTTCGAATATTTTATTGTACACTTAATGAGCTCTAGAGAGAGGGAGATCTTGTTCTTGATGTTCTTGATGCCATTTGGACTGGGACACCACACTTTACCCTTCTTGGCAACCCTGAATAGTAAACAACATCTGATGTAAATATCATTGTACTTGATTAATGGAAACGGAAACACGCAAGCTCTCTGTAACTGATGCAGAAGCTGAAAAGTTCGTATTCTGTGATAGTCAACACATATTTATTTGTTCAGCAATAGCTCTGCCGTGTACTGTAGAGATATGGGAGGAGGAAAAGACAGTCCTTTCTCCTCAGGAACTTAACATGCATTGACAAATGCTGAACACCCATAATTATCAGTTCAGATACTCTCAAAAGTAATGTGCATTCATGGATTGTTACACAACTTTTTCTTGCAAAATTCTTGAAGGGTTTTTAGAAACTACTGAAGAATCTGGTATTCAAAAAATAGAGTATCTTGGGTTTTTACCTGGTTGCTGGACAGTTACTGTTATTCCCTCACCTCCCCAAATGTGGCTCCATTTTCATATCAGACATTGCTAATTGATCACAGCATTTTTTTCTAACTGAGGTCAGTAGTACCTCCGGCTGCCCAGGAGATATTACAGTCAGCCAGCGCCAACTGATCAGAGCCAGCCCAAGAGATAAACTCTATTCTCTATCCTGGGCTGAGACTTTTATTTCTGTTTTCTATTCAGTTTATGGCTTGTTATAGGTGTAAGTCATTGTTGGATCAGAGTAAATAGATTCCATTTTGAAAGCATGCCATTAACTCTGTGATGGAAAGAAACACTTCAAGGACTCTGGGGTTTACTTAGATGTTGAAACAGGCTTTTGACCAGTTGAAACTGGGGTACTTTGGGGAGGTTTATTTCATCTCAGGGAGGTATTGACTTCCCTTTCTCAGCATAGAACAAAGATCACTTGCAATAAATAGTATAGTCTGTTGTAAAAAATAAAATTAAAAAAACCTTAATGTTCTAACCGTATTTTGAAACACCTTTTGGTAAAAATAGAGCAATTTGAATTTCTTCCTTCTCATTTGTACGTCGTGAGTTTTCTAATGGTCTCAGACTGACTCTCCACTTTAAGATGCAGCACCTATTAAATGCTGTGAATTGAATGAATGTGGTTAGCAAATTGTCAAGAGGGTCCTTAGGAAACAAGAAAAGCTCACCCATCTTCAATCTAACTCCCACTTACCCAGAGCAGTGATTCTACTTCTTGTTTAACGATGCTTTTGTTTATACCTTTTATGCTTACTCTTTGCATTGCTGGAATTGATTTTTTTTTTCTTTTCATCTCTAGTGCATCGTGATGGATTGATGGATCCTTGTGAACCATTTCAGCATGTCAGCTGCCTTGCTAGAGATACAGTTTTCCATATGGGTCATGATATATGTGTTTATTTCCTTAATTTTTATTATTATCACTTGGTAGAAGCAGATTCAGAGACTATGAGTTAATTTTGTCCTCTGGAATATTAATTAGGGAAAGAAAATTTGATTCCTCTTTTAATTTCATGTTCTCTTTGACTCGTCCAAGATGGTACCAAGTAACAAATAAATGGACTCCCTCATTGACTTAAATAGTATTCGACAGTGATATACAGAAACAACCAGAATATTTACTCCTTGGAGAAATAGCTCAGTAGTTAATTAACTGGGCTTTCTGTGTCTGGATAAACTATGATTTCTATTTTTTATTATCCTTTACAAAGATATTCTTTTTTATTGATGGCAAGGGGATCCAGAGGTTGAAGCACATTATTATAATTTAATGTTTCCCACGTATCCTTAACCACTGCTTGCAGGGGAGTTTTTCCCATATTTCTTCTGGGTCCTACAGGATTGTAGCCTAACATCATGCTACTTTACAGGCACTCAGGGTTTAAAATCTAATTGTAAATGTAAAACAAACTCATAGTTCTAGATATTATTTAATGCTGAAGTGGACCTGAGATGCCTCCTAGTCCAATTCCTTCATTTTATTATTTAAAATAATAAAAGAGAGATTAAGTAATTTACTCCCCATCACACATCCCAGGTCCCAGATCTATGTCTTTTCAGTCTTCCTTTTGTGCCATCCTCACTACCACACTTGAAGTATAAATATATTTGTCTAGTTGAAAGACCAATTCACAGCATATAAGATCGTTGCAGATCAATGGTTCTTTAATCTACAAAATAATTTCCCAAGTGTCTTCTCATTTGCCCCTTACTATATCTCCATGTAATCGATAAGGAAGATATCAACATTCCTATTTTCCAGTGGTGAAACCTGAAACACAGAATGCTTATTTGCCTAAGGGTACCTGACTAATTCACATTGTTTTTTCCATTGTAAAATGGATGAGTAGTACCTACCGCATGTGAATGTTGTAAGAAGCAAATCAAATCAAATCAATAATGTCTATAGGCCGGGCGCGGTCTCACGCTTGTAATCCCAGCACTTTGGGAGGCCGAGGCGGGCGGATCACGAGGTCAGGAGATCGAGACCATGGTGAAACCCCGTCTCTACTAAAAATACAAAAAAATTAGCCGGGCGTGGTGGCGGGCGCCTGTAGTCCCAGCTACTCGGAGAGGCTGAGGCAAGAGAATGGCGTGAACCCGGGAGGTGGAGCTTGCAGTGAGCCGAGACTGCGCCACTGCACTCCAGCCTGGGTGACAGAGCGAGACTCCGTCTCAAAAAAAAAAAAAAAAAAAAAAAAAAGTCTATAAAAGTGCCTGGCTAAAGGTTCCTGTTAAATGGTGTGGGAGGCTGAATTCTAAGATGGCCCCAAGACTCCTATCCCCTGGCATACATGCCTGTACAATTTCCTCCCCTTGAGTGTGGGCAGGACCTGTGAAGGGGATGGGATGTCACTCCTGTGATTAGGTTACATTATCTGGCAAACTTGAAGGGATTTCGCAGATGTAGTTATGGTCTCTAATCAGGTAACTAACTTAAATTAAAATTTAACTTAAAAGGGAGATTGCCCGGTGCAGTGGCTCTCACCTGTCATCCCAGCACTTTGGGAGGCTGAGGTGGGTGGATCATGAGGTCAGGAGTTCGGGACCAGCCTGACCAACTTGGTGAAACCCCGTCTCTACTAAAAATACAAAAATTAGCTGGGCGTGGTGGTGTGCACCTGTAATCCCAGCTACTTGGGAGGTTGAGGCAGGAGAATCACTTGAACCCGGGAGGCAGAGGTTGCAGTGAGCCGAGATCACACCACTGCACTCCAGCGTGGGTGACAGAGCAAGACTCCGTCTCAAAAAAAAGGGAGATTACTCTGAGTGTGTCTGACCTAAAAAGGGAGATTATTCTGAATGGGTCTGACCTAATCAGAGAGCCCTTTAAAAGGGAGTCCAGAGGGCGGGGACAGAAAAAGCAGTAGAGACCCTCCCTTACTGGCCTAGAAGAAGTAAACAGCCAGGTTATTAACTGCTCATGGAGGTAGCATCATGGCAAAGACCTGGAGCAAAGGCCTCTAGGAGCTAGAACAGGTCCCAGTGGACAGCCATCCAGGAAACGGGGACTGCAGTCCGACAGCCAGGGGGAACTGAGCTCTGCCCACCACCAGTGAGTGTGGAAGAGGACCCGGAGTGTGAGATAAGGTCAGAGGTCCAGCCAACACTGACATTTCAGTCTAGGAGACCCTGGGCAGAGGACCCAGCCACACTCTGCCCAAGCACCTGACCTAGGAAACTGTGAGATCATACCTTTGTGTTATTTTAAACTGCTAAGTTTGTGGTAATTTGTTACACGGCAATAGAAAGCTAATACCAATGATAACTATTCTTAGCATAAATAGTTGGTGGTTATGATGACTGTAACCACAATGTTAATAATGCTAATAGTAATAAATTTGAAAGTAAAACCTAAGTTTTAACACACTTTTACTTACATCAGACTTCACGTTATATTTTATGGCTAGAATTGTATCATTTCTAGCTGCAAGAGACCAGGAATAATAAGTCTTTGGCTGTCTGAACAAATTGTGAGGGAGTATCTGCTGCTGAGGATGACGGGGAAACCGATGTCAGCCAGGCAGCTCGTGCTTTCTGCCATGCTTCCCTTCCTGGTCAGCAAAAAAGTAGAATTGATCCTCAAACCTAGTTACTGCTGGATTATTATGACCCTCAAGGTTGACGGTGTCAGCTGACACTGATTTGGGGAAAAAACAGGAAGAATGTTGATAGCTCAGAAGTTGTTCAAAATGGAATTGCAATTGTTGAGTGAAGTAAGATTTGGACTTGGGGGTTTTGGTAGTAAGCCCCGAGAGCATGCTGGGATCAAATCCAGGAAATGTAGTGACTGATGGGGAGTGAGGGATACAGAGAGGAGAGGGTAGGTGGAAAACAGCGTTCTAGGCCCAGAGTTTGAGCTGTCGTGACCCTAGTAGTGATGGAAGACAAAACTTGTTTCAGTGACACCAGCCAAAGTTTATCTTCTCTCTTCCAGAATCCTGAGGACAACATTGTCCTATTGATGTTCATTCAATCCTTGTTTTTTTCTGTATGTAATCAATTCTATGTGAAAAATATAGATACTTACCACAATAACTAGTAAAGTAAAAGCCTATTTCCTCATGTGTAAAATGGGCAATACTTTTACCTTCGAGGTGTTTTAAAAACTATGTGTGGTCGTGAATGTTAAGCAACAAGTCCGGTATTCACTGCCGAATGCATGGGAGCTGTTGCTGTGTTTCTTCTTGCTTGTGCACACTTTTCATTGCTCCTTGAAGTCACAGACTGTGGTTTATATATGCTTCTTTTTATGTCCTATTAGTGTGTCACATAAAAGGTATGCTATAAAAAATCTTGGATTGAATAATTACAGAACACTTGCAAAAGGGCAATGAGAAGGAAAGTAAATGGTAATGTTTTCCCTGAAGTACACGTATTTGTGTGTGTGTGTGCACATCTCTATATATTTATCCATGTAGATATAGATAGACTTGGATACATGGGACCCGTTATTCTGTCTTGCCAGCTAACAATCTAATTTTTCTTCAGTACCTATCTCTAAAAGTGAAATACTGTCTTGATTCATAAACATATCATGTTTTTCATCAAAATGAAAAAACAGTATGAAATAAGAAGAATCTACTCTTAGCAGATAGTGAAGTCTGACTTGCCATATGTGTTCACATAATTGTTCATTTATTTACGGGACACATATTGACCTATAATTTAGGGTCAGTGCGAGGCACTCGGGGGGCCCCTCCTGGGGTGTTCAAGGTCCATGAGGAACATGGACAAGAGCTGCTATGGGGTGCACTCGAGGGGTTGGGGGATGCCAGAGCCTAGAAGGTGTCCATTGCACACCCACACGTGCCAGCCACATGACACTCCGCAGGCTGTGTGTGAAGTAAGAAGAGAGAGCACAGTTCAGGGACTAGGTGACACATCTTTCCCTACTAAATTTCGAGAACTTTATGGGCCCAGCGCTCCTTTTACTTAAAGATGGGATTCATGTCAAAAATAAACCTAAAAATAGGACTTATACAGAGTCAAATGGTACAATCTCGTTCTTATTTTAGGATGTATAAAAACCTCAATCTCAAAAATGCCCCTGTGTTTAATGCGATAAAAAAATCAGTTTCTTTAAAAAGAAAGTATTTAAACCTGCTATGAAAGGCATAGCAAAGTGAGAATTTGGCCTGTTGATATTCACTTTATAGCCAAACCCTCAGTTAGTCTGTCCCATAAATTCCAACATAAGAGGTGTCTAAAATTTCTAAGAAAAAAAATGCTGGAATTCAGACTGTGTTCAGAGTGTGCTTTTGTACAAAGCTGAACTGCCCTATGCATTCTCATCAGATAATTCCCAAATGTATGTGAAATCTACTGCAGAATTGTAGGACTATTAGACAGTTTTATTACTACCTCATAAAAATATTTCAAAACCTGTGGGAGTTTTATGAAACCAGCACTCATCAATCCTTATCATTCCCAATTTTGAGGCCCATGAGATGTGTCTCAGAGCAATTAGAGATGTTAATTTTGAAGCAAACTGTCACATGATAAATGCTTCATTATCTGTGGGCAATAGATCATTTAAAACTTTATCTCTTTCAAAATCTTTATATCTTTAGATATACATTTGTAAATTTTAAATCTTTATAAAATTGATCCCTTCTTCCTCTGAGCCATTGCTCTACATGTGTTTCAACAAGCACTGAAATAGTCAGGTAGCTCAATAGATTTCCAAACACTGTTGTGTGGATGGATGCATAAAGGGATGAAACAGCCTGTAATGCTGGGAACCTGTAAGTTACAGTGATTATTAAAACATCCTAACCTTTTTTTAAAATGAAAAGTGGTGAGATATCTACGTATTTTTCACAGTTAGCTATATACACATTTAAGGTGGTGGGGTACATGGAGCACTGAATTCAGGGCTGTGGAGGCTGGTACTGGTCTTACCACCTTGGGCAAGTCTCTTTCTTCCTGTCTCCTTGCTTGATCAATAACTTGAGGTGAGACCATCTCAGTTATGAAGTTCCTTCCAACTCTAAAGTAATCTTTCTTGAAGATAGTGGGTTTTGGAAAATGGCAGTCTGCACATGAAGGGATAACCCATGATGTTGATAATCAAGTAATCTCTCTTGTTCTTGTTTCCTTGAGAAATCAACCTCCAATCCGAGGGGTGTGTGTGTGTGTGGGGGTGTGTGTGTGTGTGTGTGTGTGTGTGTGTGTGTTTATGTATGTATACATCTGCATCAGTTGAAAAAGTGAACAGTTAACCTGGAGAATGAGGGTGTTTCCAGGAGAGAGCCTCAGAAGATTCAAGTGGTTCACTTTGTTACCATGTGTCAAAACTTAGGGAAGGTCAGTTTTTTTTCTGAGAAAGAGTTGTGTGGAAGTTTGAGGTTGGGCAAGAAAACATGAAAATTAGCACCTGGAATATGGACTCCTTAACACCTTTTATCCCACCCTTTTCTTGGAAGAATAAGTGTGCCCCGCTGGCATCACTTTGCTTTTTCTTGTTGAAGGACATAAACATCCTTCTTCCTGCCCCTGTGGCCACATTGCCATTTACTCCTGTTCAACAATTTACCCCAAAGCTATTGGTTATCCTTAAAAGAAATCATATGTAATGGAAGAATGAATACAGACTTCTACTAATATAGGACAGAGACCAGGAGTGTAACAGGTGTCCTTGGTGTTTTTGTTGGAAATGTTTGATTAAATATTGAAGTAGAGAGAAAATGAGAGGAGATTTAGGCAGGGAGTATTGAGGGAATAAAAGTAGGTAAACTCAATTATCAAAATATATTTAGAGCCTGGACTTAATTTATTGCCAGCAAAGACCGTCCATCACGGGTACCCTTTCTTTTCCAATTAATAAAAAACTAACACTGACATTCAACTTTGCTGGGGGCAAGGCTGTTTTAAATCTCATTAAGAAAGGTGTCATCATCCTCTTTTTACAGAATAGGAAGCTGAACCACTGAGAAGTTAAGTGCCTTCCACAGAACAATTCATTTCAACGATGAGTGAGCCTGGAACCAACTTCTGCCAACATTTATTCCCTTGACCTTTTCTCTGATCCATGTCATGAGAATTATTTCTAGGGTCTTAGTTACTCATTCCTCATAGGAATTTTTTCCAGGGTCTGCGTATGTATGGGCTACATGTGAGAGAAAAGGTTGCACCTTCACAAAATCATGAATTAAATACACAGCGCTGGTTAGTGTAGATGAATCAATGACAAGAAATAGAAGTTAGCAGGTTCTTCTCCTTTGGAAAACGTTTTGTGTTCATTGTGTAACAGTCAAGTATGAAATGAAATAAGAGAAGCCCTAGGTGGATGGACAGAGCAGGGTAAAGTCGATGTAAGGATGGGAGAGCCAGCCCTATCCACCCTGCTTGGCTCTTCCAGAAGCCCCTGCAGCGGAAGGACCACGTTCTGCATTTGTGTGCAGGGATCCACTTACATGCCATTCCTTTGACTCATGTGAGCTTCTGCTTCCTGCTGTGTAGCCTCTCGTGTGCTCTGTGAGCAGCTCATTGTCCCCTCCTCTGTCATACTTGACTGCAGTTACCCATGTGCCTTTTGTTTCCAAGACTCTCTCTGTCCTGTTCATGGTTATGCTTCTGGGTACCCGGCACATTGTAGGAATGAATGAATGTTTGATGAGTAGACTCTTAGGAAAGCATAAAACTCAAGTTTCAGAATAACTTTCCTGTTGCTGGGGGTACTGTTTGAAGGAATAATGAGAAGCACATAGTCAAGAGATTGCTTTTTTTCTGATAGTCTCATCACTTCCGCAGCATTTCACTGCCTGATCCACATTTGATGTAAGCTACTCAATTCCTTCATCTTCTTTTCTTGCTGAAAATTCTTGTCCACATGAGTCATTATGAAAACTGAAACCTTGTAGTCATCCTTGCAAGGATATGTCGGTGCTAACATTTGTGCCAGGTACCAGGGAAAGAAACATGCAAGGCTGCCTTGTTGGGGAGTCCAGTGTCTAAAGTGAAGGCAGACAAGTAAATGGTGGGACTCAGGGAGAGGTGCGTAAGGTGTCACAGGGGATGGGCACACATGTGAGATGCTGCTTCAGGGATGGTGATGTCGGTAGCATCTTGAAGGGGATTGTGCCATCAGGTTGCCCCAGAATGTCTTTTCTAACATGGATAAAGTTGCCAGCTGCCTTCGAGTTCGAGCTGACAAGTCCTATTGCAGGTCGTTTTCATATCAAACATAAAAAGAACATAGTAAAAGTGTTTGCACCATTAATTCAGTGAAACATGCTGAAGAGCTACTCTGTCCTTGTGACTTAGCAGATGTGTATGTACAACTCCTGTGGGCAGGTGCTCTCTGATAAGGGACAGAGCCCAGCTATGCCCCTGAAAAACAAAAGAGACACCTTAAATGCTATCCTAGAGATGTTTAATGGTGATTTTGATGCACAGAGGAGGAGGATTCCATTCTGCCTGGGAAGTCAGAGGAGGCAGCACTGAGCAGGTGGAACTTCTTATACTGGGCACTGAAGCATGGGTAGGAGTTCACCAGGTAGGGAGGAATGGAATGGAATGGAGTCAGGGCAGAAGAGCCCTCTGTGCAGATGGAACCACGTGGGCAAAGGCAGGAGGGCAGGGAGCAATTCATCTTCTGGGTTTTGCTGCTGTGTATATCCTAAATGTGAGGAAAGATGCTGAAAAGGTGGGCTTATGCATCTGCCTGTCGAGTAGATTTCATTTGGTTGGTAATGAGGAATCATTGAAAGATACTGAGTGAAGGGCACAGACATGATCTGATCAGCCTTTTGGAGAGGAGAACCACTCTGTCACTATACAAAGGACAGAGTGTGGGATCTGTGGGGTGGGGTAGGGTGTGGATACTGAAGGGTGAGTTCCCATTAGGAAGCATTAACAGTAGTCCTGGAACAAGACAGTGGAGGCCTTAACCAGACAGGATGCAACGGAAAGAAGAGGCAGATTGGAGCGGCACTGAAAAGGTATATTGATGGCACACAAGGATCAGGAGACTGTGGAGACGGTGGGAAAGAAACAGCTCTCAGGTGTCCATCATCGAGTAGGGGCTGCACTGAACCCTCCCATGTCAAAAACTTAAATCACCTGGGTTACAGAAAAGCACCCTCACAACAACCATTGAGTAGGTTGTTTTTCCTTGTTAAAGAAGAGGAACCCAATAGTTAGAGATGTCTAGTAATTTAGCCAAGGTCACACAGCTCATGGTAGGACCTCCACTCATAGGAAGTACCTGGCTTGACAAAGACTACTGAGTCATTCACTGATGACCGGGAGTGAAATGTGGAGCTCAGACCTTCAAAAGGCTGGGCTGGCACTGAAAGAAAAACGAGGGATAGTGTATGCTGTAGACTGAATGTGTTCCCCAAAATTCTTGTTGAAACCTAATCCCCAATGTAATGGTATCGGAGGTGAGGGCTTTGTGAGGTGATTACAGGTATTGAGGGAGGAGTCCTCATGGATCAGATTAGTGTCCTTGTAAAAGAGGCCCTAGAGTGCTCTCTTGCATCTTCTACCATGTGAGAACACAACAAAAGGCATCATCTAGGAATCAGGAAGCAGGGCCTCCCCAAACAACAAACCTTCTCCTTCCTGCACCTTGACCTTGGGCTTTCAGCCCCCAGAACTGTGAGAAATAAATTTCTGTGGTTTATAAGCCACCCAGTCTATGATATTTTCTTATATCAACCCGAACAGACTAAGAGAGTACAGTAATTTTCAAGGGCATCTGCATCAAGGGGAAGGAGGACTTTTTTTATTTGTTGAAGATGTCAGCAACCAGCCGGGTGTGGTGGCTCACCCTGTAATCCCAGCACTTTGCGAGGCTGAGGCAGGCAGATTACCTGAGGTCAGGAGTTGGAAACCAGTCTGACCAACATGGTGAAACCCCGTCTCTACTGTAATAAAAAATCAGCTGAGTGTGGTGGTGTGTGCCTGTAATCCCAGCTACTCGGGAAGCTGAGGTACGAGAATCGCTTGAACCTGGGAGGTGGAGGTTGCAGTGAGCCGAGATTGTATGACTGCACTCTAGCCTGGGTGATAGAGAGTGACTCCAGCTCAAAAAAAAAAAAAAAAAAGTCAGCAACTTAAGCATTTTTATAGGCAGGGCAGAGGGGACCAATGAAAAGAGAGTAGGACATCCTAGTGTGAGGGGAGGGTTGGGCTCAGGGAAGGAGGAAGTACACCTCTCCCTTGGACACTGGAAGGGAAGGTGTTGCTGATGAAAACTCCAAAGAAAGAAGAGGTCCGTGCAGGATGCCTCATCACTGGGTTTGAGCTTTTCAACAAAATTGGTAGGGAAGACATCTGCACAGAGTTAGAAAAATAATGAATGCAGACATGGTACCTTAGAGTGCTGGAAAAGGCACCTGACCCTCGGGGAAGCTGATCTGAGAGGCATGCAGGGCGTCCTGGTGTGGGGAGCTGTGTGGAGAGTGCGTCTGGAGGCAGTGAGTCTTACTTCCTGAGTTTGTAGCCATGCAGCTCAGCAGCCTCAGCGAGAGTCAGCTCCCTGCAATTTGCTTTCCAGGTACTGCTCTCGGGTGCTTAGACTTCCACAATGGGGAAGATAAAAGAAATACATTTTAATTTCTAGGAAAATAAAGCACGTAAAAATAAAATCTATCCAGTGTATCATTTGCTTTTCCAGCCTATTTTAGCAGTTACAGTGGACAACTGCTAAGCACACTTGACTCATTCGTTTGTAGATTTCATTATAAGCACAATTAATCCATCTTAAAAAAATAATCTAGAGAGAAAAGTATTTAAGTTCTTGACTAAATTCAGCTTTCAGAAGGCATCAGTGATTCTGCTGATGACGATTGAGAAGGTTAAATATGTAGACGTTTTCTTCTTGGTGTATGAGAGACATGTTTATGTTGGTGGGAGCAGCAGGTGTGTGTGGGAGAAGAGCTGGAGTCCCAGGCCACCTTGCTGGTTGGGGTGGTAACATGTATTTCCCATGTTCTGCTCTGCCAGGCCGAGTACAATGTGTTGATAACTGACATCTGTGCTTCTATCAAATTAAACCTGAAGTGCCTCTTTTCATTTCAAATAACTTTGCTCTTTCCTCAGGTGACTATCTTTAATCGTTGTTAGAAATGCTTGTTCCCTGGTGCCGCAAAGAAATAGCACTCGAACGTAAATTTAATTCTCTCAGCAAGGCCATTTTTACTTTCTGCAGAAAGGGTGCTCTACGCAGATGGAACAATGGCAAGAGCACGCTTGAACAGAGGAAAAGCAGACATATTTATCCCTTACTCATTTGGGTCATCCTTACTGCTATGTCCGGCATCCATTGGCTGGAGCTGGACCTCACGGTCTTAAACAGATACCCTATTTGCTAATAGTTTAACACTTTCCTAAATAGGTAAGTGCAAGGGAGAACAAAGAAGAAGAGGAAGTTGCTCACGAAAGGTTTAAGGAAGCAATAATATTTCCAAATAGGGAAGGGGCATAAGCTATGAGCTAAGACTTGCCTGGGCCTGTCCAGACATGCCTGAGTAAGCCAAAGCAACTAACTGGGCTGAAGTGTAAGATCTGATTGTTGATAGGAGGCTTCAGAGTAAGAAGCTATTATTCCTAGTGTCTATTATTTTATTTTTAAACCAAGACGAGCTTTGAAGAGGAACTTTTCTACTTTCTACAATCGTTATCAAGTTTTCAGTTAGTTAGTCTTTTTAATCTCTTATGTCATTTCTACACTTCTTATGCCATTTAGACAATCAATTAATAAACATCGAGAAATACAGTTATTAAAATTGTTAATTATTATATTGAATTCAGAGGAGTGACACGTTTAATATTACATTCTATAGAAAATTCTAAGCTTAATTTCAGGAAAGATTCAGTTTTACTCTTATAAGTATGTACAATTAGTCAAAAAGTTCCTTATCAAAATCAATGTTTATAAACCAACAGGTGAGTTTTTTGTGTGCCCACCAGATGCTTATATGTCTATGGGCAGGAATGATCACAGGAATAACTCATCCATCCAGCTGGACCTTGGCGATATTTCTAAACGTCTGATAGAGATCCTGCTATTCACGCAGCCATAGTGTGACTTGGCTAACTGACATCTTTTCTTTAGGAACCATGGAGCATGCAACACATCCCGGCACTGTTTTCAGCCTTCTGCGGCCTCTTGGTCGCCCTTTCCTACCATCTGAGCCGGCAGAGCAGTGACCCATCTGTACTCATGTGAGTGGTCTATGCCTGTTCTCTCTCATCACTGAGCTAGGGGCATAGTTCCTGCAGCTTTGTGCCCTGACTGAGATGGGGAGACAGCAGTTCACTGCCCATTGTGATTTGACTCTCATTATTAAACTAGCTGGTCCAACTCACTAGAGGAGGGAAGGAGAAATACAGGACCAGCCAGAAACTAATAACAATTAAAAGTGAACATCTAGCAAACATTTTAGTTTTGCTCTTTTGATTTTGGAGTAAAATGCACAGTGGCAGGAACAGATGGCCGATAGCACCCAAGCCCTGTTGTGACTTTCCCTTAGGTGAGTTGGGTGAGAAGCTACCTCCTCAACAATACCCTCTCTAGATCCATTAAGTCACATCCCTACCTTTACTCTAGGCAGTTACCCTGGGGAGACTAAACCAGCACCTCTGAAAAGAAAGATTTTGTTTGATTTTATTGTTTTGTTGTTGCTGTTGTTCTCAATCTGGCCAACGTCCTCTGGATTTAAAGTGAAATTTGCACCAAAGTGTTAAAATGTATTTAATGTAATCCTTAGTAACGTGAAAGTATACATTACAATCTTCCCTTTAATCCTATCTTTAAGTCTTTGGTAACGTGTACTCTGACACTGGAAATCTTTCGTGTGATGCCACAGTGAGTTTCAGATATTGACAGTAGCATCTTATGTAATTTGTTTAAATTTATGAAAGATTTTGATTTAAGATAACCATAACTCTTTGAGGACCAGAGACACCATAATTTTAGGCTATTAGGTGCAGCATTGTGAAAGGCATGAAAAATGGGGGAAAGAAAAGTTAAACATGGTTCACACAATTTTTAGTGTCCATTGTATTAGTGCAGTGTTCACTTTCTGCTGCTAATTGTGAAGATGAAGCCCTAGTGGGCTAGCAGAGATGGAGGACCTTCCCCTTGTCCCACTGCTGACAGTAGAGGGCGATGATACTGCTAAGGTACTTGACTGCTCTCATTAGGATGAAATTTACAAATCAAAACACTAACTTTTTGATCACTTGAATATGCACCTCTTTTTATTATAAATTTTTAAATGAAGAGAGCACTTGTTTTTGTCATGTGTGGCTGTGAGATCTAAGGTGAAGTTATTTACCGAAAACACTGTCCCAGGATCATCTTTGATGAAGTATTGTGTTTTCCCACTTTCAGGTCCTTCATCCAATGCAGGCTGTTTCCTAAATTTTTACATCAAAATCTGGAAGAGTCAGCTGCTGACCCTCTCCCTAAGAAGATGAAAGATTCATTGGTGAGACATTTACGTTGTGTAATGTAGCATGGGAGGGCCTCACCTTTCAGCAGAGATCAGGCTCTCAATGGAGCTCTAGGCAGGTGGACATGAGAAGGACTAGGACAGAAAGAGACACCTCGCTTGGTACCTGGCACACTGGGCTGTTGAGCTGCCTGCCAGGTGCAGCCCTATTTGAAATGCTTGTTCTCCAGTGCCGTAAAGAAATAGCACTTGAACATAAATTCAACTTACTCAGCAAGGCCATTTTTATACTTTCTGCAGAAAAGGTACACTCGCCAGCAGTTTTGCCATGAGAGGACACCAAACTTGACGCGTCCACCTTACTGCTGTGTCCGGTTTCCATTGGCTGGAACGGGACCTCACATTCTGTATTTGTCCTGACTGGCTAGCAACTTAGAACTTTTTAAAAGGGGCAAAGGTAGAGGAGAACAAAGGAAGGAGGAAGTAACTTGTGGAATGCTGAGAAAGGTAAAAACACCTTTAAATAAGGAAGAGGATCAGGCTATGGCCTAATGCTTGCTTGGACCAGTGTAAGCATGCCAGGGCAAATATTTAGGCTAAATTGTGGGAGCTAAGAACATAAAGTACACTGATTTCTTTATCATGGCTAGCAGATATTTAAGAATGTTAGCACAGGTCTTTGAATAAATTTTGCTTCTAAGAGTCTAAGAGGTTACTATTTATTCCTAATTAAATGGGAAGGAAAGTCTTTGAAGAGGAACCTTTACTTTATTTTTTTTTTTTTTACAAGCCCTTTAGAGCATTTTTTTTTTTTTTTTTTTTTTTTTTTGAGACGGAATCTCACTGTCTCCCAGGCTGGAGTGCAGTGGCATGATCTCGGCTCACTGCAAGCTCCGCCTCCCGGGTTCACGCCATTCTCCTGCCTCAGCCTCCCGAGTAGCTGGGACTACAGGCGCCTGCCACCACGCCCAGCTAATTTTTTGTATTTTTTAGTAGAGACAGGGTTTCACCGTGTTAGCCAGGATGGTCTCGATCTCCTGACCTCGTGATCTGCCCGCCTCAGCCTCCTAAATTCCTGGGATTACAGGCGTGAGCCACCGCCCCCGGCCTAGAGCATCTTGATGGTGGCTGTTGTGCACACATGGTGTGGGCACTTAGGTGGCCCTCAGGTGGCTGCAGTTTGCCAGGATAGTCACATGAATCACATTCAGTCAGTTTTGTGTATTGCTGGCACCAAACAGCAGGTGGGCTTTGCACGAATGAAAGCTTGTCAGATAAACGTTTAGCCAACCTGCCCCCCTGATGTGGTCCACACACAGCTCTTCTCCACATCTTCTCCCCTAAGTGCCATGCTTAGTTCAGAGCATTCTTTCAAAGTTGATGTCTGCATAGCCATTGCTTGGGGCCCCTGGACTTTAGACTTATGGCTGGGTCACAGAGAAGGGGGCAACCACACTGGGTGGAGCATGGGAGAAGAAAAGGAAGAAGGAGAGGAAGGAAGGAACAAGAGAATCCTACAGCTATAAAATAATGATGCCATTTCCCTGTTCACCAGGAAAATGGCTCTGGACAGCTTCAAAAATTCTTTTAGCAGATGTAGTTTCTTTGGTATCAACTTACAAACATTCATACTTTGAAAAGCAATGCTCATTAATTGTGTAAGCTCCCATGCATCTGAGTATTGAGCTCGGAGCCGTCTGATGTCCTTGACTCACACTTTTCCTGGTTTTCTTAGGAATGACAGATAAAAGGAAAAGAGAATAGTCTGTTGATCCAGCCAGGACTGTGTCTCATTTGTCTTGATATCCACAGAGCCAGTGCCTGGTGTTATAGTGGGTACCCAGTACAGTTCATGGAATTTTGACAAATTTAATTGCAGTCTGCCATTTCAAGACGATGTCCAGGACTCACAGCCAACATGAGAGCCTTAAAAAAATTCATACTCAGCTTTTGTGCTTTTGAGTATGGACAGAATTCAAGCTAGTATTAAGGCTTTTTTTCCACTACAAGGGAATCAAAGGACAAATCACTTAATATGAGTAAGGGCATAGTTCATGAATTTTAGGAGCAGAGATACATTTAAAAGCAGGTTAAAAGTCAAAGCAGCTGGACCTGATGAGATGGCAGCTTAAAAAAAAGAGAAATATTTGACATAAGCCTAGCATCTACAACCTGACCTCCAATATTTATACCAGGAGACTTACAGGGAGAAGGTCAAACTGACATTCCTACAGCATTTTCTATAAAAGCCGTAGGGTGGCCAAGAGTCTACCCAAAAGTCTCCCCGTGGATATCTGAGAAAAACTATGCCCTTCAATCTTCCTTGATTTCATGACTAATGAAGATGCATTTCTACTTTCTGATTTATTGCAGTTAAAAATAATGTAGGAATTACAAAGAAATTTGACAAGAAATTTGCCCAGCAGAGGTTGATAGTATTTCATTGGTATAATTAGATGTGATTGGCTAGGTGTTGCCTCCCTTGGTTTTCATACCCTTTGAAATGCTTCGTACAGTGTGGAGCACATAACTTGTTAGGTGATTTAATAAGATGTTTGTGTTCATTTCTCTGAAAAGTCTCTGGCCTAATTATAATATTTTAATGGGAATATCACATTCAGCTTTTAGAGTTTGATATATAATACTTTCTGTGACACCGTGCAAGCATAAACCCCCCCTCCTCATTGTCTCTGATTTTGATTCTCTGTGTCTCCACCTCTTATTTTCTCTGTCTGTCTGTCTGTCTCTCTCTTATCTTGAGTTTTAGTTTGTATGAGAACCCCTCAGGGAGCCTCATTAGGTTTCAGTTTTCTAGCCCTCTGCCCATATTCTGATTCCTCTGGCCTGTGAAGGGGTCTAAGGAGCTTCATTTTAACAGGAATGTTCACCCAGGTGATTCTGTTTAGGTGATCCACAGATTGTACTTCAGGAAACATTGATCTAGAAACAGAGATATACCAATGGGCCAATACATTTGCATATGAGCAAGATAAGTTATGCACACAAAGTTTATCACCAAAATTCATTACTTAATAAAGATATAAACTTTCCACTAGTGGGTTACCTGGTTAGTCTTTTTCTATTTGTCTTATTAGCACAGACTCTTTTAACTTTCATATCTTTGTCATTTTCAACACCCTTTATTATGTTTAGATTTGTTTGTTTCACTGTATCAATTTCTTCAGTTCCTAGAAACAAAGAAAAGCCTATTTAATTCTTATGTGTAAAATTCAAACAGTCTTTTCCTAAATCATTGGTTATAATATCTAGATTTTTCTGGTCCCATGCTGCTAGATGTGGAATGTTGGAACAGGGGTTCTTAAGCTTCCTTTGAGAGTTGGAGTGTGAAGTACTATATAAAATGCCACAGTGAATTTAAAATGTTCAGTATATGAAGAGCTAATATATTTCTTAGTTAAACATGCACGGATTTACCATAAATCCAAAAATTTATATATAAGTTTATATATAAATTTTTCATTTTTTTCTCTTTGCAGCCTTACACTGGCCAGAACTTCTAAAACAATATTCAATAATATTAATAGTTTACTATTTTACATATATAAAATATAAATTAAATATATAATATATAATTTTCTATATAATATATAATATAAATTAAATATGTATTTATTATACTATATATAATATATAAAATATAAAATATATTACATATAATACATAATTTATTATATATAAAATATAAATTAAATATATTTATATATAATTTATATATTATATATAAAATTTTAATTATATATTTAATTTATGTTTTATGTATATATAAAATGGAAAGCAAAATAGTGAAGAGTAAAGAGCAAAGAGAAAAAGAGAAAAAAATGCTGATTTATATGTGTATATAAAACTTTTCTGTGTATACTATATAATCAACTATGATTAATAAGAGGATTCATAAATACAACCAGAGAAAAGAAAATTTAGAAAAGCAAGAACTTTCTAACATACCAGAAATAACCTATGAAAATGTGATCCAACTCACAGTACCAACAAAATATCTGAATTGATAATGGAAATGATTTTAACAAGTAGTGTCACAAATAAAGTAAACTAACTACAGCAGTTTATTAAAATGTAAATGATGTTCTGAATAAGTGGAGATAGACATAACCTGATTTTGGATAGGAAGCCTGAGACTTATAAAATGCCAATTCTTTCTAATGAATTTGTAGGTTTCATATAATTCAAAACAGTTCCAAAGGCATTATATTCCCCACATTGAGAAGTGATTCTAAGGTTCCTTTAGAAGAATAGCAGTTAATAGTTTTTAAAAACTTGAGAAAGAAGCATAAGAAAAAGGAACTTAGCATTTTTAGATTTAAGAGTGAAGACTGGGCTGGGCACGGTGGCTCACGCCTGTAATCCCAGCACTTTCAGAGGCCGAGGCGGGTGGATCACCTGAGGTCAGGAGTTCGAAACCAGCCTGGCCAACATGGTGAAACCCCATCTCTGCTAAAAATACAAAATCAGCCAGGTGTGGTGGCACATGACTGTAGTCTCAGCTACTTGGGAGGCTGAGGCAGGAGAATCACTTGAACCCGGGAGGTAGAGGTTGCAGTGAGCTGAGATTGCACCACTGCATTCCAGCCTGGGCAACAAGAGGGAAGCTCTGTCTTTAAAAAGAAAAAAGAAAAACAACAGTGATGACTGAATAATCAGAAAAAAGTATGAGACTATCCAAGATCAGAGAATGGGATTAGTGGATCAGAAAAACACAGAAAGGAGACAGACTCTTTTATGAATGTATTATGTCAAAATTAAATGTCACAATCAAAAATTGATTTTCAGAGTCTGGTGTTGAGATAATTGTTTAGCAGTGGGAAAGAAAAACAAATCTTATGCGCTAGTCCCTCGCCAGACACCAATGTAAATGAGACAGGGATTTAGGAGTTTCAGAAAGTGAGAGAGAGAGGAAAAGGGAAAAGGAAAGGAGGAAAGTCACATGGGACTTTTTCATTTCTGATATTATGGCAGGCTACTGCTGATTAAAACTAAAAATTCTGAATAAAATACAAAAAAACTCTTCCTGAATGTAACAAAAAAACCTGACAAAATAATAAGGAATTATCAGCTAAAAATCTTACTGAACAGGAGTACCTGGAGGAAGGAGGGCAGGAAGCTGCTTTTGCCCCAAGAGCATTTGCCCAACCTGGGGACCTTAAGCCTTGTTTTTCAGACCTCGAACTATGGAGAACAGGAATTGAAGCCCAGGTGGGTGTCCAATGCCAGACCATGGATCATCAGCCTGGGACACCAAAGTGCCACCCTCTCAGAGTGAGGATGATCCTCAGGAAGTGAGCTCCACCACCCTCCACACCAGGAAGTGCAGCAGACTCACTTCATGATTGAGCAGAATAAGAGAATCCTTGAGAAGTCGTAAGTTTGCATGGATTTGCAGCACAAGTTCAAACAACTAGATGGCACCAAATCCCTCAATTTATGAAGACATTTAACGTGGTACCGGATTGGAAACACCTCATGGCAGAAACAAACATAAATCCTTTCTAGAAGGTTGCCTTGTCCAAGTGTTTCCCAAACCAGTTTTTTTTAGAGAAAATGCACAGCTTACTATAAAAAAAATTTTAACCTACACATGGAAATAAGGAACCAGCAGAAACTGGTCTGCAAATATTTCAGATATTGGAAGTATCAGACACAGATTTTAAAACAACTATACTTATTATGCTTAAAGAAGTAAAAGGCAAGCTTTAAAATTTATAGACCATAGAAAATATTTAAAACAATTCAGCATGTTTGAAAGAGAGCCAAATAGAATTTCCTAAACAAACAAACAAACAAGTGAATCAGTTGAAATATACACCACCACACACCCCACACATGGGGGATTAGATACCTCTGAAGAGAGAATTAGTGAACTGAAAGATAAGGAGAGAAGAAGGTACCCAGAATGTAACACTAATTGACAAAAGAAAAAAAATCAAGAAATATGAAAGAGAAATGACTTCAAGGATAGAGTGAGAAAATCTAAAATATATCCAATCAGAATTCCTAGAAAAAGAGAGACTGAAGCATAATCAATATTTGATGAGATAATATCTGAGAGTTTACCAGAACTGATGAAAGACACTTAACTTGAGATTCAGGAATTTCAGTGAATCACATGTAGGGTAAATTAAAGAAAAAAGAATCAACACCAGACAAGCCATAGTGAAAATGCAGCATGCCAAGCACACAGACCAACTTAAAGCAGGTAAACAGAATGAACAGATTACATTCAAATGGATGAGAGGCTGCAAGCTCCCTTATCAAGAGCCCTCATGGAAGCCAGAAGACAGTTGTTGGATATACTTAATGATGTGTAAAGAAAGTAACTACCAAGCTAGAACTTTACTCCTAGTGAAAATATCTTTAAAGATAAAGGCAAAATAAATTTTAGAAAAACAAAAGCTCAGAGACCCTCATTACATGAAATTCTGAAGGTATTTTTCAGTAGAAAGTGATCTTGTGTTAAAAGTAATTTGAGGAGAAAAGAAAAAAATTTAAAGAAAGTGGTCTTGGATGGAAGATCTGATTTGCAAGTGAACAAAAAGAAAAGAAAGTAGCAGGTATATTGGCAAACCTGAATAAAAATTAACTGCATAAAACCATGATAAGACTATATAGTTGGCTTAAAAAATATAAGGTAGAATGAAAATACATGACTATAATAATATAGAAGCTTAGATAAGAGGGGAAATGAACTTCAAGTCGTCAGAGGTCTTAGTAATGTCCAAGAGAAGAATAAAGATACAGATTGAATGTCCCTAATCCAAAAATCCAAAACCTGAAATGCTTCAAAATCCAAAATATTTTGAGCACCAACGTGACACTCAAACGAAGGGAGTGTTTGCATTTCAGATTTTCGGATGAGGGCTGCTCAGCCCGTACCGTTAACTTTGGTCTGTGATAAATTAGGTATGCATGTTGGAATGTTTTGTGCAACTACTAAAGGAATAGAGACAAAGCATGTAGCTTCCAAATCCAAAGAGAGGGAAAAATGGAAAACTGAAAAATAGAAGTTATTCACAAATAACAAAAAGAAATTGGACTAACATGTCATACTGTACTTAAAAGTCAATTCCACGTAAATTTTAAGCCTAAATATGAGAAAATAAAACCTGAAAGCACTTAGAGTCATAATAATGGAAACTACTTTTATGATAGCAGTGTAGGAAATAATTTTTTAAAACAACACAAAAAGATTCAAATTAATTAAAATTATGATCTTTGATTTATTTTAAATTTTACAGAAAAGAGACTAGTGTCTAGATGAATATAAAACTCCTCTAAATCAATAAGAAAACCAGATATCTCCATTGAAAATAGGCAGAAGACTTGTATGTACACTTCACAAATGAGGAAATATAAATGGCCAAAAACGATGAATATATGGGCAACCTCATTAATAATCAGAAAACTCCAAATTAAAATCACACTGACTTACCATTTCAAAACTACCAGACTAAAAAAAATGCAAAGTTCTTACAGTACTAAGTGTTGAAAAGTGTAGAGCAAGAGAATTCTCATGTATTGCTGGTGGGAGTGTGAATTAGTATACATATTTTGGACAAAAGTTTGATAACATAAAGTTTACGACATGAATAGACTGCAGCCACAATTCTACTCCTAGGTACTTATTCTGGAGCAAATCTTGCACATTTGCACCAAAATACACATATAAGATTGTTCATAATAGCACCTTTTCATGAAAGTGCCAAATGAGTATTCTACAGCAAAGGAAATAAACTTACTACAGCTAAATGCAATGCGTGAGTGAATCTTAACCACGTAATGTTGAGCAAAGGAAGCAAGACACAAAATAATGCTTATAGTATGGCACAATATATTGAGTAAAAATGGGCAAAATTAAACAGCTTATGGTTGCATACCTAAGTCGTAAGTAGTGAAATCATTTTTTTTCAAGCAAGAAAATGATTTTCACCAGTCAGGATTGTTGATGGGAACCTCCAGGAGGCAAGAGAAGGATTTTTGATCAGATAGCCACATACAAGAAGCTTCTAGGATGCTGGAAATGTTAGATTAATTGAACTAGTTGGTGGTTACAGAGGTGTTCACTTTATAATTATTAAATTGTACATATATGCACTTTATGGTTACCTGTGTCACATTTTAAAACAGTAAAATAAATTTTCAAAAAAGATATTAAATAAAATAAAATATTTATCCAAAATATACAGAGAAAATGATTTTTCAGACTTAGGATGCGTAAAATAAATAACACACACGCAATACCCCGAGTTAGATTTAAGAACATAAAAATTTTAAACTTCTGTATGTAAAAAAAGGTGGAAAAATTTAAATAATTTAGTACAGTACTGTGGCAAACTTAGGAAAGTTAAATATCTTTCTAATACCAACAACCCTTACAATTTGATTTTTAAAACCCTATAGGCAAATTATATGTGTATTATTTATATATAATTATATACAAATATGTATATATCTGAGCTCCAAAATGAAGCCATTTGAAATTTTATATAAAATTTAGGAACAAATTAAGTAAATGTATGAAATAATTACCATTATTATGAATTTTAAAATGCAAATTAAAATGAGATGGCACTTTTTTGGTACACATCATTAGCACTGGAAAAATTAGTGATGGTGCCAATTGTGTCAAGATAAAATCTCTTAGACATCATTTGTGTTTATGTAAATTATTACAACCATCTGGAAAAGCATAATTTATCAAGGATTGTGAAATGCTTATAACCTATGATAAAGTAAATCTATTTGCTAGAGTTTTTCTAGGAAATTAATTCAAAATATGAAAAAAATTTAGGTATATAAGGATAATTATTTCAGCATAATTCATCATGGTAAACAATGGAAGGCAACCTAATAGCAGCAGTCGAGGGAAGTTTGCACTACGAGTCATTCAATTTCTTTCACTAAATTAATGTTTTGAGTGATCACTGTGGCATTGTATATTGTATATATTGTATTTCCATCACAAGATGGAAAATTATTTAACCACTCAATGATATTAGTGAGCCTATATAATTTTATATATATATAGCTTACAAAAGAAAATACTGTGGAAAAGGTAGAAAATTATTTGCACACTAAGATTAGATACTTATAAAATATGCATAGAAATATTCATATACATAATGATTATAGCTAGAGCCTGGTTTAACATCAACAGGAAAAATACTGGCTCAGAAAACACAAAAATGCTAATACCGTTAATGTCAGGCTATAATGATTGTGAATGATTTTCCCCTCTCTTCTCTATGTTCTAGGGTGCTGCAATGTTATTATGTTATTCTATAATGGGAAACTTAATTAATAATAAAAATTATAAAGACCTAAATTTGCATTTTCCTTCCATCTTGCAGTATATTCCCTTTCACACTCATTTTTGTAAGATCTAACATGGTATAATTCACTATTAAGACATAGGACATTTATTAAAAGGAAACGGATTCTTAAACTCTTGTTTTTTAGATAAGTAATTTAACAGAGTCACAGATTTTTTTTTTTTTTTTTTTTTATACTTTAGGGTTTTAGGGTACATGTGCACAATGTGCAGGTTTGTTACATATGTAT